>NC_141334.1:19587798-19970298 GCF_037954235.1 Aulostomus chinensis | reverse complement strand
ACTGAGTAATAGTTCTGAATGAAATTTAGTTAGGAGTGCTCAAAGCGTTTATTTCGATAATAAATTAAAAATTAATCCCAGGTATCATTGTTATCTGTATGGGCAGATATTATTTATTCTTGGCTGCTTTTTATATTGGCAATTTTCCTCTTTTCATCTTTGCTCTTCAGCTGTTGTTCAAGATGAATAAATATTGGGGTAATTTATTATTTATGGGCTTTCCCAGATGTTTAATTATGTCTGGACATAAGTCCAATATTGTGCATCCCTAATTACTTCAGTATGGCTGCGAAGAAACTGTTTGGTTGGAAAAAATGTTTATATGGGTATAAAAAAGAACACAAGCTCTGAATAAATAACAAGATAAATAATCTTTATTTCCACGTCTTTGTCATTTATAAAATTATGTGTCCACAATTAATATTAACAAGGCAATACAGAGAATCCTTTAAATTTCTCAGAGGTGGAACTCAGGCTCTAGAGACTGTACAGCGAGGAAGGGAACATTACGGATAAAAATGTGGCCGCTTCTCTACTGTCAAGAGTTGGGTGGGGGGTTGGGGGTCTTCTATACATGGTAGAAGGCTGGGAGCACAAGCACCTTCCCACAGAGTCAGACTTGGTCGGACTGCCACGGGTCTCTAGAGCCTGCACCCACCAAGCCCTTCAATATACAGTCATAAAACTTCATAACCCAGGATCCATCACTGCTAATCTCTCCGTGTAAACCAGACACAGTTCATTCACAAACTCTTGAACATTCTCACACCGGAAAACTATCATTGAAATGATCAGCGGCATCGCCAGTTAATTAGCGCAAGCTTGATAACTTTCCCTACAGTAAAAGACACAAAACCCCAGCAACTGTAAAAACCAAACAGTAACCATGAAGAACCTATCTCTATTCTACAAAAAGATACCATGTGCTTGAAAGAAAGAAGAAAAATGCTGCCTCGCAAGTCTGTCTCTGGTTGGTAAGTCATTGATGGTAGTTCAAAAAATTCAATATTATATACTGTGTAGGTTATTATGACAGTAACAAGGTTCCATGCGGTCATATTCTCATCTTCTGTACAGGATTCAGTAGTACATAACAAGGCTATACAGACCGAGAGCGCCAGCATGTTAAAGAGACTGGAATTCTGGGGCAGGATCGGGTGGTTCGCTGCTCTCAACACATTCTCTTGGTGGAACAAAAGAAGATGTCACACGCTGATTGCATGTTAGTCCTTATCTGAATCAAGCCATTGCCTCAAAGTTCTTGTGACAAAGTAAAAGATTATTCCACCTTAAATCCTCCTGTATTCATATCAGTCTGCTCGGTTTCACTTTTTGGTTCCAGGTGATACATTGAACAAACATTTTTAACATCAGTGGGTTTAATGTAGCTCTATTTAAGTCAATGATTTTTTTATCGTACACAGAAAAATCCCCCCCCCCCCATAATATCTGGAGAATGACGTACCAGTCATCAGATCCATGTTTAGCCAGTTTTATCGGTGATGTAGCCATCTAACCATGAACTTGGTCATTGTTGCTCATTCCACAGTATAACTTCAAGATTTGAAGTAGCCATTATCCAAATCAACCCATTTCAGATTTGTCATCAATATTGAGGTGTTCGAGTGATACTTCACATAAAAAGTATACTTAGCCTATCAATGCTCCCAGATAGGATTCCACAAGTCAGAAGACACCAGCCACACTTTAGTAGCTTGAAGCCAATGGAGACCGACGACTAACAGAAAAACTCACTGAAACATCTGTTCACATAGCACACCATCCGGTATAACACGCATCTTCTTTACCCAGCAGAATTCTCACCAATCCATAAATCCTTTGATTTGAGCTAAGAACAAACAAACTGCAGCACCTCCTGTTCAGCGCCAACTGCAAACGAGTTCATTTTCAGCCCAAATCTATGTAAAATCTGTGTATTGAACAAGTGGCTGGATAAAAAAAGACATGGATTATAACAGGTGATGTGATTGGAAATGTTAAGACCATTTGGCTTTAGCTGGCCTGCATTGGCTTCAGCGAATAATATATGGAGTCATCAAAAAGTTTGTGCAGGAGGGAATAATAGCTTTGTGAGTGCAAGACACCTCACTATGAGAGGTAAAAACATCAATTAAGTTAGTTGCCTGGTGGAGAAATGTCCTTTTGTCATGACTGTTGAAATTTTGTTGGTTAACTTGGTAACGTTGGTTGGTTGGTTGGTTGTCATTTTGTGACACATGGGGTTATAAACATGACTAGACTATAAAGCCCGATCCTCATAGAAACCAGCACCCGAACCCGACCCTCGATGCCAACTCTGGTGGTGATATATCACGGAATTTTGTGCGTCCACATTACATGAGAATTGTTTCGGGGGGTAGCCACAGGATTCTAATTCATTAAATGCATTGAGGTGTAAGAGGTTGTGGTCACTTTCTGTGGGATCACTCAGATTTGGAATCTTTCAAAATGTCACTCTGGCTGAGAGCGTCCACTCACTGAAATGACAGGAAACTGTGAACGGCTTCTTAAACATTTTGGAGTTTTCAATTTCACAGATCCTCACAGGCCTCTTTGATCAAAACGCTGCTCGACTGAATTCTTTCGAAGGAGCTCCTCTTTACAGGAGCAGTTTGATTACAAACAATCAACAACAGAGAGCAGCCAACCACCGTGTCAGCCTGACCCAGTCCACAAAGCACCAGGGCCCAACACAAAACCAATAATTAAGACATAAAAAGACACTATCCAAACCCTGTGGGTTTGTTCAGTCAAATACATTATTATTTATAAAACAATACCCAAGTGAGTCGCTAAAGCATCTGAGAGAGCAGGAGGAGCTGAGGGAGCAGCACACCAAGCACAGCAAAAAGGCTTTCAAATAAACATGCCATGTCACGTCCACAGACTTGGAGCGATCTGTCTCGCTGTCGGCGTTAGGCCACGTATGATTGAAAGTGGTCATGGTGGCTAAAATGGTCATAAGGGCTAGCCTTGCAGAGACATTCATTTCAACCACATGTTCGATGTGGTGGTGCAGTGGGCTTTATAAGGCTTGGACATTCCATGTGCCAGACTACTGTGATGACTGACACAGCTTGAATCGATTCTTTCAAGTAAGGCTATATGAACTCAGCTAGTGCAAGGTCAGCAAAAGTGGAATAAATTAGAGGCAAATGATCCGCAGGAAGAGAGACTCTTCTCAAAACTTCCTGAAGCATCATCTCTTGTTCAAATCTACCTTCAATTTGTACAAGCAAATGACTCACCAAGATAATTGAAAGCTAGACTGACAGCACAGAGGTGAACATTGAACGAGCTGAAAACTACGGATTTGCTGGTTTAACATTTTCACATTTTTTAAAAATTTGCTTTGCTTTTTCTTGCCAAGTCTGCAAGCTGGCCCCAGCTCCTCAAATAAAGAGCCGAAGGAAGCGGCCAAAGCAGCGTAAAGCTATTCACACCTTTAGGTAGAGCAACAGCTCCACATCTAACTCAAGAGCCCGACACGTAACGATCCGGCCCGCAGCTGCCTCCTTGACAGAGAGCGAGAAAGAGAGACGGAGAGAGAGAGTGAGGCAAGCTGTGTAGAACACAATGGGGAGTGAAGATGAAAAGCAATGAGGGAGCAACGCTGTGACCAGCTGATACCAGATGTGTTGTTGTGCTCCTATGAAGGATTCACCACCAGTAGTGCAGAAGAAGCCTGGGCAGCACGCATGCACGCACGCACACACACACACACACACACACAAACACACACACACACACACACACACACACACACACACACACAAACTGTTCTTCCTCCAGTCTCTCTGTGGTCATCTTTCAATCTCGGTCTCTGTGTTAACCCCCCACCCCCACCCCCAGTATTATAACCCTGCCCTCGGTCTCCTCCCCTCACCAAGGTCCAGCTCTTGCACCACTATGTTTTTATTGTGAAGTAGAAAAAAAAACAAAACAAGCAGAAATCTTTAAAAAGCAGAGGCCTGGGTAGTTTCTTTTTTTCTGCAGTTGTTTTGTGCAACTATAAGAACAGGCCTGCTCATACACACACACACACTTCATATACTCACATTCATACAAAGCTCGCAGGGGCACTCATCATTTCTCTTCTTGCGCACCCGTTCTCATGCATCCCTGCTCGTCTCTAGTGGTGTCGTGAGGGACATGCAGGAGTGGGGGGATGAGGACAGGTGGGGGGGGGGGGGGAGAAAAGATTTCTAGCGTGTCAAGGGAAGAGGGCAGGCGTGTGTCTAACTGTGTGACTGAGTGTGTTGCGAGAGAGGTCTTAGTTCAGCTGCCATCTCCTCCGGTATTTCTTCTCATCGTCACCTGCCGGGAGGAAAATACACCTGATGTTAGCATGATGGGTCCTACGAGGGAGTAAAGAAGGACTACAAGGTTGGAAATGGAGTACCTTTCTACTGAAGGCGAGATAAGAATTTAGGCTGCATTAAAAATGCAGAACAGAAGAGAAAAGACTCATCAGCGGATAGATCATTCATTGATTTTACAGAGACTTTAAAAGTGAACTTGGCAGATTTAGTGATGAAACAGATTAAAAAAAAAAAAAAAAGGTTGGGTGTACCTTCTAGATGGTTCCTGGAGATATATTTCAGTGCCTCATCCAGGAGAATGACGGGAATGGAAATCTTCAGGACCACGATCCACTGGGACAAGTGCAGAGGCGTCACCTGGAAGATTAACTGAAGGGTGGAGGCAGTGAAGAGGTCAGCTAGAAGATAGAGGGTACTATACCAGATGCTGCTTTTTAAAGTCTAGAGGAGGAGTAGCAAGCCATTTCTCTCCCTGTCTGTTGGTGCAATATAGATGTTGTCAAGGATGTATGCAGTCTTTAGGAGACCTTTAGACAATTATTCAGGACCTCAGACTGTATAGAGAAAGTGGACATGGGCACGGGTTTAGACTCCCATTTTGTTATTGGAAACAACAAAAAAATTCAGAGCTAACTAGATAGCAAGGGGCCACCTGCACTCAGGAAAGTTTTTTTGTTTGCATTGTAAAATAAGGTTGGTCAGTTTGGTGAATTTGGTGAACTGCAAAGTTACACAGTGGATAATGTTATATATATAAAGTTTTCTGAACAGAGCTGATCAGAACTGGACAAAATCACATTTGGATATGAATTCAGTTGGATTTCATTAATTTATAATTCCCCTATAAACACAAAGTCACTGTAGTAAAAAACATTATTTGTTCAGTTAATTGTTGACATTGGACCCTGCACTTTCAACTTCTGTCAAATATCCTGAACAAAATATCATCATTTTATAGTCAATAAACCAGCAGGCATTTCTCAAGGAGATTATCAGTGTTCATAATGCAGCAGTTTAAGCATGGCAACTAGTTTCATCCTCATTGGGTGTGATGGTATGCAGTTGTATAACTGTATTTTAAAGTCTATAACTGTCCCGTAGATCCGAACTCACCGGCAGAGGCTCAACGTAGAGGATTAAGAAGTGCAGGGAGAGAGAGAGGATGATGGCTCCCAGTAGCCAAATATTGACCCAGGGAGGCATCCTGAGCAGGGACTGGTTCTCAGACAAACTGGTAGGGACAATGTTTTGTAGATCAGAACATGCTGACAATTACAATGCATAACTTGACAGTAAGGACATTCGTTAAGGACATTCGTTGAAGACATTCCACCCTCATCCGCAGATGAGATCAGAAATACTCCTGCAGGGTTGTTTTTTTTTACGACTTCACTGGTTAATTTTATGTAAAATTGGAAACATTCAACATGTAGCCAACACTTGGTGCATCTTAACAGCAGGTCTTCCTCCATATATGGGTGCTAGCAACCAAGTAAACAAACGTCCTCTCTGTCAGCCTTACTGACGGTCCTGGCCCAGGATGAGATGCTTTTTCTTGGGTTAGGCAGCCCATTATATCAACCTTCCCTTTCTCAGATTCTTTCCTAAACGAGACATTCGTGTTTGTTACTATAGTGAGCTACTAACAGACTTGCTCCATGAGCAATCCTGGCAAAAACACAGGGACTTTTCCCTTCACGCTGCTGTTCATCTTTTAAAGTATTATTCCATTTTTAAGATGTGTGACTATGCTTGATTGATTTGCCATATTCACCAATTGCATCTGATAAAACATATCCTCTTATAAAAAGTCTTCAGTAGTTAACTTCGTGATGGATGTGTTTTCCTGGCACGAAAAACTTGACGGATGTGTTTTCCTGGCATGAAAAACGTGCTGTTATCCCTCAGGCTGATGTGTAATCCTGTCTCAAAGGGAGTGGTGTCTTGTTGGATAACAGCATCCCTTTTGATCACAAACATCTGACAGCTATGACATTTAGAGAGAAGATGACTGACCTGTTGAGTGCGTTGAACATTTCGATGGTGACCAGCACTGACAGGGCCATGGTTGTGGGGTAGCGGGATTCAAACACCTCACAGTCTATGGCCTTGAACATGGGGTTGTTCTCAGTGCACTGCATGAAGTGTCTCTGTGAAGATACCAACACAAGTTTAAGTCTGTGTGTGTATGTGTGTGTGTGTGTGTGTGTGTGTGTGTGTGTGTGTGTGTACACCCAGGACCTCTGTGACCTGGTTAGAAGGATCTCAGATCTAATGGGGGAACAGCTGTAGAACCTTGGCTTCATTCCCATCCTGTATGCAATCAAACCACATGGGCCTTGCTTCCTTTTCTATTTGTGGACTCTGCTGGGATCACCATACATTACTGTGTCCAGCAGAGGCAAATGTAAAGCAGCCTGGGAGTGGGTATATATAATACAGCAATGGAAAGGAGATGGAACAGACTAGCAACTCACCAGCTGATAGAATGACACTTTTGGGCCATCTTCATCAAACAGGTACCACCATGTGGCAGCACTCACTGTTCCCAGACCCACATACCCTAAAAGGATGACATAAACACATACACCAGATGGCAGTTGAAAGAGACAAATTCTAAGTTTCTCACTTTTGACTAAAATGAGTTTCTGAGCTATGTCTTTGTGACGTGCTGAAATCATGAGAGTGTTTATGTGAACCTAAATATTCTCAATGAGCAAAATTCTAAAGTAATGCCTGTACAATGACCAACATTCTCAAAAAACAAACCTCCTGTAGAGCTTAGAAAACATGACTAGATGTCTGCACTGATGCTACATCTTGTGGGTTCAGTTATGCGATTCCTGCACTGTACTGTAACACCTACTGTAAACAGAATTTCACATGAACAACAAGGAACAGGAGGATAAATATTTAGAATAAGTGAGTTTTTTTTTTCTTTAAAAAATTAAAAAAAAAAAAAAGAAAGTACTGGCATCCAGGCATGCTGCCAGGCAGTCAAATGTTTTGTGAGTTGGAATAAAGCTGTGTTTTAGAGTCGATTCACAGTGACGAGTAAAAAAAAGAAAAAAGAAAAAAGAATAAGTGAGATTATGTGCTATTTAAATAAAATAGGCAAAAATTGGCAGTGAAAGATCTGCTTTTTTTTTGTTTTCATAAATGCCAACTGCTCAATGCTTGTGCGGGTGCATCTTGTTTACTTTTAACGACACTGACTATTGATAGTTGGGGAAGAGCTCACTTCCAGTAGGTGTTACTGCTAGCTTTCTGCCTCATCTAACGGGAGCCTTGCGATGTCTGTCAACAAGTGAGATTTTTAAAACGGTCTGAAAATGCCCATATACATATAGCTGGAACATTTTATATTGCATGCTGCAGGTACTTTGTAAACCGTACTGATCATAGGTCAATCAATACTACCTCCGATAGCAAGGTATCTGAAGAAAAGCCAGCCAGAGATGAGAGGCTCCTTTGGATTTCGTGGCGGTTTGTCCATGATGTCCAGGTCTGGAGGGTTAAAGCCCAGGGCAGTTGCAGGCAGGCCATCAGTAACCAGGTTGACCCACAGCAGCTGGACAGGAATCAAGGCTTCAGGGAGGCCCAGGATGGCTGTCAGGAAGATACTGCAGGTCGACAGAGAGATGACACACAGATGAGAAAGGCAAACTGATGGTGAAGTTTGTATCCCAGGGTGTCCTTCTCACCAGACGACTTCTCCCACATTAGAAGATATCAGGTATCTGATGAACTGCTTCATGTTGTTATAGATGGCTCTACCCTCCTCCACTGCAGCCACAATGGTGGAGAAGTTATCATCGGACAGCACCATTTCTGATGCAGACTTTGCGACTGCCGTGCCGGAGCCCATGGCAATACCAATCTCAGCTTTCTTCAGCGCCGGGGCATCGTTCACACCATCTCCAGTCTGGCATGAGAGAAAATTTCTTTAGTCATTAAGGCGTAAGGAAACAAACCAATCATGATCATGTGAACAATTCTTAAATTATGATTAATATATGCACTGTCTGGCTATCTGATTACATCCAACCAGATGGATATATATCTATATCTATATAGATATAGATATAGTGTGTATATCTATATCTATATAGATATAGATATACACAGTATATCTATATCTCTCTATATATAGAGAGATATAGATATATACAGATATAGATATATATAGATAGATAGATAGATATACATATGTACGTATGTATGTATGTACATGTGTATATGTGTATATATACACACACACATATATATATACATATATATGTGTGTGTGTGTGTGTATATGTGTATATATACACACACATATACATATATATATACATATATATATATATACATACATACACACACATACATATATACATATTATATACATACACTACTATACACTAACACTCATTCTCGACAAGTCACTCGTACAGTGCACAACTGAGGGAAGCATAATATGCACTTATATTGTACTTTGCACCAAGCAAGAAGATATGCAGTTAGAGATTCATTTATGCTCCTCACCATGGCGGTGATCTCGTCAAAGGACTGCAGGTATCCAACGATCTTTGACTTGTGAGCTGGCTCAACACGGGCGAAACACCGCGCCCGTTTGACAGCTTCTCTCTGGGCCTCTGAGGGGAGATCATCAAACTCACGGCCTGTGTAGGCCTTTCCTGTCACATCCTCCTCCTCAGTGAAGATGCCGATTCGTCTGCAGATGGCCACAGCTGTGCCCTTGTTGTCCCCTGTGATCATGATAACACGGATACCTGCCTCGTTGCAAAGTTTCACTGAACCAATCACCTCCTTCCTGGGGGGGTCCAACATGCCCACACAGCCAACGAACGTGAGGCCCAACTGAGCAGAGATGGAAGAAAGAGAACACTGGGATTAGATCGCACACTACCATAACAAAACAACACTTCTGCCAGCCAGTCCAGTTGCAATTTACATTCATGTAGTATACCTTTAAATTCTGAAATTTCAAGTTATTAGTTACAAAAAAAGAGGACCCAATATAACTTGAGGCCTTATCACCATCCTCTACCTCATACTGCGCAAACTTGCTGGCATCCTCCAAGTCCATGTCTTCTTTGCGTGGCGGGGTGTCATGGGTGGCCAGAGCCAGGCAGCGCAGGGTGTCCCTGCCTGTCCCCCAGTCGCGAATCTTAGACATCAGCTGGTTGCGCAAGGATGGTGTCAGTGTTACCTTCCCTGTTCCGACCCGCAGGTACTGACAACGCTCAATCACACTTTCTGGAGCACCCTGTGGAAAGAGGTTGACCATAAGAAGAACAGCAAAGGGAGATTACAAAAAGTTAAAATTTAGTAAGAAAAGTATTTCTCTGTTGTTCTTTCGTGCCTTGATGAACATCTTGCTCTGGGAACCTGGCTTGACTGGGGTGCAGTAGACAGACATGGACTTGCGATCGCGAGAAAATTCCAGGGTGAACTCCTTCTTCATCAATTGCTTGATCACCTGATGACATCCGAGGGGAGAAAGGAGGTGAAGGACAGAGAGGAGATGAGTGTGATAAGAGCCAGAGCTGGAGCTAAAGAGCTGCAGTTGTGGGCAGCTGTCAGGGCAGCAGTCGGAGTGTGACTGAGAGCTTCGGCTCAGCTGACAGTTGAAGGATGGTGTTTTACAACAAGCACTCAACCGCCGCATCTGGACATCTGACTGCTGCTGCTGCACCAGTCAGATGTCTCCATATGCCACTTAACATTAATATGTGAAAAACAGCTTTAAGTATACACACAAAATAAGAGCAATATGCTAATGAGAAGGCAGAATGCAAACTTTTTTTTTGTTTACTCAACCAGAACAAAATTCAGCCTCATTCTTCTCATATTGGATTCTGAATTTATTGATAGGTCTTGTTCTACCAGTAGGTGTCTCTCTAGTTAAGTGAGCTGATCCCAGAGCATACACACTGGTTCCTCTACCCAAACACACAACTGTGATATCAGGGGTCTGCAAATACCTGATGGATGTTCGGAAATCTGACTTTGTGACAAACTTTTCCTCTTGTTTAGAAAGGGAGAACAATGAGGGTTTGTCTTGGAATGGAACGCTAGGAAAGAATGTTCCCCCCCACTGGGATTGTGAAGCTGAGATTTGGAAATTTATTCCGAGCTACTCATCTGAAATTTGCAGAGAACACACACAAGTGGTAGCTCCTGTCACCTCATATGAGACTCTGAAGTCACTAACTGCAGTGGACCAACACATTTGTGATCGTAGTGGTCAACTCACACTGTCATGCATAAGTCCTAGTACAAGTCAGCATTTTCCATATCGCATTAAACTCAAAGCTATGCTGAGGGTGTGTTGGCTGTGTGACATGGATTCTACTCTTCACACCCTGTAGTCAAACATTCAAAATGTGTGAATCAACAAATGCTCACCCAATCAAATCTAACCGTCCTAAAGAAGATACTGAACACTGAGCTATTGCTCATTTTGAGTCAACAAAAAATATAAATTTCATGCACTAAATTTTACAAGTAGAAGCAATCGAGCTCATTAAAGTGCATCCTCCATGTGACACTCATAACCCAGGCACGTCTATGTAGGACAATTACAGTCCCACACGCATATTCATGCAACAGAGAGCAGAAAATATCCAGTATTGTTGAAAACAATGTCTTAGCTCACATGTTCTTTCAACAGACAGTTAAAGTCTCTAACCCAGAGAAGGTTTTAGACATTTTCTCCAGCCATCACATTTTTCCTCACCACAGCTGAATTTCAACATTTATAGTTTTTTTTAATTCAAAAAGAAATCAATAAATTGTTAATTGTCTTTGATAGTGCCTATAAATGCTCAGATGTATTATTATTCTTAATAATGATAATCCAATAATCCCATGTTTTTGCAAATACCCTTAATATTTGACATTTATTTAAATGAACTGTTAACAAAAATGCATTTTTAACCATTAACCTGTTTTTTCACAACTGAATTTGCAGATTATTTTAAAACAGTGGTATTAGCAAATGGTTTATTTTTGGGGGACTGAATATAAATGATTACAATTTAAATCTTTTGTGACAGAAGCTTGAGAAATCTGATGATACTTTGTCATGTTAGTACTTTTGGTTAAAATCCTTCAATTGTATATTTGATGGAATGTTTGGTTTTTTTTATCATTATTTTTTTTCAAACCGTCTGGTGGATTTAGGGATTCAAAGTTTAACAGCATTCACACTAAAGGGTCATACACGCTTCCACTTACAGAGTTGCAGGCCCCGGCACGCTCCACCTTGCTGAGCCCAGATAGGTTGGTCTTGAAGACATTCATCTTCTCCACCAAGGTGGTGAGAGCAGTCTCTGTGGCTTCACCCACTTTCTCATAGACTCCTTTGGCCTGGAAGCAAAAAAAAAAGAGAACATGAAGTATATACTATAAACACTGCATTTCCATCACAATCGTTAACTCGATCACAAAAGGGTTTTGACAGGTGGGACTTACACTAATGACACTGTACATTTTTCGAAGGAGTTGAAATGGGTGGTTTTCAAGACTTTTCTAGTCTTGATACTAAAGGCAGGAATCTGTGTGTCAAATTTGCAGTGATGCAGTGAGCACTGTGTAGGCCATTCACCTATACTGCTGTACATTCTGAGTCATACATGAGCCTTTACAAGTGCACCCTTGCCTGCTGAGAGGTAGAGTAGGTGAGATGAAGCAGTAATGGTGCATCATTTGTTTGTGTCATGGAGACACACACAGTAATAAAACACCTTGCTCCCCTTGAGTGCTCAGCTGCTCTGCCCCTCTCTTTTTTCTGCTTTAGCACTCTTTGATCTCCCACACATCTTTATTAAATAAAAAAAAACATCCAAAATTGGTGGCAAAAAGACCATTTACAAGAGGAGAAAGTTTGTCTGGGAGGATACATGGGATTTGAGAAGCATCTTCTCACTGGCCTCTCTCATCAGCGTGGTTACCATGATGCCATGGTGATGACAAAGAGGTGAGAAATGGAATCCAGACCAGAGAAAACATCATAAATCAGAGAAAATTAGCTCAGCCACAGAGCAGACGGCTTTCTCTTTTCCATGTTTGGTATATGTTCCAATGCTGGCATTTATTGAGTCACTACAGTGCTTTTAAGACTTAGCCTAAACTCACCACTGACCTACACAATAATGTATGTTTTGCAGATGAGCACTTCATATAGGAAAAAACAATTATTGCAGGTGTGTGTGTGTGTGTGTGTGTGTTAAAGACCTCATTGTAGTCCAGTGAGGAGTCATTGCACATAGAGCATACAGTGGCCAACTCCAAAAGTCCATCATAGTCTCCAGACTGAACTGCCTTGTCTCCTTTCAGTCTGAAGGAAAAAAACACACACACACACACACACACACACACCTTTACTCATCAAAGGCAAACACAAAGGGAAAATGATTCACAGTGTGCTACACCACAGACACATTAGATGAGAAGATGTTCTATAGTTTAGCATTCCAAAGTTTAGTGCAGAATCAGTGGTTGTACAATAGTAAACAGTGTGTGTGTGTGTGTTTTGATGAGCAGTGCTGATTGCATGACAACCATGGATCCCTTCCCAGTAGAGACTGTTGCTAGCGAAGCTCCCACACAAGAACCCACACTCTGCTGTTATGAAATCGACAGGTTCATGCAGAGTCACATTGCTGTACTTGCCGAACAGTAAACAACATGCAATCACATCGTCTCCTACCCAGTGATGAACCACCTACCTTTAATAACCACACACTCATATTGCATGACTGCCAGTGAGCTGAAGCTTAATAATGATTGCTAGGAAGGTTCTGCACGTAATAAACTGAAAATACAAAACTTTTCACTCCCAATTTTTTTCCGGCAGAAAATATCATAGCATTTGACAAATTTTAGGGGGGAATCATTATCGCTGATGTGTCATATCCTGGACTACACACACATTTTAAAGACTAAATCTATTTCTCTTATCTTACATCTCTCACAGGTACACTTGAAAAACTCACACTTGTCCTTCAGGAGCATATGTGGAGCCAGTTATAGAGAATTCATGAAGGGAGCAGCTGGACTCATCCACCTTATCAGCAATAAACATCTGGAGGGGAGAAAAGGCAAAAAGGCAGCATCGTTAGTCTGCAACACAGAGGGTTTGCTCACGTACACTACTAATGTACTACAATGTTATATATTGGGTGTATAAATATAGAAAACGTGTATAAAATGTGAACACACAGGATATGTGGAATATTTGTATTTTTTTCATGTTATTGGCACTGAGTACTAAACTCAGTACACGATTCAGGATGTACTGCAGCTTGAACAACATGTCAGAAGAAACACATGCATGCGTTCGCGCCATGACCTGTCAAAGTGATGAGTCACTGAAATGGGAAATCCGTATACAGATCCTCCACCAGGGTAGATTTTTGTTGATTGACATATACTCCTTCTCAGTGTCAATATATTTTAGCACTATTCAGTTGAAAATATTTTCCTGTTTTGCACCACAAAAATCAATTCAAGAATTTATTGACCATCAGATAAAAGCCATCCAAATTTTGCAGGAAAGTCTAGTGGCAAGTTGCAGCCAATCCGGCAAAACCAGCAGCTAAAGCTTAGGCTTCATTTACAGTTCAGTTTTTTTTGGACCGCGGGCACATGAGGGCTCAATTTTACTTTTGCCTTTATTTTTGTTTTTGTCTTCAGTGAAGGGAAGTGTTTTGCCTGTCAAAGCACTAAAATGAGTCACTGTCACATTTTCATCGACATGCATCTGAAATTGGCAGGGAATATCCAATCCATCAGTTCAGACAGTCGTATTGTCAGGTATCAGAATAGTTAGAATCACAAAGTTTACTCTTGAGGTTAAGGAAAAGAACGATAAGAAACACAAAAGACTTGATAGAGAAGTCTTGACCGGTGTGGAGGAGGCCCAATCAATTGGTCAGTCGTATCAATCTCACAAGTTCAAGTTAGCCAACACCACCACCAGCTGGTCTAATCAGACTATATAAGGCTTTAGCGGCAGAACCCAGCGTGTTCTGAGCTGAAATCATGATTCGGATAAATCAAAAGCTATCCAGCATTATTGAAATGAATCAGGGAATCGGAGAAAATGTACGATAATCCTAAATCAAGAAGTCCCTCAAACTTAAAGTTTCTCAAATTTGAGTGTGTTCAGAGTTTCACAATCCTTTAGTATTTCCACACAATCAGGCAAAATGGGAGAACACATACACAGACACACACACACACACACACACACACACACACACACACACACACGTACGCACACGCTTTGATGGCACATTTTCATTCTGGGATTCCCACAGGAAGGCTGATTCATGCTGCACTGGGAATACTAATATATTAATGAAAACTTGCTGGCGGCCACACCATCATCTCTGGTCCAAGGTTCTTCAGAATGACACACAATTTCACTACTGAAAGAATGATCTCGACATCTCAGCTTATATTAACTCTTATACTGAGGCATAATTACAGCTCAGATGCAGAGTTTTTTGGTTTTATGACAACATTTTTCGAATTCATAATTAGCAACATCAAGGGCAGTGTTTTAAACTTTCACTTCAATACTGAGTAGCAAGCCAATGAGTACTGCACTTATATAACATGATTTGAAATGAAATAAAAGTGAGGAACAGAAGCGTGTTTAAACATGAAATAAAAAAAAAACCCTTTGGCTCCATTTTAACATCCATCATCCTTAGACTGATCTCACTCCTGTGACAGTTGATGTGGACCCACAGCAGTTGTGTACCTGTTACTATGTTGTCACAAACGGCTAACATTTCACTTGCTAAGTTGAAGAAGGAGGCTTTCTTTTTTGTCCTCTTGGTTTTCTCCTTAAATGTCCTCGGGTCTACTACTTCATCTGTATCTTTATTTTTGTTCCTTGGAAGTTTCAGGTTACACTTAAGAATTTTTCTAAATAAAACAACAAAACCTTTACCTTTCAGCTTAATTCAGTATTTCAGAAAGGTCCATGGGTTGAGTAGTGTGGGTTTCACTTCGCTACAGCAAAAACAAATGAGCACTCAGGCAGCAAATAACCCCCACAAATGCACATACAGTACACACAAAGCAAGGAAAATAATAAGGTAGTTGCTTGGTCTGTGGTCAGGTTTCCCTCACTATCTGATCTGCTGTGGTCTCCAAGGAAACAAAGCACAGTGTGATCCATGTGACTCAGTGGTAGTGGAAAAAGACTGTATTTGTCTACTCATTTCCTGTGAACTTGTGGGGGGATGAATAGTTAGCTACACTTTTCTGTGTGTGTGTGTGTTTCTGCATAAGTGTGTTGAAAGGGAAAGGGGAAGTACAGTGTCAGGAGACAGAGGGCAATCCCAGGAAGCCCTACCAATATGGGGATACCCTTGAGGCCAAGGAGATACATGGTGCTATCAGGGCCACTGGCTGGAGACCAGTCCAGGAATAAGAACAGATGGATAAACCTGGGCAAACATTCATGTGGACATTTAACCTTCATGCACAATAACCATAAAAACACAGCAGTCCAATCACACTGTACACAGTCATGAGTAGGGGTGTGTCAAGCTCATACAAAACTATCTCCAGGAAACACCATGACAAAAAAAAAAAAAATTTAAATGGAAAGGCGGAAGTTTCGTTTGAGAGTATGTGAGTGTGCTTCTACCCCCTTATCTCCCGCCAGAGAGCTGAGAGCAGCAGGCTTGGGAGATTGGTGGAGGAAGAAGGTCAATATTTACCATCGTCAGCTTGCCTGGCTCTTTTTTCTGACTGGGAGGGATTCAGGGTTGTGGTGAGATCACTCCCCTGTGTCCTTAAGTTTAGAGGGAACTCCCTGCAGCTTCGCATTAATCACACAGAACTCCACGTCATCTCAGGGAGCTGCGGTGGGGGTGCTTATACAACAAAAAAAAAAGTGTGTCTGGTGTACAGGAAGTGCACAGTTCCATTTTGACATAGAAAACACATGGACACATCCCAACTGAGAGGAAAGATGACCTGTGATTCATGAATGAGAGAGTTTTTAAATGTTTTTTTTTCCCTCTACCATCCCACCATCAGCCGTGCGATGCCAATCTTATCTAGGCATGGCTCAAGTGCTGCCTTATATTCATGCTGTCAGCAATTCATTCGCTAAGGTGGCTAAGAGGATGTGAGGAAAAGTGGTGTTAATTGGTATTAGGATGCATGGATGAGTTAGTGTTGATGTGTGTAGGGCCGCAGTCTTGCATGTATTAGCAGGGTTGCCTGGCTTTTCCTGTGAAGGTAACGCAAGTTTAACCTGTATGCTTTCAGGCAAAATTATGACCTTAGATGCTCAAAACAAAAGGTTTACATGTTGCTATTTTTTGAAAGAGCTCTACTTAGTGGCAGATTGGTAGGATGTAGGGCTTCCTGTTTTGACACGAACTGAGAGGAAGTTGTACCTTTACAATATTTGCATTTTGTTTTTATTATAAATATAGCTTCTGTCATTAGGGTGATACATGCAAAAAGGTAGGTTTCATATAGTTCAAAATTTTGCAGGGGAGAAAAATGGCAGAAATGGGTGTGGTCTATATTTCAACATTAACTAGCCAAAACAAGCAGCACTGGCATTTACTCTGTACTACTCTGCACAAAGACAGCTGGCATGCAGATTAAAGCACACAAAAGGAATGGGTGAGGCTATGTGCTACACAACTAAAAGATTGTTCAGCATTTATTGCCCAACGCAATCTTAAACACATAATCTATATCCTTGTAAACCTGCTGGACAATCAAGGATAGAGTGATTCTGTAGAAGAAGTATGGTGTTTATGCAGATAAAGTGACATTTTATACCACTCCCATGTGTGAAGTGATCTGTTGGTGTAGTGTCTGGTTGCTGCTGGGTCATGCCAGCCTGTACTACTCCACCAGCAGCTATCTCAAATCTGCCAGATGAAAGTAAACATAACACAACACCGCAGGATTTTCCATTCTCCTTTAAGCCCTACTTGCATGCTTTCCAGAAAGGGAAAAAAAATGAAAACACCCATACAGTAGAGGAAGAAACATCTCAAAGATGGATGAACTGCGGGGGCTGGCATCAATAATAAAGAGTGAACCCTTGTAGAATTCACCTGCACAACATTTTTCAGAGGAAAATCCCAGAGGCTTTTGTAAATTCAGCTAAATTCTTTCCTGTATACTGTGAGACTATATGAAACTAACAAACAGTAACACTTTTTTGAATAGGATAAGATGGACAGAGTCACAGAAAAGCACAATTTTATTTTGTAGATCACTACTTACTCTGCAGACAGACATCTGGTTGGTTGTGAGGGTCCCTGTCTTGTCAGAGCAGATAACAGAGGTGCAGCCAAGGGTCTCCACTGAGGGCAAACTGCGTACAATGGCATTCTTCTTGGCCATGCGTCGAGTGCCAAGGGCCAGACAGGTAGTGATGACAGCAGGCAGACCCTCAGGGATTGCAGCCACAGCCAGGGCTACAGCAATCTTAAAGTAATAGATAGCACCTCGCACCCAGGATCCGCCGTGAACAGGGTCCCCAAAGTGGCCGATGTTAATGACCCACACAGCCACACAGATCAGGGAGATGACTTTGGACAGCTGCTGGCCGAATTCGTCTAGCTTCTGCTGTAGCGGCGTCTTCTCTTGTTCTGTAGCGGCCATCTGATTACGGATTTTACCAATCTCTGTACCAACACCAGTAGCAACGACCACACCTATTGCACGGCCTGCAGCAATGTTGGTGCCCTGAGAGAATAAAAAGATATGAGAGCAGGGGAGGTAAAGCAGGGAGAATCTGGTGGATTTGTTAAAAGTGAATTTCAATCAGACGGAGCCACGAATCCTAAACATATGCACATAAAATAACCTCTCGTTAAGCAGAGACACTATCTGCAGGTCAGTTATGTGATTAAAGTTAGGTTGCATTGCTGTGTTATTGATGACAAGAGTATTAGATATAATGAATGTGCCTCAGTGTAATGCAGGGGTGTGCTTACAGAAAACAGCATGTTCTTTTTATCCTGGTTGACAGCTCTGGGGTCAGGAACAGGGTCGGTGTGTTTGATGACAGACACAGACTCCCCTAAGAAAAGATTGGACATGATTCGATCTGTAAACCTGGCAGGTATTTATTAGACCAAAGCAAAGCCAAAATTTTGGGTAAAATATTAGAACACGTAGTATGAGGGTTCATAAAATAACTTGTGTAAGGGAGAGCAGGAAAATGTATGACCGATGAGAGCTATACCTGTGAGGATGGACTGGTCCACTCGAAGGGTGGTGGACTTAATAGAAGTCACCCTGATATCAGCAGGTACCTTGTCACCGACTAAAAAAGGAAAAAAGAAATTCTTTTAAAAAAAAAAGAGAGAGAAAGAAACTAGTGCAAGCAAGACTGCAGGCATGCTAACAGCTCTATAACTCACTTCAAAGTAGCATAGCCTCTTCTCTTACTTGCTTACATGCACAAAGTGAGTGATAGAATATCGATAGCAAATCTTTGGTGCATTTGTAAGAAACCAGGAAGTTTGAAAGCTCTACGCATTTGTGATGAAGGATGAGAAATGTACTTCGTCTGAAAGATTCCCTTTGTTAAATTAGTGCAGGTGATTGGGATTTCAAATGATACTTAACATCGCTTTGCTTTTGTAATGACTCTTCCGGATGTTGCTGGTATTGTGTAGCAAATGAAATGTTAGCCCTCTAGTTAGCTAAATAGGTTTCTGCCAATAGACAAAAAAAAACAGTTAAACAACTGACCTGTACTTCATTTCATTGCAGTTAAAAGCCTGATGAGGTAATTTGCCTCGTTTCTGTAGTCTGACATCAGAAATAGCAGTTTTTCTGGGGGTGACCATGTTGGACTTTTTCCAAACAGGAACATTTCCCTCGATGCCAAGCCTGTTGGTATGCTAACTTTTGGTAATTAGGACGGCACACATAGCACATACGAGGTCGCTGCCATTAGTTGTGCAGGTATTTGATGAAAGTATTGGATAAACTTGACTGACCGATGATGCTAGATGAAAACTCAGGGTGTTACATTATAATCTATCCTCTAGCACCCTTTTAGAGTTTTCTCAAGTAATAGCAGGACAATACTTGCTTTTCTCAAAACAGAGAGGTGACAAATGGCTCCAAAGCCTTAGATGTAGTATTGTGGACTTGTTTATTTCCAGCATGACAGACAGGGAAAAAGACCTTGTCATTACTTTGTGTCATAACCGTCTCATTAAAATCAACTCAGAGTCCTCAGCTGCCAGAGTTTTTAGCATTAATCTCAACAAAAACAACCAGGATAGCTTCAAACATGAGTAAGGTTTTTGAATTTCTGATTCCCCTCACTCATGTACTGAAACTAACACTCAACAGGCATGTCTTCTCTATGAGTACATTTGGCTGTGAAAACTGTTTGGAGATAATCTTCAGTTGATACATTTCTGAGGGTCCAGCTCTCGATCTTAGCTCTATCATCTCCTGACATTTGCTCAATACTCAAAGATTCGCAGGTTTTTCAGGATGTGAAGCAGCAGAAATAATGGCTTGCGAGAGAGATGGAGATGAATATAGAGCTGAAAAGTGTACTTTTATTTCCTTATCTCTCCTCATTTCTCTGTCTGACACCCATGGATTGTGAGAGAACAAGAGGGGGAGGCAGAGGGAAAGAGTAATGTGTGTTGTGTTTGTGTGGGAGATGGCTGGGGGCTGCAAGTTCACTGTAGCACGACTGGCCAAGGGCAGAAATGAGAGGCTTTTCAAACGCCTACCCGAGACTCCTGCTCCCCCATCAAACCTCCACTTTCTTGCCATGGCCTCCCACAGACACTCTCCATTGAATTCCTTATACAGCCATACATGAAAGCACTAGTTTAAATAATAAAACATTCCATGGCTGTTGAGTATCAAAACTCTAGACGAAAGATGACCAACAATAACCACTCTACCTTTCATTAGACAGTAACACGTGTGCATCTGCTCAAAATATTAAAGAATTCAGCTGGTGTGGCCTGCTGGAGTTCTGCTTTTTGGTTACACTGGACAATATCAGAATGTCTTACATAATGTTTTGGCAAAGAGTCCTTCCTTCACATGGAGGATAACTGTGACTTGTTACAGGTTTCCATCTCTTCAGGTCCTCTGTAAACCTTTGAGGAGTTCCTGACTACCTGACCACTGCAGTCACTCCATTAAAAACCTCAGGAAAGTTCCAGTGGAGGCGCAAATCACAACTGTGTTGTAACCGTGGCTGGCATCTCCAGCAACGAACCTACAAGAAGGCAAGCGGGCAGTAGGGTTGGAAACTTGAGTAAATATATTTATTTTTCTTTTCTCTCCTCCACAGCACTTGTGGTAAATAGTGGCCTTTTCCAATACCTCCGTGCAGTTTACTTTACCTCTTCTAGCATCAAGTTGCCATGGAACAACCAGCGGCTAATCTGAGCTGCAGGAAGCCCGGGAGATCAATGGAGGAAAGTGGATTATTAATTTATTTTCTTTGTCAAATATCCTCACATATTTCAGTCAGGCGGGCTACATGTGCTCCAAGACCTATGACACACATTTCTTCAGTGAGACAAGTATGTAGGATGTACTTCAGCTGTTTACTGCTGTTTAGAACTGCTTAGCAACAAGATCATGTCAAGCAGAATGAAGTACTTCAAACGTGACTTGTTTTAAAAATTTGAAGCTTCAGTCCAAACTATCATTAGCAAACTCGTTTTAAAAGTAAACCTCGGCATTAAATGTATTACATGCTTGGATTTTATGTGTACCCTCAGCTTGAGCCCCACCTACACTTAGTTTTAAATGTGGATGAAGCTCAGAAAATAAATTCTTGCCACGTTTGTCTAATTTCTAATCAAATAGTCCAATTAAACTTATACAATATATGAGAGAGAGTCCATACCACGTAGGATGATAATGTCATGATGGTGGAAGAGGGTGAAGACGCCTTGATAAGATAGAGAATCTTGTTTTTAAAACAGTGTAATTTTGCTCAAGAAACTCAACCATTTATTGTTTGCTTCGTGCACCTACAGATTATTTTACACATTACAATTAGAAAATAAAATAAAATCTCAAAAGGTTTTATACGAATGTAAATTAAAAATTCTATAAGTATGTAGTTAGCAAAATTTGCCTAAGATCTCCAAAAATAAGATTATACTATAAAGTATAAAGTCAACTCTTGCCCAGTAAATTTGTGTAATTTCTACTTAAAATGGTCTCATTACACTTAATATAAGACAAATTGGTAAGACAAAGAGGCTTCGTTACTGTTAATTTCATCTTTTTTGAAGAAACATTAATAAGCACATTTTGCTTACTCCATCGGCAGATTATTTCCCTTATAAGCAAAGACAATTCAAAGGGGTGTTTTTGCTTCTAAAGTAAAATTAGTGGTCATTTGAATAAACAGTTTATCCAAATATTTCTTGATAAAAAGGTTCCTACTGTCATGCAACCCGCTGTTTTTTTTTTTAAATCCAAATAATAAAAATGCATTTGGCAAGAAATTTTTCATTGGACATCCAACCATCTTTACTATTGCTTAAAATATGTAAATCAAAATAGCAGTTATCAATTAAATTAAATATAAACATGACTAAAGAACATTTTCTCTATATCATCATAAAGCTTTCAAAACTGTCATAATAATGTGGACAAGTTTTTTTTTCCATCCCATTTCTTTGCCTCTTGCGAAAGAGAGAGAAAATTTCATTCATTTGTTTGACAAGGAAAGTTCTAAATGATCATCAGAAAGAGTTCGCCTTGAAGTTGGGATTTTTTTTCTTCTTCTGTTGTCCTTGGCCAGTTAAAAAGGCACGCTAAAAATAGAATAAAACTAAAGCGAGCATGTAAAAGCAGAGAGTAGTCTTTTCCAACAATTGAATAATCATCAAGGACTGACTAGCAGCTGCTCTGAACTTCCATGAATACGGAACGTGTCTGGTCCACTCCGGCATCCAGCTGGTGTTACACCTCAAACCCCCTATGAACGTCAGCATCACAGAGATGACCCAGAATGGGAGCATGGACAGTTGTCATGACACGCTTGCTGTTGATGGTCACAGTGATGGAAGTGCTGGTTGGTGGGAGTCTGGTAGAATCATTTAAGTGTGTGCTACCTGTGTGGGCTTGCCCGCGTCTGGCTGTGTGTACACGCATGTGTGATGGAGGACACTGGCTGTAACAAGCCCAAATTCCTAAGTGCTATCGGCCACAAACACACTTAACGGAGAGAGCATTTCCCCACACCAGTAATGTAAACTAGACTCTGCTAATGGTAAATCTGATTTAATTCCAAAAAATGTCTCCAATTTACAATTGGGCGCCAGTCTAAGAAAACCTCATGATAGTTACCTACATGGATGATTCAATTTTCATTTTTAAAACCTGAAATCAAATAGTGCTGATGCTTCACTATAACCACTGCAGCATATCTAATCACCTCCTTCCTTTCCATGCTGCGATTATGAATGAATGCTCTGATCCCACACACACACACACACACACACACACACACACACACACTCACACCTAGAGGTCTCCCTTCTCTCTCACAAGCCCTCTCCAAACTTTCAGGGACAAATCAATAGTCTTGCAAAGCCAAGGATTACACTCCCGGAGGTAGTAATGTTGACGGCGAAGTGATCTCCTCGTTGCTGCCTGTGCGTGTGTGTGTGTGTGTGTGTGTGTGTGTGTGTGTGTGTGTGTGTGTGTGAGAACTTGCACATTAACTCCAACTTACACAGATGTTCAGGAACCAGAGTGACAACAAACCTATTTTTAGAAAAGGCTGCCCACACATCGGTGAGTTTACAGTGGGGGAATTATGTGTGTGTGTGTGTATATACAGTAAGTGTACTTCGGGGAGTGTGACTGAAGCGCTGACAAACATCCAGCCGTGTCCAGGTGGTGAGACTGAGAGCATGGAAAGCAAAGGGAAGGGGAGAGCTATGGAAAATTAAACTAGGCCTTAAATACAAGAGGTGACCACAGCCACTTTAACAGAACCACACACACACACACACACACACACGTAACTGGATAGCAGCCCTGGCACCTGCACATCCGGAGAAAAGACTGTTATATAATCTAGTTTGTGATATTCCAATGGCATTTCCAGACACATGAATAGGTGGCAAACAGTGTGTTTTTCTCCACATGCCAGATTGTGTTGAGACAATGCATTAATTAACCTTGGTGGGTGACAATAACATTTTTTTGGGGGGGGGGGGGGGGTTGTCCCACTGCTTACCTGCCACTTCCACAATGTCTCCTGGGACAATATCTCTGGCTTTGATCCTCTGCACAGCCTTACGGTTCATGCGGTACACCTTTCCCATCTCCGGTTCATACTCTTTGAGCGCCTCAATGGCATTCTCAGCATTCCGCTCCTACGCAGACAAAATAGAAAAGAAAACGTCATCTTAACATAAGTAAAACTTCATATTGTTTTATAACTTTTAAATGTAGTTCAACATCAAAAATGAAAAGGTGAGATGTGAAAAGTGTCTTGACAGCTCAGTCATGGTTTGATGAGTGAACACCCCCCAAGTGTTGCTGGACGACTTGACTTTATTTTGATGATAATTCCTGCTTCGTCTTCAACATAAGCGAACTAAGAAATATGTGTGAGCTCCAGGGTTCGACTGGACTGTTCCACTGTCCACACCCTGAACGCATTGCAATTTGCTATTACTTAGATGCCCAGATGTCAGGACATGGTGTCAGCATGGTATGAGAATGAGGAGGCAGTAAAGATGAATTGGCTCATCCTGTAACAGCTGATGAGCACTGTCTTTAATAAACTTTACACACTTTAAGCAAAGACAAACAATAAAGGACATATCTGACCTGCCAGACCCCGATGACAGCATTGGCAATGAGGATAAGTAGAATGACAACGGGCTCCACAAAGGCAGTTGTTGTCTCCTCTCCCTCCTCAAACAGAGCCAACACCTTGTCAAACAGAGTACACATAACATTAACAGACAAATAAAACTCCTTCACCCAAATGGCAGCTCGGCTATCGGCATTTTCAGTAGCAGCTTCATCTCAAAGGAAAGAAAATTGTCTAGATCATGGTGCGGGAAAATACCGAGAAAGAAAACACTGACTTATGAATGTAGTTAGGAATTTGTCCTGCTTGTGAAGTAGGAACTGTGTCTTTAACCTCTCTGACCTCTCAGATGAACCCAGTATCCTTCATCATGTTTCTGTTCATGCGCACCAACTTCAAACTGGACCGGCTACATAGAAATGAACATGACCATTATCACAAATACAGTTTCAGATTAAGGTTGCCGTTGACATGTTTGCATTCATACATACTTTCATCACTTAAATATAATTACCCCATAGTTCGTCAAATATTTCAACTGATTATGTTTTACTTTTTAACTAGGCGTTATTAAGTTTGGCTAACAGGTGAACCATTTCTTTTCCTTTTAGTTTATTTATTTTACCGTGACTCTGAGCCACTCCTTTCACTGGTTTATACCAGTTATCTTCCCTTTTTGTCTACCTATCATTAATTTACATTTAAAACAATTTAGCCATTAGTTTTAGCTGACATATTTTATCACTTCTGCTCAGCAAGTATTCACTATTGCAACACTGTACCTTTTTTGACTCATTGCACTCACATATTTAACTCATACTTATCTACAGTACAAATTTGAACTGCCTCTCCATTATGTTTAGATATTTTATGAAGGTCTATCAATTGTGGCTTCTCTATCATGTTTTTAAATAGTTATTTAGCCACTGGTTTAAGGTGGCTTTTACTTTTAGCCATTTACTAAATTTTTTGTCTCTGGTGTTTGGTATGTATGGAACATTTTTACATTGACTTTCAGAAAACTATTTAAACTTTTTTTTTTCTCATTACTGGAAGCCATACGGTTCCTACATTCATGCCTTATTTCTATGCTGTCTGGACTTTTCTATGTGATTGTTAACCAGTGTTCACACTCTTAATCACAGCGCATTGGGTGTTACAGCTGACAATCCGATTATTGAATCCCAATTTCTTTATTTTTTTCAGCAGGTAGTTTAAGTACCCTCAGTTGACAATTACTGATAGTGACTGTAGTAATCCTAGGACCTTTACTGCCAAAGGTATATGATAGAAATGTGGCTTATAACTTCAGCACAAGAAACACACACACTTGAGAAGAGGCTTGAGGCTTGTTCTTCTGTGGTAAATACAGGCAAAGACAGCAAACATGAACAAAGATGATGAGAGCACAACAAAACAAATATTTCTATTGTCCAACACAAACATTGGGCCTGTGCCTTCGAAACAAATCCGTTAAATGATGAAGCTTAAACTCGTCCAATTCCATTCTTGTCTCTCTTTTTCATGTTACGGTTTAGTTTTTGTGACAAAAATTGTCAGCATTTGTTTTGAAGGAGCACATTTTGTAGCATGTTTTAGATCCAGTAAACCAGACCTCTTAATAAAATAACTTACAAAAAAAACAAACAACTTTACATAAACTGTAAATTGCATAATTGTGTGGGATTGGTTTCTTTTTTCCTGCAGTAACAAATGAACCACATTTACTGCACTTTTTATCTTTACTGTATTCAAAGCATTTTGCAGTATTTGCTCTCATTATTTTACTCTCACACACTGATGGCAGGGGGCTCCCATGTTAAGTCATCCACAACATAGGAAATGTTTGAAGTTTGTGCTGCTTTAGCATGTCACTGAGCCGTGGGAGTTTTTAAAGTGTAGCGAAGCAGCGGCAATAGCTGCCACTCTGGGAGTGTGGTATCTGTCTGACCAAATGTCTGGATGACTGCTGGCTACTGCTGGTGTGCTCAGATAGGGAGGTGGCAACACAACGCACAAGCAGAGCTGTTGCACGCAGGAGTAATTTGGGTTTGCTAAGAAGAAAGTTTGGAGTCGGTTGATTCTAGATTTTCAATACCGGGTGTCATCTGTCAGACTCAACCCTGCAGCGTATACAGAGAATTTGCTTTATGTGTTGTAGTGCTACACCGGTGGAAACCAGCCTATCCTGACAGACCACATGTATATCAACAAGGAGGTATGGGTGTTCTTTCTGAAGAACATGATGCGCTCTTCCGAAGAACTGAAATCCTGAATGTACAATTACTTCAAAACTCACTCCAACAATGCTATTGTGAGTGATATTAATTTTTGCATAAATTTGGGTCTCCGTCCTTGTACTAGCGGATTGGATTGCAAGTCAAGGCAGATGGCCACCCACATACAGCCCAGGGTTTCTGCTTGTTGACAGACAGCTTTTCCTACAGTTTTCATAAAGTGTGCGCTCATGGCAAATCGTTTGGTCTTTTAAGAATAAATCAATTTAAAGTGTTCTAGACCTGCTCTAATTGTAAAGTGCCATGAGTTCATTTTAGCTCGGATTTGTTGCTATATGTAAAACACTTGAACACCAGTTTGGTCCACTGTATGGCCTCTTCCATGCTGAGAGAATCTCAGTTTGGTAGGATAACAAATAGCTCTTGAGCAGTCCTATCATTTGGGTTATCAAAAATTGTCAGTAATAATTACATGGCCAT
This sequence comes from Aulostomus chinensis, assembly GCF_037954235.1. NCBI lineage: Eukaryota > Metazoa > Chordata > Actinopteri > Syngnathiformes > Aulostomidae > Aulostomus > Aulostomus chinensis. Next base: position 19,943,384 of record NC_141334.1, on the reverse strand, counting down.
TGGCAGTTACAATTATGGAAAGCAATTCTCTGTTGAATGTTCTCTACTAGACATCTTTCTTCCACACAGGCTGTAGGGACCCATTCATCCACCCAGTTTGTGGTGGATGAATGGGTCAAACACAGGACATTTGCATAGCATTTGAAAATTACTGTTATATTGTTGACTTATTTATTTATAGAGTCTGTGTCTTATTTTTTTTCTTTTCTCAAACTATTATTTTGAACTTCATGTCACCATTCAGTTAGGATGAGGCAATAAAACTATGTGGTTAGGCTTAGGAAAAGATGATGGTTTGGGTTAAAATAGATCCTTTCACAACATTAACCGCATGCTAAACAGATACTCTGCCAGTAATCCTTGAGAGTAAAGTTCTGCTATGTGTGTGTGTGTGTGATGACAGCTGAATACTTATTTGTTCTGCAAACGTGTTGGTGGGGGCATGTACTTAATGTTAACTGTTATAATGAGCAGCTGAGTGCATCTATAATTATATGACACAGAGAAACACACACATGCTTATGTTCCCATAATTTTGTAAACAGCAGGTAGAGATACTATAATGACTAAACTGAAAAGTAGCTGCGAGAAGGGCAAGATGACATGGGTCCAAATTTCTTCAGTTGATAGAGTATTTTTGAGCACCGGAGACAAGACAGTCTGAGGCCAGTCGTTAGCTCATCATCCCACATCATCTAGTATTTGGGAATGAAAAGAGACTGGAGGGCTATGGTGGCCCCTTCTCTAGGGGTGGTTTAGAAGATGCATCACAAAATCCAACTCCTGGATTTCTTATGATTTTTTTTTTTTTACCTATTGAGGAATGAGATGACAATAAATCAAGGACCTAATATTTCTTTCACTGGACAAAAATAGCCACCAACACTCACGTACATGTGGCTGCAAAGGGCAAGTGTACAATAGGCATTCATTCCTATTCAAACTGACTGCAGGAAGTCACAGGTACTTTTCAGCTGTAGTATTAACATGACACCCGGCGATGCCTGTCAAGAGTAAACACGCCTGTCACCTGCTACGTCTGGTTCTGTTGACACATAGGTGCTTTGATACAATCTATGGATTTCAAAAGCACAGCAGGGTTATGCTAACAATGCATGCGAACTAGCTACTGTGCAGGGACGCTGACTGAGTTGCATTCAGAGCTTTTAGAAACACACAGTGGGCCTCACAAGGAGGATCGGACAGTAAAAGAAACATGTGACACACCAAGGAAAAAAATACAGAAACTCACTTGCCTTTTCTCGGCTTGAATCGCTCTAATGGAATTTTTAAAAAAAGTGTAACTTATAGGTTGGGTTCCATGTTTCTAGGTTGTGAAATCAATTTCATGACCAAATTTGCCACTCCTCCTCTGTAGCGTTAAATAACTTTCAGCACAACTGAATTCTGACACGAATGACCCATAGTTATGCAATTACAGTACTTGGAAAAATTAATCATAGAAAACAGAAAAATAAGGTCACTGATTGAAACAAAGGCTGTCCGAAGCCCACTTCAACAGTTACTTGACTTTTTAAGTGCCTTCCTCCGCCCTTTCGAACACCACAGAATGAGCTCAATCTGATGAGGTGAAGTGGAAAAACAGAAAAGATCAAACTGCTTTCTTCCTTAAACTCAAAGGGAGGAAGTGTCCTGATTGTTTCAGGTACCTAGTTTGGCTCTGCTCTATTAACCCTTTTACGGCTGGCTGCTGCTAAATGTGCATCTATTTGATCCCCATTATCCTTCAAAAAAAAGTTTTTTTGGTGTTGTTGTTTTTTTTTACAAAACTGTCAATTATAATCAAAACCAGTAAAATGGCTCAGGTAATTCAGCTCATGAATTGAATCTGATCTTAATGTTAAACATTTGTTAACAATCCTATATAATTTATAAAATAGCCCAACATGATCGGACATCCATAAACTCCACAATTGTTATGGGAATGAGGGAAATCTAATAATCTCAATTAGAATATACCCAAAATGTTAAGGCTACGTCACAGAGAAACAAAACAGCATAAAAACAAACTTAAAGAGAACTAAAGGGATTCTAGTGTTTAGAATATTGGTGTTGAAAAGTTAGGGATTATACTGTTTATCTGAGATTAGTTAGTGTGCTGAAACTATTACGCTGCAAGAAACAGTCTTTTGTCAACAAATCTACATCCATCCATTTTCTTCTGCTTATTCCTGTACAGGGTCGCAGGGGGGTGGAGCCTATCCCAGCAGCTACGGGCAAGAGGCAGGGTTCACCCTGGACAGGTCACCAGTCCATCGCAGGGCCAACACATAGAGACAGACAACCATTCACTCTCTCAGTCAATTTAGAGTATCAATCAGCCTCGTCCCCTCTTGATGTCTTTGGACTGTGGGAGGAAGCTGGAGTACCAGAGAGAACCCACACAGGAACAGGGAGAACATGGAGACTCCACACAGAAAGATCCCGTGCTGGAGCCAGGACTGGAACCTGGAACCTTCTTGCTGTGAGGCGACAGTGCTGACCACTGCACCACCATGCCGCCCCTCAACAAATCTCATTATGCATAAAAGTGTAACAAATCGTATATCAGCGAGATAAAAAAGACTTGTTTTATAAACAATCTTGTCAAGAAAACCTTAGAGCACACCAATAGTTTGGGTCATAGGCTAACTGTCCATCATTTTTAGTGCAAAACCCCCCCATAAAGCTATAGCTACCCTTCTTTCTGGATGCATGCTTCAGACTCATACAATATAGCTGAATGCTAGTTAGCTTAGCTGCAATTAATGTTAGCAGCGGAGATTTAGAAAGTAGTCTCAAATGGACTTTTCTGCCTGTATTAGTTGAACGTGGGGCGTTTTAAACATTCACTGTGACAAAATGTTGATAAAGATGAGATCATGTTGTTTCAGAGTCAGACACATACCAGGGACAAGTTTCCTGACGAGATGCAGTAAGTTTATGCAGCAGCCATGTTCCTTTAAGATTTCCTTAAAATTAAATAAAGGAGCTTATTTTTAAAATATTATCCGAGATGCTTATTATCAAGTGAATCGGTCTTATATAAAGACCCTAATACTTCACAATGTACAGTGGAAAGGGCAGGCTGTGTTCCACTATAAGCAAAAGCCTGATTTACATGAGCACAAGTGAGCCCACACTGCAAAGTCCTGCAGTTACAGCCCACGCCTGCACTCCCAGCTTCTCACCAACACAAGACCACTTGAAGATATATTATGTCATGAACATATTTAGAGCAATTTTCCTAGATTCAGAAATAGCAAAAGCAATTCCATTCCCAGACACCAGAGACGTGCTGTAATAGATGGAAAAATAAGTTAATATGCAGCCAGGATTCCCCACCCCTCTCCGACCTCCACCACCCTCAGACAGCAACCAGGGTCACAATTAGAGGGGCTGCTGCAGAGGGACGTTTGACTGATAGTTTTTTTTTTCCCAGTTCACAAGTTCTTTCCCTGTTCACTGCAAATATGTCAACACCGTATGGGGAAGCCTGTAATACGTATTGAGACATTAAAAAATGGGGGACAAGCTGAATTGAACAGAAGTGAGATGGGGAGTAAAGCTATCTGAGGTGAACAGAGCAGTTCATTAGCGGGTAATTTAATGGTAAATGTCAAATTTTAGTCTCCACTCCCATCAGGTACACTTGAGCATCAATTGTACTTACAAAGGAGACGCAGGCAGCTAGCAACAGGATCCTGACCAGGAGGTCTTCAAACTGCTCCACCACCAACTCCCACAGGGACTTCCCTGCAATATGCACACACACTTTTATGTATCACACTCAACTTTAAGTTTTTTTCTACTGCAAGGACTAAAGGTATATCCTTAGGAATGGAAAGGATATAGAAGATGTATTGACTTTAGTTTACCGGCACCGATAAGCAGCTGTGAAGTAAGACAATGCCTGTATTTACATAAAAGTAGTGGTGTGTATCCATCTGCGGAAAGCTGCAGTAACGTACATACCACTCGGTCTACAGAGAAGAAACGAGTCAAGACATTTAATCAAGTAAGGGAGGAGGATAGCAGCTCACTGGAAAAATCAATATTTACCTTCTTCAGCCGGGAGCTCTGTAGATGTCACACCACGCAGGTTGTAGAGGAATTGAATTGGTGGGGCCGCAGAGAGTGGACAAGAGGATTGGGGTGGGGGTGGAGGGAAAATACAAAGAGCAGTTAATAAATCTGATCTGAGTTTGATATGCACAGACGCAGATAAATAGCTCTGCAAATCCAGCCTGATTGAGGAATAAATGCTCAAAAACAGGAATTCAGCAAAGCAGAAATGTTGTTTTCAAGTATTAGTCTGCCACATCTCGTCTTGTTGTCTCATGTCTGACTTGAATGACTGCTTGTCCAACTAGTTTCTGCTATTAAGACAATTAATTCTCCCTGCACTCCCAACTTAAGCAAATTTAGATTTCCCCTCTGATACATTTGAATGCAGCTTAAGTCGTCCAATATTGACCCAGGAGCTCAGTAATTTCCATAAAACCTGCTAAGAAACGAACAACCCAGATCTGTGATAGCAGCCTGATTGGTCTTATAAAGGTTAACTGAATCAGGGATGGGTTCAAACCACCACAAAGTTTAGTTGTGTTAAAATGATGCTGGTTTCTGAGGCAGCCCAAGTCCCATTTAACAGCCTTGAAAATAAATCATGACTTCATTCCAAACAGGTTGTACTTACTAAAAGTGTATGGTGGATACTGAGCCAGCAATGCTTCTTGTAGTGATATGTTAGTTCTATAAAGTATGTAAGCAAAGCACACGGTCGCTGAAGTCATTGTTTAGTTCAGTCTGTCCTTCAGTTATGTCCTGAACTGGTTTCTCCTCCGATGGTAAGAACTGATCTGATACCAGTGTCTGCATGTTTTTTTTAAACATCTGTTAAATGGATATGATAAGATTACCACCATTGTTGTAGGACCTGGCTCAGGTTGTAAAACATTAACAAATCATCCAGAGACATTTGCTTCATCATGTACTTTGACACTTTCAATGACATCCCTGATACTTGACACATCTTCCTGGTGAGATTTTACAAGTATTGGCACATTGCTGACATTTTTCTGCAGTTGCTCTATCCAGCTAATGTTTCATATTAATAAATTCTGCCAGTAGAAGAACAGCTCAACTTCCTGTGTAGGCAACTGTTTCGAGTAGCCAAGAAGAGGTGATCTCTCGTATGTATTATTAGTCAGAGATAACAAAACTATCCTGGAAGTAGCAAGGTCTTGTGTGAGGGATAATATGTGGCGTCCAATCTCTGCATTAATGTACATAGTAACAGACCAGAAGGAGGGAAGTCATTTCTGATACTGGTATCAGCATCCAAACAATGCCAGGTCAGTTAAATATTTGATTGCTTTTTTTGAAATTTTTTTCTTATGAGAACTCAATACATTTTTTGGGTATGATATGATTGCCATCATGATGTTATTATCAAGTAGAGAAAAAAATCATAGGTTGAATCTTATGTGGACGTTAATTCTTTTTGAGTATGGCAAACAAGAAAACTTAACTTTCGTGTCACAATCATACTCTCATTTTGTGAACAAGCAGGCAAGCATCTTGTTTTCAAAGTCAAGAGCAATGTAAATGTTGACAAAAGTACTGGTGGGAAGGATTTTGTTGTTATCCGGCAGCACTGGTTGCTGAACCCCTTCTAAAGGTCACTTTCAACATTAAAATAACCTTTGTTAACTTCCCAGGCAACATTTCTTCAATCAGCACTGCAGTAATTGACATGCACGCAGCAGCTTCAGCCTCTGAATTGCATGACAGACTTTAGTTCTCAGTCTCGGTGGTCAGTACAGAGGATAAAACCTATTCTGCATTAGTATGTAGGCAAGTTCCTGCATAAACAACCCAGAGAATAACCTCAAGCGGATCACTTTATTCTCGCACGTTAATTTGTCATTTGTTGTCTGCCATTCAGCTGTAATTTGTGGTTAAGCTTTTTGAAACAGACTGAGGATCTTCATCCACTCAGATTTGATTAACAGAACTCTTACACCCACCACACATGAGTCACACAGCAGAAAACACATCAGTCATACTTAAAAAAAAAAAAACACTCCGATTGACAAGCACTGTTGGTCAGTGTCACCCCAGTGACACACAAGTGTGCGTAGTCACTGTGTGTGTCAGACCCTTGTCAAGTCCAACACAAGTCTGAAAGGGTGAACAATCCATTACATCTGAAAGCTGATGAAGAGAACATTTGTCTGCATGAGGTTTGTACATTCGGAGGTAACAAAGTAGCTGTTTTATGGAAGAGTTTTCATACATCCTGGCAACAAGGGCATGTGTGTTTGAGAGATTAATACATTAGAAAGTGATTTGGAAAAAGCAACTAAATTTAGACGACACTACATGAGCTGTAACCCTAAATGACAGCCCCACACTCCTTAGAGCCAGTGGAAATCCTCTGTTTCCAGCATGTTTTCACCAGACCTTGCTACACGAGTAGGAAACGTGACCAAGAGGGGTTGGAAAGAGGAAGGGCCATGACGTGAGTCACAGCCTCCTTCCAAAAACAAAAAACCCTCACAGCCACTCACATTAAACATGCCACCGGTGGAAAGAGAAACGAGCACGACTTTTCAAGTCATTCCTCGGCTTTGAAATCAAATGTTTTTTTCAGACTTTGCAGAGTAAAATGAATAAAAAAATCGAATCACCTCCCTAATCCACTTTGTAATGAAATCAGGGGGTGAGAAAGAGAAGGTTGCAATCCTAACACCACTTTTATCAATACTGAAACTCCTTGGAAAGAATGCCTTAGAGGCTGCGATAAAATAGTGTAACTTGCAGTCAACCTGCACATGATCTGATGAGCATTATTAGCTTTGCATAATCTGCTAGACAAGGGTTCTTAATTTTTGTATATGTGTATTTTTGTAGTGGAGGGGTATTTGTAAAATGATTTCCAGAAACCAAAAAATGATTGGCAGCTGTGTGCCTCCATGACCTTGACCTTTGTCCGTCAAAATATATCCCTCTGAGCACTGGAGATTTCCTCGAGGTGTTTCTGAGATATTGCAACAATCTGAACATGAAATTTCTGGCCAACGACTGTGGCTGTCATCAAGTTTGTAAACATATTAAAAAGGACTTCATTATTTCTGAAAATAAATGCAGTATAATAACTGCTATAATTCTAGCAGTTGAATTTTGGGGGTCCTGAGATGAAAAGTTTGAACCTCTCCATTAGTCTACAACCTCCTTGGAAGGCTGATCCTTCTGCAAAAGTTGTGTTGTGGTGTCACCAAAGACCATCCTCCGCTTGTGTAATAATAGCTGTTAAGTCACCATGTAGCTTCTCAAACTTGCTGTCTGGAGGGTTTTCAGAGGTCAGGTTGGACACAGTTGAAGTCACAGGGAAACTTTGGCTGCCATCAGCAGAAGAAATGTGGAGAAGTGGGTTCTGCTGTTTTCCATGCTCCAGCAGTCTGACATAAGCCTGTTTCCCCATTACTGTGCCTCCCTAGTTGTATAATGTTTTTTATGGCAGACAGGCTGGCTGCGACTGGAGTGCTGGAGACAAAGACTGACTGACTGAAAGGACAAGACAGGCGAAAGGGGAAAGTGAGGGAGGGAGAGGGCTGGAGGTGTTGAGCGGGGTTCCCCGGCTTCCCTCAGCCAAGGATTCCCTCACAGTCATCTGGGCCGTGTCAACCAGAGGCTTGCCCAGGCGCATTCCAGAATACTGACTTCACTTCTCTCCATGTCCCCACAGCACCTCCCCACCTCCTCCCTTCAGGCCCAGACAATGAATAAAAGAGCTTGTTTACATGCTGCAGAGGCAGCGTTGAGCAGAGGGGAGACACTTCCTGGAGACTGTTGCCAACAACAGCAGCGAACTGGTTTCTGTGTCCAAACAGTCAGGGGGAACTGGCAGTCGATCTATCTGCACTGCAAACCATCTGCCGATAAAGGAGCTCCTCTTTCCCTCCTCTGACTGAGTCCATTCACAAATTGCAGAACCACCAGTAAACATCACATCTGAGTGTGGTTAAGCAGTATTAACAAGTACATCTTCCTGCATAAACTACAAACATGAGGAAGTTTGCAGTCGTTGTCATGGCAATTTGGTTCATGGCAGCTCTATGAAAACCAGCCTTTCAGGTAATGCATCCATCAAAACTTACCAGGAGTTATGCAATCAGCCCACTCTGACTGCCGGCATCAAAACACACACACACACTTCTTCCAATCACTCTGGTCTGGCCTCCATTGGATGCTAATACAGTTAGCATCAGTAGCAGACAAACACACACACACATACATACATACTAATAAGCAGCTAGCTAGCTCAAGTGATATGAACAAAAGAGTGTTTACCTATAAAGTACTCACAAATAGGTGTCTTAAGCTAACAAATGTGTATTTTTTCACCCCTGCATCCCTTCTTTTTGATTCCAGAAAGCAGAAGGAGCCAGTTACGAATATTTAGCTTGAAGCTGATGGTGACTGACATTTAACAACAGCAAAACTGCTCAATGTTGGTGGATTACTAAGTATACAGCTGGATAAAATAAACTGCGAACCATACTGGTTGATGTGCTTCACTTTGTAAACTGTCATTTTTGGGCAGTTATGCTATTGTTCTGCTGTTTGTTTGTTTGTTGTTGTTGTTAGTGTTGCTATTATCTCCAAGCTAAAATATATGTGACTGGCTCATTCTACATAGTAGTTTGTAAAACCACTACAGGAGGGGGGAAAAAAAAGTCTCTGCAAACTCTCAACACCTGTTTGTGAGTACTTGATAGATAAAATACAATTTTTGGGCTAAGTATTGCTTTGAGGCTGTGCACAGAGGATAAGCAGACCCTGCTTCTGCTGCATCCAGAGAATGTAAAACAGACCTATAAATATAACACTGGTAACCCCTAATGACACAGTGTATTATAGCGCCTCATATCCGCTCACTCTGCTAATGTATTCTCCCACTGGAAAGGTCTGAATGCATTAACCATATCAAACGAGAAATTTTTAAATGCAGCACATTTTCCTGGCTGACCTTATTATCTCTGCTACACAGAGGGCAAAACAGGTAACTACACCAGAGACATCAGCAGTCAGCACATCCGTCATTTACATAAATGTCAACGGAGGACTTCCCCTCTCTGAGGAACTTGTATGTCAAGTGGGCCAATGTCAGTAGCTATGTTTAGGTACCCACATCTCCCCCCCCCCCCCCCCCCCCACCCTTAGCATCAGAATGGGAGCAGAGTGGACGATGTCGTCCCAAGTCACTAATCACTTCTCTGCAGTATAATGAAAGGAGGACATGGAGTCAAGATGAGCAGCAGCTCATTACGGATCCCAAAGCAGACTGCACAGCTGCACTTCAACAGTATCAGAACTTTGAACGATGTTTCATTTCAAGAAAAATAATAATGGCTGATGATCATTGTTTAATCTTAGAACCATCATTACTTCCTCTATCAAGGAGGCTGTGAAGCAGATTTCCATCAAACTTGGGGGAGTGGTGGGCCAAAGAAGGACCCACAGAATTTTGGGGCAGATGTTTTAACATTGTGGGGGAAAATTTGTCCTTTTTTTTCCCCCTTTCTTTCAGTGGGTTGGGCTGAGGTCATCTTGAAAGAGGTGTATGGATGAAATCTGGGTTGTATCTAAAACTGTATTTGTAAGAACTATAACAACATTTTTCTTACAGCATTCAAATAATATTCCTTTAATTAAGTTAAAATAAAATAAATCGATAATGCAAGAATAGCACTGTCAAATTCAGCACAGGTTGAAAGTATTCTTACAGATCAACTAATATTCAGTGAACGTTCCAAACGTGGTTGCACATCCACAACCCAATTTTTAAACTGACATTAGTTTAGGCAAGTATAACACCATCATTCTCGCAAGAGGGAGAAAAAGGACACTGTTGAAGAAGAGTACGAGTATCTGTCATTTTCTGATAATCTCCCACACTCCGGCGACATATAGCAAATATCATCAACCTCCAAAGCTGCACTGAGATGAGCTCTTTTGTGTTGCTCATCCCTTAGAGACTGTCTTGTCAAAAGAAGAGAAGACATTTCAAAGTTGAGGTTTTATATTTTCTGGCCAATTAAGGCAGAACATGACTTGAGATTCAGCTCAACAGCTGCTACTTCTTCTTATTGGCTGGCCTGTCTCTGACATCATCAAGCTGTGATCAGGGGAGACTGGATTCTTCCTGGTGATGGTGCACATGCAGGGTAAAAAAACATTGCAGCTTCCCCCTCATATTCCTCCTGTGACAAATGCAGCTACACATCAGTAACCTACAACCCAAATATCGAATGCACTACCTGGTATGGATTTGCTCTTGGGGTAACATGATATTTTGATACTTTATCATGACATAAAACATGGTAATACTGTAAATCATCCCCCTTCCCTTGTGTAGAACATTTGAACTTTTCATAGTCTTTTGTTCAGATACGCCTGAAGACTCAGCACCTCACTACAAAACACACAGAGACCAATTTCAAAGATGGATCTGACATTAATATTATAGTTTTGTCCAACATTTTGAAGATATGGTGACAGTATTATTATCATGATTTATTTTGGCCACAATAAATAGTCCTGCTCTGCCCTAACTTGGCTGATATTTTCTGATAAGAAGTCCAAGCTCAGGAGGGATTTAGGAACATTCTCAGAGCATCTAGGAGCCATGAGAGGACAGAGTCCTTTACCTTAGTGAAGCGTTTTCACTTAATATAAACACATTTTTAAAAGGATGCAATTGGTTGAAAACCATGAAAACTAGAAATAAAATCACACTCTGTTATTAGTTTAGTTGGAGAAATGGATACGGTTGCTGATTATAAACTATACCCCTTTAATTAAGACATGGTGTTTGTCTTACAGTGGGCACATATCTGAAATACTTTGAAGGAGCCAACAAAATGAAAACACTGGCCCCTGCGCTGTTGCTTTTTCATGTAGCTGTCATGACCTAATCTTAAGCCTTTCCAAAGCCTGCATCTCAAATACCTTTATCAGGTTCTAGTTTTAAAATGAACACATAATGTTAAGAATTTTCTTTTCTAAAAGCAACCCCTTATGAATGACCACTGTTGATGTGGTGAGCTCTACTAGTGTGTTGCAGAGGAAGTGGAAAGAAAGGCCTGTCAAGAAGAGTGTGATATTCAGGAGGTGATTAGCACAGCATTTGATATCTCTGTGGGACTCAAAGCTTCCTTTTTAACGCTACAGTTGTAAGAAGACCCAGTAGCCAATCACATGAAATGACGGCTGAGAAAAAAAAAAGAAAAAAACGTCATCAATCCCCTGAACAGCAGACTGAAATATCTGTGTTAACACCCCACTATTTATAGGTTTTATTCTAGGTTTGGAAACCAGAGCGACACTTCCATCCAATAACACTGCTTGATCTTAGCCCAGAGGCAATGGACGCCATTCAAACTAAGTCTGAATGAACATGACACTGTAAAAGATGGGGTCACTTTCAAGACGTGGACTTACAACATGCCCGTGAAGGTCAATGCCGCTCCTTGATAATGACATTAAATGGTAAAGAGGAGCACAACCAACAATGAAGTGATGCTTTTGCTCTGAGCTCCATTGGTAATGAAAACACAGCAGTAAGCCACATAGTTGCTCTACACAAAAGCCTCCATTACATCAACATATAACTTTATTATAGTACTATATTTTATTAGGAGTCCACCATACATAAACCACCAGAAAAATACATACACTTTACTGCAAATACAATTTTCTACAACACAAAGCAGTTTTTAGGCACTACCTAGCTTTAGGATTGCGTTTTCTTTTGGATTCCAACACCTGGCTTTTCGAACTTGTTCCGACAACATGTTTAGCTGCAAACAGTTTCTCTCCCTCTCACTGAAGGCAGCCACATACAGTGGCATGTGCTCTGATTATACACAGCCCTAAAAACAAGCGCTGTTGAACAGGCTGGACCATGTTGCAGCACAGTGACTGGGCAGCAGTGGCATCAAGCTCAGTGACTCAACGTCGTTCACCATCAGGACATGATGGTGACTGACAAATGCAGGGGTGGATGGGAGGAAGGCAACACCAGAGACAAGCTAGAACATGATCAGGATGAAGGAAGCTCGGCAGGCCAACATGCAGCCCACTGGAGCGGATAAGTTACTCAACACCCTGCGGACTCCAAATGACTTCTCTACACCTTCAGTCTGCTTTCTCAGCTCACACCACTGTTAACACATTTCTACTGGAGGACGTTCAGAACATGTGACAGTTAGGCTGACAACCCCTGATGAAGGAGCAATATGTACTCGAGTGTGAAAGAGGAGGAGCAGGAAATGTCTGTTTCAAATGCAAGAGTGAGTATACGTACAGCCTTTGATGTGGAGTTGCAGAACAGGAAGAGACACAACACTGTGAGAGATTCCACTAGAGGAAGTTATCATTACTCATGGCAGAAAGCAGAGGGAGGAAAGAGCAGCAACATTACATCATTTAACCAGGATGCCATCCACCATTCATCAGGCATACGACGGATTGCATCAGGAACGTGTGAAGAAAAAAAAAAAAATCAGTTCAACGATGCTAATTCATCTTGTTGATAAACTAAAGGCAGGTAGGCTGGTCTTTGATAATGATGGCAGCTACTGCCTCATATACAGGCTGAAAAGCAGGAATATTGGATGTAGCGTTGACATTGTGTACACATCGTAACGTAGGTTGCTCAACCAGAATATGTCGCACAACTGTACTCCAACAACTCTAAAAGTAATTTAAAAAGAGAAATTGTCTCTCATTAATAATTCCTGTCCATTCACCTTTAAATTTAAACTTTCGCTCCGACAGCATTTTGGAACAGTGCAAAGCATAAAACAAAAAAATGTTAGGCAAGATGATGAATTGATTCACCTGCAGTAAAAAATCATCACTTGCTTGTCAGATCCTGTGCTCTCAACAGTAAATTAGCAAGCCTGCTGTGTGTGTGTGTGTGTGTGTGTGTGTGTGTGTGTGTGTGTGTGTGTGTGTGTGTGTGTGTGTGAAGTGTATGAGTCAGACTAAAGGGGCTGCGATTGGACCATAAATGAAAGGTGTGAGGAAAAGTTCAGCAGCCTCCTTTCTTTCTGCAGTGCAGAGAGCTTTGGAGCAAAGACAGTTCAGAGTAGAGGTGGGGGCTTCATGTTTAAAAATAAAGGAGGAGTTCTCTGATGCTGCTCAGCATGGCTCCTCTATTATAGGACATGAGGTGTCAAGACGAGAAGCCTCCTTGGCCGCGTGGCACTGAGAAGCTACATCTGAGGTTCTTACCCAGAACTATAGGACTCCCTAAAGAAATTCGCCTTATCATCTTGCACCAAAAAAAAGAGAATTGTTTTAAATTAAGCCATGTGTAAAGAAGTTCATGAACACATGCACTGCTTGCACCGCCCATCCCCCACCGCAAGTAAGTGAGCGCTGCTGGTTTCCTCATCTCAAAGTTACTGGGTTTTTTGTTAAATGAATGTCAAACTGTTAGCGTTTCTTCAAAATGGCAGTTGCTAAAAAGTAGTTAAACGAAGCTACAAACATCATCACAGCAAAAACAGAAGCACGGAGCTACTGAAGTCATTGGTCTGCGGTGGAGTTTTTTCATTGCATAATGCAAGCTTTGTACTTGTGAAGATCATCATGTGAGACGAGTCTTTAAAGTTTCATAAACTTTTGTCTGTCAGAGTTTATATTCAGCAATAATCCAAAATGGAATGTAAAAATCCCACTTACTTCTGGTTGAGGGAAGCCGTGGTCATGCTAATTTCTCTGATGGCCTACAAAAAAAACAACACCACCTAATTCCTGAAGCACTTTATAGTTCAGGTTTAGCTTCAGCTATATGTCAATTAAAGACAAATGAACAGGCAAGAGCATGTCATCAATGACAGGCCCATAAGCGGACCAAAACATTTCCATGACATCGAATGAGGAGACAAGGCTAGAGCTACAATGATTAGCTGGTTGATCTACAGAAAACTAAAAACCGATGAAAAAACTTTCAGGACTTTTTTGACATAAAACCAGAGGTTTCAGCCTATGAGAAGTTATGATGGGTCGTTCACAATGGTGAACAGAATATCTTTGGGTTTTGGTCTGCCGGTCAAACAAAGTAAGGTCAACCTGATTCCCAGAACATTTAGAGCTGGCGATTAAGGACCACTTCTATCACAGATACAATTTAACGTATTTACTGCAAATTTCAAAATAAAGACACTTGAACGATGATGAAGCTGAAAAAAACGGCACTTGTTTTATCCATCACATTACCGGTTTGTCTTTAAACCAAAGTGCAGCCAAACATCAAGTTTCTATGCTGAAGGTGCTGCTAATGGTGTCCGTCTGACAACAGCTAGCCAGGGAGTGACATCTATAGGAAGGGTAAATTTGCTTTTGTTTTTAACGTAGATATGAAGTGCTGAAATACTGACAAAAAATATCAGGATATATTACTGTATTGGTTTTACTGCACAGCCCTGTTCAATTAAAAAGATACATTTTCCCTGTTGAAGAGACCGAACATGGACTAATCAATGATAAATACTGATTTATTCAAATAAAAGTTCTAGCTGCAGTATTAGTTTGTTGCAGGATGAGTTAATACACGCACATTTTCATGAGGGGACAGTTCAGTGTTTAAGCCCCATCTTGCCTCTCAGAAATCAGACTTCACAAGTGTCCTCCTTCGACACTTGAAACGGCATCCTGACAGTGAAATGACTGCATATCGTGTCAGCTTCCACACAAAGATGAACTGTGGGACTCCAGCACAGTGGAGATCTTGTTAGTAGAGGTGTTGATTTAGTCTTAGGGTGCTGCTGATAATGAGATTCTGCGTTCCTCCGAGCAGGCATGTCAGTAGGAGTGAGGTAATCGCGCCATCAGTGAAAAGCTTTGAACGGACAGAACAAAACACCAAGGATCAGATGGAGTCCTTGCAGTCGACCGCAAAGTCTGTGGTGTCTGAGCAGAGGGAGACCAGCCGTGCATCACTCTGCAATGGTACTTACTGACAAACCTGAGAGGATTTAGGGTGGATTTTTTTTTACCCCCTTTATGTCTTGTGCAGCTTGAGTGGATATCCCCATACAGTCAGCCCATAAGAGGGAAAAAGGCATCCCCCCTCCCCTCAGCATTTATCTATATACACTCATGCAGGCAGGAAGTTCACAGCTCAAAGCGAAAGATGTTATCTATGGCAAGATGTTGCTTTTTCCATGAAGTCATCACAAGCCCCCGGGTAGAGTGGCGGCTCTGCAACAAAAGGGCTAGTGTTGGACTTGCACAATATGCTGCCATGCTGGCACAGCTTGGCCACACATGCAAATGACAGGCCAGGAAGGGGAAGGTGTGGTGATGTCAGGTCCCCCAAGGCTGCTTGACATGAAAATAATCATCAAACACCAGCAGACTAAGAGGAGAGCCACTTGATAAGAGCGGATACTAGCAAGGCTTTGCTCGCCTTCTGAATCAATTAACACGTCTTGCGAAGACAAATAAAAACTCACAAAACTCTAGTGAAAGGCTGAATGCCTGAATGATTATCACACAAAAGCAGAAGTTGTGATATTCAGATCTTTTTCGTCTCGCGTCATAATCTCACATCCCTGTTATCTTGTAATGTGAACAGGAAAGTAAACTGTTGAAAGTGAAAACAGGTTGATCCAGATTTTCTTACATTATAAAGACCATCTTCTTCTATTCCAGCAGTCTGAGGAGGCTACCCTACACTTCCTGATCCCTGCTGAATGTCAGCTTTAACACACACACACACACACACACACACACACACACACACACACACACACACACACACACACACACAGGCTGCATATTGAATAAGAATAATTGAACTAGACGATGCCACTTGACCTGAACGTGACATGAGGCGATCACGACTCATTATGAATGAATTCTGGAGATCAGATCCTCAGTTCGCTGCAACTTGGAGCAGAGATGCGCGATCTGTCCGTCAGTAAGAGTGTGTGCCGGAGGGGGATACATGTTTGCAGCAGAAATATACCGGCAATAGTAGGATTCCTTGGCTAAGGGACGGGCATGTTGAAATGCGCAGCAGCAGCAGCAGATATCAACAAAATAAACCGCAGTACTACTCACCGTTCGCTCCATATTTCTCTAAATGGACCTTCACTTGCTCCTGAGTCAGCCCGGTGTTTTCATTCACACTGAAGTTGTCTAAAACTTCAGCCGCCGTTTTAGTGTGCGCATTTTCCATCTTGGGGGAGTAAATTAGGCTAGGATGATCATGTAGTTGAGTGAGGCAGTCGGTGGAGGATGAAAGAGAGGTAAATGTCCACCGATGGACGTTCAGACGGCTGCGCGGTCACCTGCCCCCCTGACTGGAAGAAATCCTCCGGATCCGCGGTACACACAAGCTGCCGTAGCTCAGAGGGTCGTCTGCTGCTGCTCTTACCACTTCATCTCGGTCTGAAGGTGTGCAGAGTGAGTGTGTGCGTGTGCTCAGGGGTGCGCCGCCTCTTCTTCTTTGAGCACTCCCTCCTGCGCTCCCATTGGCTGCGCTTACCTGAGCGCATGGTTCAGCTGCCTCCTGCGACGTCTTCACAAACCCTCTCATCCCTGAATAAAACCGCATGAAAGCGGTAAATTCCGAGGATTTACAATCTCTTATCATATGTCAATCTTTTGATCGTGTTTGTGCTTAATTGCTTGTACATGAGCGCCCCTTGAGCTGAACCACACAAGCGCCTTCGTCGAAGACACGGTTCTGGCATTGGCTGTCAAATCCTCCTCAACCAGACCACTAATCCAAAGAGAGAAAGTGATTCTTCCTCACAAAAGTGCATTTTGTCTTTCATATACGATATGTAACAAAAGCTACAGCAACAATACAACAAAACTGTCCAAACACATCCTTTCACTGACTCTCCTATGCCTGATTCAGCGTTATCCACATCCTCTGCAACTGTATGCTCAGTAATCCACAAACACTTGGATTTGAACAAACTAACATTTCAGTCTGCGCTGTGGTCACTAAGCACCCAACTAAAAGTGCTATAGTTGGGTTTTTTCTTTAACAAATCAACGAGTCTGTGGATTACAGAGTATATCGCTAAATAAAGAAGATGCAGTTTTTACAAATGATAATCTTGAGACTTTGTAAACTGACATTTTTGGTTAGTTTTAAAGTTGTTGCTGTAGCTCTTGTTAGCCACTAGCCACTAAATTAGCTTCTAGTGAAATGTACATGACCGGCTCTTTGCGCTTTTTGGGGGCTCAAAGAAGTGATGACACCTAATTTTAAAAAGTTTAATAAATTAGGAAAAGTATTACTGTAAGATTTTTAAAAAAAAAAACCACACAACTTTATTGTCTACCACGTAGTGACAGAAAATGTAGTTTGGATTCATAGCCTAAAGAAATACACACAAAATGAAAAGACATAAAATCCCTTATGACTCAATCAGTTCGAAACCAAATAAGTGATGCATGCAAAACTGCCATCAAAATGTTGTGAAAATATATGTAATCTGATTTTACAGATATTGCAGTAGGAATAAAAGAATTCTATGGTATATGTACACCGTCTTGCAGCCCTGGGGGAATATAATTTAGTTCTACTCATTGATGAGTATACTGCAAGCCATTCAAAGCTTAAAAAGATAGTCTATGTAATGAATTACCCATTAAAATGCTGAAACGTTCCAACGTCTTGAGCTCAAAAGAGAGAACTGAACTAATAAGAAGTCTAGTTTGTTAGTTTCGGAGGAAAGAGTTTGTGAATCCTAACATAGTCAGTAAACATGTACATGGCTTGTGCAATGTTTAATTTACTTATCCAACCAAAGTGTGTCTAAATATTTACTAAAGCAAAAACATGAGGAGTGATCCTATTGCTTTCTTGTATCAAATACATTGTGTATCTACTGAGAGAAGAAAGCAATACTTGCACACGGTGACAAATACAGCACAGACTTGTAGCCAGTTTTAACAGTTATGATGAGTATTAATAAAGTTAATTGAGACGTGAAATTAGAGCAGTAAGATATTCTTTAAGTTTTTCCCTCTAAATATATCTGCTTAGCATGAGGATTATACATTGTTTTCCACACACAAAAAACAACTTCAAGTCTGCAGAGTGAAGGTCAGACACACATAATTTGAGTGGAAGGGACTTAACATTTGGCCCACATACAGAACAGATATATAAACACTAACAATATAGAAGTGCACTTGGGAAGCACTTGCCTCCTCATGTAATTTCCAGAGAAATCACTAAAAACGAGCATATCAAGAGGTTCTGTGTGATCCATCTATGTGCTACGCTATGTCCTCTTACACAGGACAGTTCTCATTCAAGACATGAACATGACACAGTATTCAGCTTCTTCAACTCTGATATTTCGCTCTTTTACTGCAGCTGGATTTTTCTGTGAGCTGAAAATTCTGGTTTCATGTAACGTCAGCATCCATGGGGCAGATGGAGCTTACTTTTGTCATTTGGCAGGTTGTGCCAAAATGCAGCCTGTTTTCTCCATATAAGGGTGCGTTTCCACTGGCTCAGTTCGGCTCGGGTCAAGTGGGGTCGGGTTGGTACAGGTGCGTTTCCACTAGCACTGAGTACCATGTCAGCGTGGGTGGACTCACCGGCCGAGAGGTATAATTTGTGTGTGACACAACAACAATGGATGTCATGGAGGCAGCGTTATGCCTGTAGCTCGGTCAGTGGTTTTGCTTAAACTAAAAGTGAGGGACAACAGACAGGCAAGGCTTCAAGCAGTGAAACGGAACACCCAAGAAAAGAATAAAAGACTTTACTAAGTGTTCGACCAGTGTTCGTCGAGGCTCAGATGATACGAAGTACACGACGTAAGCAGGTAAGTTACCCAATCAGCGCCCGCTATGTGTTTACATTACATTTTAGTCTCCACTTGGCTTGCTTGAAACCCCAGCAGAGCAGGGACCAAACTTGGAACGGTTACTACCGTGTTTGGGCCCGTGGAAACGGGCCCAAACTGACCCCACCCCACCCAACCTGAGCTGAAGTGAGCCAGTGGAAAAGCGCCCTAAACCTTCAAAGAGGTCATGAATACAAGTGTGGAAAACAACCTATAATCATCAGTAAATGACTGATGCCATCTAGTGGCCATGGTAATTATGGCCACAGAAAGAGTATGGCATGACAATGGTAACAGGGAATGGAAATCTGTATACAGAGGTAGAGGGAGCAGTTAGTTACTGTTTTGCAGTGCCAATTTGAACTCGAACCATGATATTTTCCTAATGCAAGTGTTTTCGTTCCTAAAACTAATTGGACTTTGTTAAATTTTTCAAGAAATTTGGAAGTTTGAAGTTTTTTGCACAGTTAAGCTGAGAGACAGACAAATGACACTGACAGGATGGCAGAGGTAATGTGGTTTGACAATAGATTTATTACATTTATTTACAGGACTTCAGCAAACACTGGTAACAGAATAACTGCTCAAATGTGCAAACACAATACAACATGATGCTGCTGATTGCCTCTGAGTTTGTCACTGGCCGAGCAACCAGACATTTAGCAGCTAAACAGAACATCACAAACTGACAGCTTTACTTGCCGTCCTTCTTAGACTGTTCTCTCAGGGAGACTTGGTGAGAACACTTGTCTCAAGCCCATTCTCGACTGTCCCCATTTTGAGAAACAGCCTCTGTGGACTCAGGACCAAGGTTGAATACAGCTGCCTCAGAGGATGTTAGTCTAGATAGAGGAGAGTTGATTTTAAATCAAAATGAAATAAAACATAACGTACATTCCCCAACCTATCTATGCAATGTAGCCCAAGTAATAACTTTGGACTGTTGAAATTACAGAAACATTTACATTAAACAGCTATTATATAACATAAGTGAATGAATTTTTTTTTATTTCCTGCAAATACCAAGTCGCTATTCACTGGAAAGTTGTGACATCATAATGTCACATTGGTCCTATTGTGTCCTTCTCTGTCTGTTGTTGTGATCAGGACTTTGTACATTATTTTGAAAACTGAGCGGATTCACTATGACACAGACTTCCTGTCTGGGCTGATATGCTCTGTGCTAATTTCCGTGCCATCCGTCAAAAATAGGTTCTCCGTGTATTCCCTCATGAAGTGGCATGCCGAGACACTTGTGGGACCCACATGACACAGTGGCACTTCTGGTCTAAAATAAACCATTGATTAGCCACTTTGATGCAGCCCACCACAGCCACTGTGATGAACACGAGTGGCGGGCTGGAAGAGAAAGCCATGTCAAAAGTCATCAAATACACTTTTCACTCAAGGGAACTTTGCTTGCAAGGGTATCTTTTTGCTTGTGTGGCTCTAAGAATGATGGACAATAAACACCTTCCCCCAAAAGTTAGTGTTCCTTTAATAAGGGATAATAGGTCAATTATGGATCCTGCTCTTTGTTGATCTGGTTCTTGTCTTTAATAGTGATGTTATTACCCGCGGAGAGGCAACAGCTCATTGTCCTTGAGACCCAAACATTTATAAGACTGAATAAACTGACCCCTTGACCTTTCATTTCAACAGGGGTGACATCTACCCTAGTTTTACTAAAATCAAGCATTAATTCCTTGGGTTCACCAAAATTTAAAAGCAAGTCATTTTTATCACACAAACTGATAACGCTCTCCATCTCACTGCTATAGACCAGGTCATCCAGGGTTATCTGAAGATTTTGCGTAGACAGTTTGTAGAATCCCTTAAGTAGCACCACCCTCATTCATAACCATATAACCTATAAGCCCTTGTTGAGCTCACCTCGTTTTATGTAAAAGCAGAGCTGCAAATTCATTTGTTGACTGGAGCAGAAACTAAACACAAGTAAGGAAAACAGTGCTCCACATTTCTCTTCCATCACTTTATCCTCAATGTGAGGTCACTGCAGCACAATCTCCCCACAGTATGCAGTCACTGAAATGGGTCTTCTCTTAGAGATCACACGAACTGGACTGGGACCTTTTTGGGCACAAAAGAACAAGGTGCTCCAATTCTGTCCTCGTTCACAGCTGGCCTCCTCTCTCACATAGAAAATAGTGTATTTATACCTGAAACTTACGTAATTTCCAGAGTAGCTGTCTAGAGGGTGGTAGGTGGCTACATGATTTACTTGGATATGAAGTGCCTACAAACTCACTTGCTTTGTGAGCAAGTTTCATGTCTTTGCCTCTGCGTCAATATTCAGACCCAACGATTTCTATTTTAAAATCAGCATTACAATAGAGCTTTCCACACATTCCCACAATCACAGGACCCTGCCCACCCACAAGCACAGTCACAGAGATTGTCATTAGTCATCATTAACGTAATTTTTCCTTGTGCCTGTTTTTGAGAACCTTTGCATCATCCCTCATAGTGATATCAATTTCGAGAGAACCCCTCCACTGCCAAAGCTTTTATGAAAAGGACACCCCCCCCCCCCCCAGCTCGCTCCCTCTTTCCTTCAGTGGCACACACACTGGGAGACTGTACTAGGCTTCACACTAGTCACTCAACATTTTCCACACAGCACTGTCAGACCTCCAATAGCATTTGCCTTCCCTTTTCACATGCAGCTTTCATTTGCATAAGGGAAATGAGCCGCGGCTACCCAAGCATGAAAAATTGTCCATTCCACATTGCCCTTGATGTACCACAAATGCTGCATCCTAAAAGAGGCATGTTTTTCTCTGTCCAGAGGAGTTCAGGTTTTTCTGTTTGATATGAAAGAGAGGTTATTTGACTCAGCTTCCCTTGATAATTTTTTTTTTTTGTCCCCATAGAGCCTCAGTTCATTGGACATCTCCCTGCTGCCACTGCCACCAAGCTACATGTCAGGGACAAACAGCTGCTGCTTCCATTGACTTTCAGTCAATGAGATGTGATGTGATTCAACCATAGTCTCAAGCATCTATACATGACAAGCATCCCAAGTGCAAAAGTCCACCCCATCCAGCTGCCCTGCCCCTCCATTGGAACCACCGCCCCCCCCTCCCCCATTTCCCCTTTTCGCTTGGTCTGCCTACTCTGGGCCTCTGTACGTCTTTGAGAAAGTCATGATTCCACTGTCTGGAACAGCAGAAGGCCGTGCAGCCTGTCAGCCACAGCACAAGAGGAGAGATGATTTATGTCCGGGGAAGAGTCTGCTGTCACACTGTCATAATACTAGACAGGATATTTAAGGTGGTATACAGGCAACATATATCTATAGTGAAAAGGTAAAAGGCTTTTTTTTAACACATTCAAAAGACTCAAAAATACACTGCAATTTTTTAAACAAATACTGTTTAATTAGCCTATAAATTAGCATCAAGACAGATAAACCATTATGAGTAATAATAATAATAACAATAATGATAGTAATATGGTAAGAGCAATGCGATAGACAACAGAAGGGGTCTCTTGGATTAAGAGGCAAATGCTACAGTGATAAGGTGCCTATTTGGCCGTGACAAAGTGGTAGGGTAGAAGGATGAGGAAGAGGGGGTTAAGGGCTGGGCCTTGGGGAACACCATGAGTAACAAAGACATAAGTAGATTCTCAACAAATGGTGGAGATGAATAGCTGCCTCTCTGAGAGGTAGGAGGCATATACAGTACTATGCCTACCTTGAATTTGGACATCCAAATAGAAGTTTGGTGGACCTTCTGGTGGAAGAGACTGAAAACCTCTTGGATAGTCATCCCATGATTTATCGGATATGTTCCACCATTTTCCTATCTGCATTAAATTGCATTAAGTTAAGGAAAGAGATGCTGATGGTGGCATGGTGATGCAGTGGTTAGCACTGTCACCTCACTGCAAGAAGGTTTGAGCATGGGATCTTTCTTTGTTGAGCCTCCAAGTTCTCCCTGTTCCTGCATGGGTTCTCTCTGGTACTCCGGCTCCCTCCCACAGTCCAAAGACATGCAAGAGGGGAACTGGATACTCTAAATTGACCGTAGGTGTGGGTATGAGAGCGACTGGTTGTCTGTCTATGTGTGTTGGCCCTGCGATGGACTGGCGACTCGTCCAGGGTGTACCTACCCGAAGGCAGCTGGGATAGGCTCCATCCCCCATGTGACCCTTAACAGGATAAGCAGTAAAAATGTGTATATATATATATATATGAATTAAACATATAAATAGATAAGAAGAAGGTATATGTACAAGGCAAGAATGTATATGTACAAGTTTCAAGTTGAGGGATATTGCACTTAGAGGACGAGGGACGAGATATTGCACTGTGGAAGGGAGAGGGTGGGAGACGACAGAGCACGGCTCAAGTTCAGCAGTCTGACAGCTGCAGGGAAGAAACTGTACCTGAGCCTGGTGGTCTTGCTCTGGATGCTCCTCAACCGCCTGCCAGAGGGGAGAGGACGAAACAGACTGTGTGCGGGATCAGTGGAGTCCTTCATGATGCGAAGGGCCCTCGGATGAATGGATACTGATGAAATATTGCTGACTTAGCTGCTTTAACAGCCTTTCAGATTGCCAACACTTAAGCACGTAAAGGCTGCAGGGATTGTCCATAGTATGGCCCTCAAACTGGACAATCTCATGCAAGTAAATCACCAAGTTTAGCCATACTGAGTAAAACTGATAGACTTTGGCTCAGCCTTTCAGGTTTCTACTGCCATTGTGGTCTCATCATTGCAGATCCTTCATTCCTATGAGCAATTGTTCAGTATTTGTTCTCTGTTGTGATATATTGATGGCCGAAAATCCCATTGTACTAAAAATATTCCGTATTGCTTCATCTAAATGTTTATTAGAAGCAGAATTGCAGTAGAACTCATATTCATATTAATCACACAATATCCTATCAAAATTAGCAGAATGAATCAGATCTTAGTTGTTATGCATTCTCAGGGCTCCAGAAGTCATATTGGGGGTTCTGTTTAATCAGGCTGTGGACATGTGGTCTCTGGGGCTGCACTGCAGCAACTCTGTTCCTGGCTGACATGCTCTGCCCAGGGAGGAATGAGTATGATGTGGAAATGACATAGATCAAGATATTACTCAAAAACTATTCCTTCTGCAAACACCAAATACATACTTGTGAACTGTATTGTATCTTAAGCTGACCTACACTGTCGGCACAACTGAGGTACATTGGAGACCTAGGGTTGGCCTCCAGAACATATTCCTGTCCTCTGGAATGAAGACAGACCACTTCTTCCACAGGGTCCACACCAGCATCTTGAAACTCAAAGTATATATGCTAATGCTCCGGTCTAACTAGTGCATACTATTTCTTGGTGTTTTATCCAAGATGAAAGGAAATAATATTTTCTCGTCATCCACCAGTAAAGTTTAACAAGGGAGACCAGGGCTGAGCTCTGTGAGACAAAGGTTCATGGTCAGGTCTTGTGCAAGTGTCTTCTCAATATGCTCAAAAATGCCCATAATATTTTTATTCAATCTTAGGGGGTAGGGGCTTGAAGATATTTATGACTTAACATTTTGTTAATTCAGTTACAGGCTGCAATTTCCATCAATTCAGTGAATAAAGGCGCAGCAAAAGATGATGTCCAAATATTTGTGGACACGCTAAAACGGATGCTGCATCCAGCTGCAGCACTCCTGGCCCAGGACATCCAGTCAGAAGCTTGGACCAACTGAAAAGATTTCATTCCATCAGCACCAGGGGTGAAAGTGGCTTAAAAGTCTTGCCGGAACAGTACGCACGCGTTTAAAAAAAGCGCCGCCGAAGTTTTATGGTTTTTAATTGGTTTTGGGTGATTTTTATTACAGTTTTCGGGTGTCTATTACCAACACAACTGCAGCCCCCATAGCCCCACAGTCACTTAGTTACAGTTACAGTCAGTTTCGAGTATCAATCAGCCTAATCCCCTCTTGATGTCTTTGGACTGTGGGAGGAAGCTGAAGTACCTGGAGAGAACCCACACAGGAACAGGGAGAATGCCTTCCTCCCGCACTCTTTATTTAATATGGGATTTTGACAGCTCCCTTCTCCTCCTTTTTTTTTTTTAACGGAACTCCGTTCTGACCATGAATATTTTACCGGAACATATATACAGTATATATATATATATATGTATATATATATGTGTGTGTGTGTGTGTATATGTATGGATGTGTTGATTCAGAGTCAGTAGGTCACATGAAATGGTAGCTACTTAGAAAATCAATTTATTTAGCATTCAAATTTCCTTTAAAATAAAGGGACAATGAAATTGTGAAAGAAGAGGTTTGTCGTCGACTTATTTAGTGATGTTATCTAGAATTGAATTGCAGTCTCATGACATAAAACCTGTTCAAATCTGTGAATATCGCATTAATATATAGAAGAGGAAATTAAAATCCAATACACAGAGTTGTTTCCGTGGTCCAGTCTTCTCATATCTACATGACTTAAAACAATAAAGTGAGATGTGATGGTTTCGTGAATCATGGCGAAACATCAGCATGCAGCAGCCCCCTCATAAAGCTTTGCAATTTTACATTGCTGGGGTCGCTTGTATGCAGTGACAAAAGTGAAGGAGAATCGGATGAAGCCCCTGGGAAAGATTGTTCAAGTGTAAAGTAAGTAAAGTAACTGCCAGACCACCTGGAGGAGCAACGTTTCATGAGTTTTTTTATTATGTTGAAGCCCCCAAAAATCTGATTTGTTTTGAAGAAAAAATGAATACGTTCCTGGATTTCAGTAGGGCCCCCACACTGCCCAGTGTTCAGGTCCTAACTATGAAATATTTTAACTTCCCAATCAGGCACTGAGCTGAAACTACTTTCTTGACTGGGTGGTGATTTGGTACCAGAAAAATCCCAAACAAAGCATTTGTTGATGACTAGAAATAAAATGTACGGACCCAATAGACCCAAGCAATCCAAGCTTCAGAAGGTATTTGCAGCATCAAATGATATAAGATGCGCATATTTCTTAAGTTACATGAAAAATACATGAATGCTTATTAAAAATCTCACTACTGCATGGAGGAAATAATGTCATATTTGGAAGCATGGACACCGCAGGGAGTTGAACCCCATTCCAGTTGTATGGAAGTACCTCTACCAGTGTCTTTTGCTTTTTTTATGACATTTGGGGAAAGAAAACCTTCATTAGCAACAGCATTTGATGTTAATATGCAAATGTCTATTCTGGTGTAGGAGGAACTCACAAGTGTGTTAAAGCTACATAGAATAGTGTGTGTTTTGTTGTTGAATGTCATTAAAATGGATGTAAATATGCTGTTGCAATGAAGGAAAAAAGAACCCCTGGAGTGCTAAAGGAGAAGATTTTAGAGGACTAAGTTCATGTAGGTTTAATGTGTTTAAAACATTTCTGGTTTAATATAAAAAGATGAAACAGAAGTCAAAGGTTCTATTCATCACCATCTGCTACTGATTGTGCTTAGCTAACTAGCAGTGAGCTGGTCTCTAATGCAGGACACAAATGTGTCTGTCTTCTTGTCCTGCTCTTTTGATGAAGGGCCATAAAGTGTATTTTCTAAAATGTTGCCATGTCATATGTACTGTTGGTGTGTATTTAGCTTGTTGCCATAGTAACATGCTAAACATTACTTACCTGAAGAGACCTGCTCCACCAAGGCTACACCCAGATATAAAGGCTGGTCTACCTTGGTCTCTTTGCATCGGTCTCATGAGTAACAGGGTCAAGGATCGTCAGAAGGACCCTGACGTTGCCTGACCACACCCCCGCGCAAGATCTTGCTACCACCTGAGGAGAAGAGAGGGATGAGGAGGGGGGGGGGGCTCTCACGCTTGACTAGGGAGGAGAAAGACAATCCAGGGTTGAGTTTATTCCCTCATCATCCTCATCTCATTAAAAACATCATTCAAAACAACCAACACTCCATCAATCAAATCTACACTTTAGTGAGGAGTTCCTACCTGGAGGTCCTCTGTCCCGACTTCCTCTGTCCCCGTCATCAGCCACACCAACACCAGTGACCTCTGGGTCTCTGAGGTTGTGGACTCTCCGTGTCCCGTCCCAGTCTGCCTCCTCCTGTGCTCCTCTCTCCACCCAGAGGTGGGCTGTACCCATCACCTCTGAGTCTGTGAGGGACTGGATCCTGCTGGGTTGATGTCTACAGCTGCCGGTGAGCAGCTGAGACCAGCAGCTTCATCAGGATCTTCATCCCATCGCTGTCACTCAGGTGAACCTTCACAAACAACACATTCAAAGTTAATGGACTAAATCAACACTTGACTTTGAATACATGAACTTTTACTGTCAACTACAAAGAGATGCATGTCACACATTTCCTGCTGCCATCACCACATCGGGTTTACTTACGCCATCTCTGCACCACAGCTCACGGCGTTGCAGGGGGAAGTGCTCAGCAACAGGCACGTACTTCACACCTTAAATAAACATCACAATCACTAATCATTAGAATGCCTGCACAGATCGTAGAGACACTTTTGGTTCTGCAAAAGCTGATAATGTGTTTTTGATAGATGCTTCAAAAAACAATGTAACTATGGAAATGTAACTTTCACAAACTGTAACCAGCAAAAGGCAGTAAATTATCAACTACCAGTAAATTTGATTTTCCAGATACGTGCAGGTGTTTTTGGATAAACACATCAACTGTCACATGCAACTATTAACAAAGACTTCCTATTGATCCAGAAAAGTAACATGATTCATTTCCACTAATCAGACACAAGGAACCCAAATTCCTCAACCAAGCAACATCACAAATAAAAAAGTAGCCCAATTTACAAACATACTCACCCATTCGTGCAGCCACGTGCTGAAACTCCCGGCGCAGAGCTTCCTGGTGAGCCACATCAATGTTGAGACGTGGAGGGAAGTCAAGAACAAAGACCTAAAAAACAACAACAGATGAAATCAAACTGCTCATCGTACATATTTAAATATTCTCTATGCATGTCTAAAAGTGTGTACAACCAACCACATTTAACCCTATAGTAAATTACTAAAAACAAACAAACATTAAAACCATCTACGTACATTCCTCCAGCGCCTGCAGACGGAGGTCAGGAGCAAGCCGAAGTCTGCTCCTGCCTGGCTGATGGTCCTGCTCCTCGTCAAGTTGTTGCTAGGAGCCAGGAGGCAGACGACCTCGGGTGAACGGGGCACCACAGCATGGAGGACCTCAGTCCTCAGCTCAGCGGCGCTGGCCCCTGGTGTTGACATCACACCGAAGGCCAGTCTTCCCTCAGGCATCCTAACGAAACCATCCACGACTCCTCGCAGGTGGGAATCTCCAACGATCAGTCCAAACTGAAACAAAACAACCAGTTGCTTGGAAAAATAAATACAAAATCATGTTGACTTGGACTAATTTCATTTCAATTCCACATCACTTCTACCTTCTGGTGTGGAGACTCCACTGGAAGGATCAGCTTGTGGCTTTTTCCAGTCAGCTCTGAAACTGGCCATTTCTGGACAGCGTGCCGGTAGCCAGTACCGTAGCCTATCAGGAACCAGTGGAAACACACAAATTTAACTAGTAGACATTCTTGGTAAACCAGGCCTTCTACAAACAGGGAGTATAACAGGCACCTTAAATAAAAGCAATGTTACATGGAGTCGCTGGTACATACGTGCATCATGGTGGAAGCGAGGCTCCTGTGGCTCCCAGGTCACAGTTGACCAGGCTGTCGCCCGAGAGCGATGGCCACGGCCACGAGGCATCTAGAAGAAGAAGCCCAGACATGAAATGACTCAAGCAATCATAAAAAACTTGTTGATGCGTTTACATACTTGGTCCAAACCAAGGAGCCACAAGAAGCTACATGACAATCACTTCAATCACATCAATATTCATTAACATATCTGTGGATATTCTCAGTCATCCAGGTCATGGTAAGTCTCAAAAAAGCATAAAATATGGCAACTGGACTAACCTTGTGTGAGTAGAAGACGTTTCGCCTCTCATCCAAGAGGCTTCTTCAGTTCTGTTGCCTCAGTGTTACCTCTCAGCCTCTCAGATGACAGGCGAAACATCTTCTACTCACACGAGGTTTGTCCAGTTGCCATATTTTATGCTTTTTTGAGAAATATTCATTTTCCTGCATTTTAATATCATTCCTTCTGAAATTCTTCATGATCACGCTTGTAGTGCTGCTTCATTCACAAATTACTACATGCCATCAACAAGTCACACTCCTGCATGTCTGTGCAAAAAATATCCGTGATTACAGATGGTTGTTTTAGAGAAATCTGCAGAGAGTTTCACCAGGAGCCACACATCAGCAAATCAACGGCAAAAGAGGCTCCTCATCGAGAAGGCAACGCAATGTAGGCCTGGTAATGTACTGAGACCAAGTAGGATTCTATAGCATTTAGAAGGGTTTAAAAACAACATCCTGCTGGCACAACATGCTTGTACATTTTGGTGAATTAACTTTGTATTCATTCAATAATATTAACAACTTCAAACACTGGGGTACACTGAAGAACAAACACACTCACCAAAGTCAGAACAAACCCCAACCAGCATTAACTTGCATTCATATTTACGTTCTACATACATTCTTCTCTGTTATTGACTCCGTTGATAGACGAAGTCAAGCAGTGTTGTCCATTATTTAACTCTACAGAAGTTTACATCTGTCCTCCCGCTGCCAGCCAACGAGAGAGAAGCGCTTCTCTCTCCATGTGCGCTTTCGGAAGCTGGAACTGCAGACACTAGCTAGTTAGCTTCGCGCAGGTTAGCGTTAGCGCTGGAGTTAGCACAATTGTTGATGTAAAGTTGTTCCAAAACCAGTCGGTGCCTCTGTTGTTGTATAGGGGTTCGAATATACACATTTCTTAAATCTTTTCAGCCTCTTGAAATGGAAAAAAGTTTTGCTTTACTGGGCGCTGTTTTAGTTTGAAGGTGCTCGGTCAATCACACAGTAAAATAGCTCTCATTGTGTCTGATTATAAAATTGCATGAACACGACGCTAAAATGGAATCCTAATAAATGCAAGAAAAAGTCCTTTCAGAAGAAGCTGTTTTTCCACTGTTGTTGAAGGCGCAACAACACTCACTACTGGCATTCACAGTGCTAAGCTAACCGACAGCTAATAGACTTTAGCAGGTGTCTCTGGGTATATGTCTCCTTGTTTGCTGGTAGGAGAGACAATAAATATATATTTCTCTCCAAAAATACTTTTAATGGCTTCATTATGCAAATAATTCTTCACGCAAACATTTAGGGAGCTCGACATTTTGGATGAGATACAAGATTCGCACAAGCTTCTCAATTTGTTAGCCACTTACCTTGTGCAGAAAGGGTTTGGTGCTGAAGAGAGGAAGAAATAGCAAAGAATGTCTCTGTCTCTCTCAATGTGTTCAACCAAGGTTGAAGCAAAGAAGTAGGACACTTCCCGAGCTTATATATAGCAGCTGAGTTCATAAACAAACAACTAATGTCATAGCCAATAGGTATCAAGAATCCCCGGCAGCATCCGGTGGTTTGGGCGGGGCTTACCTCCAGGGGGCGGGGTCAGAAACATGGCAGGAAGTATACGTTTAAACAAATATGAATCTGGAAATTAAATGAAAATTCTGTTTATCCCAAAGTCAGAAGTTTACACAAACAAAAAATATATATAAATAAATATTCTATATAGAGTTTTTTAAGGAATTTCGAGTTAATTATTCAATATCATTTATTCCTTATTGCACTGCTTTTTATAGAATAACAAAGCACAGTAAATGGATGAATGAGAACCATTACAGAAGCGAAGAGTGTAGAATTAATAAATTAAATATTCTGCATTAATTTTAAAATCTAGACACTCAACAGGACATGTCTTTCAAAATCCTTTTTTACCTCTGTCAGTGACAAAGGTTTCATTCTCCAAAACAGCTGTTCACACATAAAAATAACTTATACATGAACATGAAATCAATGTTAAAATTTATAAGTTTTGTAGGTCAATTTTTAAGTATATTTTTTAGTGATTTAAAGTTAATTATTCAATATTTTCTATTCCTTATCTCACTGCATGTCATAGAATAACTTAGTAAAGTAAATTAATGAATGAGGACCATTAATTAATAAATAGCATTGATAAATAAAAAATTATAAATTTATTTTAAAAATCCAGGTAACAGAAAATGATTTATGAAAGAGTCTTTTTTATACCCTTTGCCAATGACTGGGTCATTCACTGCAACATCTGTTTCACATTAAAGTGAACATTAATTTTTACTTAAGTTTATCTGAAGCCTTGTTGGTCAGTAGTTGACAAATGGATATTACAGTAAATTATTAATAAACCAAAAGAAATTTTCTCAAAGCCACATTTAATTTCATACCGTAGGCTTGGGATTTGAGATGGTTTTATATTTTCTTAATGATCTTTCCTCAACTGGAAAGTTGAGAATGAGAATCTCCAGTCCTGGAAAATTTTAGGAAATATTCTTCCCAATAATCTTCCAATAAAAGTATAAAATTTAACAATAATTTTATGTTCACTTATAAGTTATTCTGATGTGTAAACAAATGTTTTGGAGAATGAACCCTTAGTCACTTACAGAGGTATTAAAAGGGTCTTGAAATACATGTCCTAGTGTCTAGATTTTTTAAATGATTTCAAAATACTGAATTTATTAATTCTAAACCCTTTGCTTCTGCGATGGCTCTCATTCATCCATTTCTGGTGCTTGGTTATTCTTTCAAAAGCAGTCCAATAAGAAATAAATAATCTTGAATAGAATAATTAACTGTCTCTTTATATATACATATACATATATATATATATATATATATATAGAGAGAGAGAGAGAGAGAGAGATATTGATATATATGTATGTATATATATAAATATATATATATACTTACATATATATGTATATATATGTATATACATATATACATATATATATATATATTTACTGATTTATTTTAGCTGATCTGTTTCATGTGGATGCATTGATAAGCTGTGTGTCGTCAGCATAGCAGTGAAAATTAATCAAGTGTTTCCTAATAATGTGACCGAGAGGAAGCAGATAAAGAGTGAAGAGGATTGGTCCAAGCACAGAGCCTTGTGGAACACCATACGTGACTACAGTGGTTTCCGAGGGGTTCTCATTAGTTCGTACAAACTGAGATCGACCAAATAAATATGACCTAAATCAATTTAGTGCAGTTCCTTCAATGCCAATGACATGTTCAAGTCTCTGTAGAAGGATATGGTGGTCAATGGTATCAAAAGCTGCTCTAAGATCTAATAGGACCAGCACAGAGACCAGTCCCTCATCTGATGCTAGTAGGAGGTCATTGGTAACTTTGACAAGTGCTGTTTCTGTGCTATGATGAACCCTGAAACCTGACTGGAAATCCTCTAATAGGCTGTTGGTGTGGAGAAAGTCACAGAGCTGTTTAGCAACTGCTTTCTCCAGAATTTTGGAGAGAAATGGAAGATTTGATATTGGTCTGTAGTTCACCAAAACTTCTGGATCCAGGGTTGCTTTTTTGAGAAGGGTTCTAATTACTGCCACTTTAAAGGACTGTGGGACGGAACCAGATAACAGCGACACATTGATCATGTCCAAGAGAGCGGTGCTAATGAAGGGTAGAGAGTCCTTAAGTAGCTTGGTTGGGATGGGGTCTAGAAGACAGGTGGATGGTTTCGAGGAGGAAATTATTGAACTGAGTTCATCAAGGCTAACAGTAGAAAAACTGTCAAAGTGTAAGTCTGGTCCTCCAGCAGCCTCTTAGGCTTCTGAGGCTATAGGTGCCATGTTGTCAGCTGATGGCAGGAGGTGAATTTTCTCTCTAATAAGGACAATTTTGTCATTAAAGAAATCCATGAAATCTTTGCTGCCCAGGGAAACAGGAATGCTTGGTTCAGTGGAGCTGTGGCTCTCTGTCAGTCTGGCTAGAGTACTGAAGAGGAACCTGGGTTGTTCTTGTGTTCCTCTATTAGGCTGCTCTTGCTATACGAAGGGCTTTCTTATAACTTTTAAGGCTGTCTTGCCAGATGATATGAGACTCCTCCAGTTTGGAGGAGCGCCATATTCTCTCTAACTTCTGTGTTTTTTGTTTAAGCTGTCTGGTTTCTGAATTGTACCAAGGTGCTTGTTTCCTTGGATTTATAGATTTCTTTTTTAGTGGGGCAAATGAGTCCAAAGTTGATCCTAAGGTGCTTGCTGCACTATCAAAAAATTATCAATTTGGGAATGTATGAGGCACCTAAATTGTTGGGTGTAGCAGATAAATTTCCATATAGGCAACACAGTGAACAAAACAAGACCATCTATAATATCTGAAGATCATTTATGAATGTTGTATTAATGTGACTTAACGGAGCTAGTTCTGCTACCATCTGACAGCGTGGCTTCATTTCCAAAGTAGTCGACTCTTAAAACTGGCCAGACCCTCCAGCTGCTGCGAGGAACAGCTGACATCAGTCCTCACGTCACTTTCTCTTGTCACAGTGGATGCTGCCTGTCTGGCATCCACTGTGACAAGAGAAAGCCTAGGGATGGAGAACGCATGAGCTCAACTCATCGCCAAGCGAAAAAGCCAAAGGCGGAACCTGCTGAGGATAAGAACAGGTAGGCTCACCTTCATCGGTATCCTTATTATTCATTTGTTAATTAAGGCAGTTGATTTCCTATCAGTTGTCAGTATGCTAATAGACTTTCAAGTGACTGGGTAACATCTTGCTTCCAACATAGATTTAAAGTAAAAAAAAAAAAAAGTTTCTGTGACTGGCCAGCACCCCAGCAGTCCAACAATCACTCAACCCAGAGACCAGATTTTTTTAATTGATACCCCTTCCACACTGAAACACGCGTGTCTGTGCGGGTTTTTGTGCCTGCGTTTGCTCAGCATTAGGGCACATTCAAGCTTCCAACAGACGCGGGTCTGAGTTCCCGCTGTGAGGGCTGCGTGCCTGTGTTTTTCTCTCTTGTACGTCATCGCGCTTACAACATCATCACATAAAAGTAAGCTGGAACACTGCAAGGTAAACAAACGACAGTCATCGTCGAGTCAAACGTTTGCATTGTCGTTGCGTGCGTTGCAATTTTGTCTCTTTTGTAAAGCATACAAACTTGGAGCAGATTGGAAAATGTCACATAAGATCATACAATTGTAAATTGTTTGAAAAAAAGGAGTGAAATCGCTGCCTTTCAGAGAGGATTGAGGACATCAACAGGAAGACTGATCTTATGGCAGAGGGTCAAAACTTTAATGAGAAATGAATGAGCTGCTCTCGCAGCGCAGCCCAGCCCAGCCCAACTATTTTTTTTTTTTTTTTTTCTGGAGCTTCCACACTGACTGCCTGACAGGTGGCACAGTCCCGGGTCGAAATGCCGAGGCGACCCTTTCAGAGTGCCCAAACACCCGTGTTCATCCGTGTTTTTGGTGCAGTGTGAAAGGGGCTTAAGAGTTATTTTAATCTAACTCAAGCAACACATTGTACATTTACGTGATATATCTTAGTCAAGTCAATTTGTAGATTCATTACAATTTTTTTTAGTGATTAGCAGACAATATATTAGAAAGCTTTTAAAAAACTGTTCTTTATGCTGTTGTATTTACAGCTGGACATAAATAAATGAGAATATATTTACATGCGATCTAACAACTCCATCAAGCACAACCTCTTACAGTAAGTCAAGTCAGTTTTATTTGTATAGCACCAAATCACAACAAAAGTTACCTCATGACACTTAACAAGTAGAACAGGTCTAGTACCACACTTCTTCAATGAATTTACACACAATAATTCTCCATGAGCAAGCACATCCTTCAACAGCGGTGACGAAAACCTTCCTTTTAACAGGCAGGAACGTCGAGCAGATCCAGGCTCAATGGGGATGGCCTTCTGCTTTGACCGGTTGGGGGGAAAGAGAGCAGGGAGAGCGGGGTAGAGACAAAGACAGATAATGGAGAGACAGATATACAGAAGGAAAGAGGGACAGAGATAAAAAGGGAGAGAAAGGGTAAGAGAATGATGGACAGACTGTAACGTGAACAAGTGGTGCTAAAGGTGGCAGCTTGAGCCTCTTCAGGTCTGTTGCCTCCTCCAGCAGCAGCATCAGTCAGGGATCTGGGAAGTGGGGCAGCACAAAGGCTCCAGAGAAGAAGACTACTTAGTAAAACACATGAGTGTAGGAGCCTAAGCCAGACCTAACTACTGTATAAGCTTTATAAAAAAAGGAAGGGCTTAAGTCTGCTCTTAAACTAGTGTAGATAAATTTATTCATATATTTGCTTTAACTGTAGATTAATCCATACATATATTTGCTTAAACTGTAGTTAAATTTATACATATATTTACTTAAAATAGAGTGCAGGAAACACAAGGCAGTGAAGCACAGACCAGATGGTATAAGAGTGGACACAGGTGAAAGGTCACAACAGGGAATAGCAGGAGTGTAGCTCATGGCTAGCATCACTCCCTCAAGCTAATTAAGTCAGAACAGAGTCCACAGAATTTCTACGGTAGCATGAAGTGGTGGGAGTCAGAAGTAGATAAGAGCAAGGTCATGAATCAGGGAAAAGAGAGGTTTTGATCTTCACAGATGCAACAAGATGTATACAGTGGGAACAGATGGTGCTGGCACGCGGTCAGACAGAAGATTCTGCAAAACAACACGAAGATCAAAAATACACACTTGCACGTAGAAGCGATCACATAAGCACCTCCTTGTAACACATAAAACTGGAGAAGATAGTTAGATCGTTGGACTTTTTGCCCCAATGCCAGGGACGACGCATTGCGTATGCTGACTCCAGGATAGGGGAAGATGATCTCCAGAGCTCTGGATTCTTTCCTGTTAATCTGAATAAATTCTTTTGAACTAACTCGAAGGTGTCATATTTTGAACAGCGCAATATAGACTCTGTGGGTCCTTCTGATTGATTAATGATGACTTGTTGAAAAATTCCTACACTATAGAGGGTGTCTGCATGCCGGACTGAAACTGGGAGACAGTTCCACAGGAGGGGAGCCTAATAACTGAAGGCTCTGACTCCTATTCTACTTGTAGAGACTCTAGGAACCACAAGTAAACCTGCATCCTGGGAGCAAAGGTTTCCAGCTGGATAATAGGGGGACTATGAGCTCTCTCAAGCCCCTTTCACACTGCACCAAAAACATGGGTCAACACGGGTGTTTAGGCACTTTGAAAGGGTCGACTCAGCATTTCGATCCTTGTCAACTGACTCGCCAAGCGACCCTCGGTTCGGCTCGACTGCAGTATGAAAAAGGCAATCCACATCGTCTCAGGTTTCATGCGACCTTCCTGTCGCATCCTGATATTGTCACTGTGCCGCCTGTAAGGCTTC
This sequence comes from Aulostomus chinensis, assembly GCF_037954235.1. Taxonomy (NCBI): domain Eukaryota; kingdom Metazoa; phylum Chordata; class Actinopteri; order Syngnathiformes; family Aulostomidae; genus Aulostomus; species Aulostomus chinensis. Next base: position 19,907,133 of record NC_141334.1, on the reverse strand, counting down.
GCCTGTAGCTTCTTCAGCTCCCTTCCAGACTAGCCAAAAACTCCATCCTCCTTTGTTGCATTACACTTGGACATTTGCCAATCTGTGCCTAGTTTGTATGCTTTGCAAAAGAGACAACATTGCAATGTACGCAACGACAACACTAACGTTTGACTCGACGACGTCCATGTTGTCATTTGACGCGCAATGACGTATGAGAGAGAAAAACACAGGCACGCAGCCCTTACAGCGGGACTTCAGGCCCTGGTCTTCTGGAAGCTTGAATGTGCCCTAATGCTGAGCAAACGCAGGTCCAAAAACCCGCGTTGACAAGCGTTTTTCAATGTGAAAAGGTTATCAGATATGAAGGTGCCTGATTGCTTAGGGGTTTGTATGTTAGAAAAAGAATTTTGAATTTTTGAACCATGAATTTAACATTGATCCAATGCAGAGAAGCCAGTACAGGAGAGGTATGGTCTTTCCTACAAGTTCTAGTCAATATGTGGACAGCAGCATTTTGGACCAGGTGGAGAGTCTTTAGGGACTTGCAATAATCCAGCCTGGAAGCGACAAACGCGTGGACTAGGTTTTTTTTATCTTTTTGAGACAGGATGTGCCTGATCTTAGCAATGTTACGTAAATGAAAGAAGGCAGGCTTGGAAATTTGTTTTATGTGGGAGTTAAAGGACAGATCCTGATCAAAGGTAACTCCTAGGTTCTTATGGTAGTGCTGGGGGCCAGGGTAATGCCATCCAGGGTACCTATCTCATTGGATAAGGTGTTCCTCAGGTGTTTTGGGCCCAACAAAATAACTACAGTTTTGTCAGAGTTTAATGAAAGGAGATTGTGGGTCATCCATGTTTTTATTTCCTTTCAAAATGAGATTGAACTAGTAAATATGACCTAAAGCAGTTTAGTGTGGTTCCTTTAATGCCAATGAAATGTTCAAGTCTCTATAATAGGATATGATGGTCAATGGTATCAAACGCTGCACTAAGATCTAATAAGACCAGCTTGGAGACCCTCATCTGATGCTTGTAGGAGGTCATTGGTAATGTTGACTAGTGCTGTTTCTGTGCTATGATGAACCTTGTCTCCCTGTCAGAGTGAAGGGAGTTCAAAGAGCTCAAGAGGACAGCCTGGGGGACAAAGGTGGACCTCCTCCGCTGGGTCCTGCTGGCCAGATACCGTAGCCTGCGACTGGATGGCAGCCTTTCAAATGCTGGGAAGAGAGTGTGGGAGGGATCCTTCAGGATCCGGGCAGCCATGCCGCAGACCTCCTGCTCATACATAGCCTTCAGGGAGCAAATAGGAAGTTCAATTATCTTGGAACACACTTTGACAATTCTATGTAGGCAGTTTGTCTCCTGCAGCTTGATGGCGTGGGACCAGCAGATCATTGAGAATGATACGGCTGATTCAATAAATATGTAGAAGAAGCTCAGATGGATCTTGCTGCTGACAGAGAAGGAGTTCAGTTTCCTCAGCAGGTACACTCTCTGGTCACACTTCTTCAGGATCACCTCTGTGTTGTAGGAGAATCTCAGGTGGTCGTCAAAGATGGTCCTCTTCTTGGGGATGGGGGTGATGGGGATGATGGGGGAGTGTTTCCAGAGCTTGAGGATAGTGCCAGTGTCCATGGAGGTCTGGAACAGGCTTTGGAAGATGCACCCAAGCTGATCAGCGCAGTATTTGAGGACCCGGACACTGTTGTTGTTGTTGGCACCAGGTGCACTGTTAATTTTGGCCATCTTGAGGGCCCTCACAACATCCTTGGTCCAGAATGTGATGGGGCATGTGCCGGGCTTGAGGTGGGACCTGGTATTGGCAAGCTGGGTGGAATTGTCAGTCTCAAACCTGATGTAGAGGTAGTTGAGGTCATTGGGGAAAGATGTATGACTGCTGCAAGTGATGTGGACTGGGCCACTGGTGGTGGTGCAGAGTTAACAGCAGTCATCTTCTTCAGACCCTGCCAATCTGTGCGGAGGTTCCCCTGAGTGAATTTCTCCTCCACTGTGTTTTTTTTTTATTTCAGCTTGGCGATCTTGATGGCTCTTTTGACATCCTTGCTTATTACCTTCTTCTCCATCTCAGACGCAGGGAGGATGATGTTTTCTCCTGTTAATGATTTCCTTCAGCTCCTTGGTGACCCAGGGTTTTTTGTTGGGAAAGATGGTGACTGATTTAGAGGTTATGATGTTCTCCTGGCAGAAGTTGATGTAGGAGGAGACCACATCCACCTCATCAATGTAATTGGAGGGAGAGAGGAGGTTGCTCCAGTCAGTGGACTCCAGACATCCCTGGGGTGCAGTGATGCCCCTGGTCAACTGTTTGATGGTCTTGGCCACCCTCTTAGCACTCCTAATGACTGGACTTTAGGCAGGGAGAAGCATGATGGTGTGGTGATCAGCGGAGCCCGGGGGGGGGGGGGGGGTCAACAGAACTGTAGGCATTGAGAACAGAGCTATAGCATCTGTCCAGTGTCTTCCTCAGGCGGGTGGTGCATGAGATGTATTGTGTGAAGCCTTTCAGGGATTTTTCAGGGTTGCAGTGGTTGAAGTCCCCTAAGATGAATGAAGGGGATAGTTACTCCAGCTTGCTCAGGGTGGTTCAGATGTGGTCAGTACCTGTGGTGGGCTTTGCTCTGGGATGGAAGTAGACCAGGACAAAGAAGAGATGGGAGAATTCCCTGAGGAGGTAGAACAAGTGGAGAGAGACTGCCAGGAGCTCGATGTCCGGAGTGCACAGTTATTCTCTCACATGGCTGGTGAAACACCAGCGGGGGTTCATGTAAAAACACACACCTCCGCCCTGTAGTTTCCCAGTGACGTCATTGTTGTGGTACAGTCTGATGGGGGAGCTGAAGCTGTCGATGTGCATCACGCTGATGTCAACATCTTTGTTGCGCTATGACAGTGGTGGTGGGGCGGTGGGGGTGGGGGAGTATGTTCAGGTCAAGCCTACATGAGCAGATGAACTCCACAGGCTTCCTGGAGCTTGTGAGGTGACGTGAGCCAAAAACAGAAGACACAAGCCGGACTAAAAAGCAGAAAAAAACCTAACGTAAACATAAACAAACAAGATGGCAGCTCCGCCACAAACAAGATGGCGGCTCCGCCACAAACAAGATGGCGGCTCCGCTGGCATGTACAGGATGAATACAAGGGAGTGAAGGTTGAAGGAAGTATGTTCCAACAAGCTCACATGGGCTCCGCAGGCTTCTAGGTAGCTAGAAAGCTGATGTGAACAAAAACACACCAAGCCAGAATAACAGAGGAAAGTTTGACAAAACAAGCAAGATGTTTTAATGCTGATGTTAGCAAAAGCAGGGTGGACGGTAATGAATAAAAAAGGAGTGAAGGTTGAAATAAATAAGTTCCCAAAGGCTCACATGAACTCCGCAAAATGCATCTAGGAGCTACCAAGCTGACGCAAGCCTGAAACAGTCCAACAGAGCCGAAATAAAGAGAAAAAGCCTAAATAAGCAAACAAGATGGCAGCTCTCATGTTGGAGCAGGCCGGCGTTAGCAGCTCTGAATGGGAGTGAATAAAAAAAAGAGTGAAAGTAGCAAGAAAGTAACTTCCAACGAGCTCACCTGAACTCCACAGCTATGAGCCCCAGCCAGTCATCCGCACAAGCAGCGACCCGGAACCAGAAGAGGAAAGAAGATTTGATATCGGTCTGTAGTTGGCCAATACTTGTGGAATCAGAGTTGTTTTTTTGAGAAGGGGTTTATGACTGCTATTTTAAAGGACCGTGGAAAGTAACCAGATAACAGTGACACATTGATCGTATCTAAGACAGAAGCGCTAACTTGAGATGAAGAATCTTGAAGCAGCTTAGTTGGGGCAGGGTCTAGGAAAGACAGGTGGATGGTTTAAAGGAGGAAATTGTTGTACTAAGTTCATAAAGGTCAATGGGAGAAAAGCTATCCTGGTATAGAGTCTGGGTCTCCAGCGGCATCTAAGGTTCCTGAGATAATAGATGATGTGGTGTCAGCTGATGGCAGGAGGAGAAGAATTTTCTCTCTAATAAGTCAAATTTTTTTCATCAAAAAAGTTCATGAAGTCATTGCTACTCAGGGAAACAGGAATACTTGGCTCAGTAGAGCTGTGGCTCTCTGTCAGTCTGATTACAGTGCTGAAGAGAAACCTGGGGCTTTTCTTGTGTTCCTTTATTAATGCTGAGTAGTAGGCAGCTCCAGTTTTATGAATGGCTTCTCTTTAAGTTTTAGGGCTATCTTGTTAGATTACATGTGACTCTTCCAGTTTGGAGGAGCGCCATATCCTCTCCAGTATTTGAGTTTTTTGTTTACCGGTAAGCTGGTTTTCAGAATTGCACTTAGGTGCTTGTTTCCTTTAATTCATGTTTTGTTTTTGTTTTTTTATGGGGCCATTGAATCCAAAGTTGTTTGTAAGGTGCCTGTTGCACTATTGATAAAATGATCAATTTGGGAGGGACTAAGGTTGACAATAGGTTGTCTGTGTGAAGTTGGCATGTTCTCCCTGTGCGTGAATGGCATTGTCTATATGTGTTGGCCCTTCGATGGACTAGCGATCTGTCCAGGATGTGCCCTACCTCTTGCCCAAAGTCAGCGAGGAAAGGCTCCAGCTCCCCCGTGACCCTTCACAGACAAGTGGTATAGAACATGGATGTTCAGCTCAGTTCACTTCTTTATTGTCCCTCAAGGGGAAATTTGGTTTGCAGTGCAATTCAACATACAACAGACAATCAAGACAATGACATCAACAATCACAATCACAACAACCATGAATAAATTACATAAATTCAAGCTGTCCATTGAAAAATAAATCTATAAAGGACTAAAATATAGTTGAGTTTCAGGACCATGTGGAGTGCTTATATCAGCATTGCTACAGTGGGCAGAGGAGTAACAACATGTGTCACACTGAGCAGGAGATAGGAGAGTGAGATGGAGAAGCCATCGCTAGTTTGGAGTGGAGAGTTTACAAGGCAGAAAAACTGTCGCTAAGACAGATGGTCTTTTAAGCTTTGGCCAACTAATGCAATTAACTTTTCAGTTTTAACATGTAAATTAATCTGAGTAATTATGAATCAGCAGGGATGATCAAAATTTAGCTAGCGCAACTAAGCAAAGCACTACTGTATGTTCAGCAACACAGTTAACGGAAAGTGAGGTCACACACTTAATGCAACACCTGTAACCTGTAGGGTTAATGTAATTCTGTTTTTTGTTACTTTTGTATTCTGTTCCATTTCTTAGCCGAATGGCGATATTTTTCCTATTTTTTTTATATCTTAAGCTATCTTTAGCTTATCTATATATATTGTACTTCACACCAGAGCGCACCTCTGTGGTGTGTGTTGAAGACAGGGGCGAAACAATGGACATGTGCAAAGTGAGGAAGCAAAAAGCAGGAGAAATTAACATAAACTGCCCAAGGTTTAAGATAATTGTAAATTGTAAAGTAAGGAGAACATCATAGTGAGTGTGTCAACACACACACACACACACACACACACACATACGCACACACACACACACACACACACACACACACACATATACATATCTTTTACTGTCTAATTTAGTTACATTAGCACCTACAACACTAAAAAGTAAAAAGGGATGTTTGGAAATATTTTGGATTCAGAAGTAAAACTGGAACAGACAAAAATGGGTTCTTCTGTGGTTCTTTCATGTAGTGCGTAAGCTGTGGGAGCCCATGTTAAAATACAGCATACAGCAAGATGAACCTACACAACCACATGCATATTTAGGAACCTGTGGCAGATGGTAATGCTAAAGCTGTGGGCCACAATCAAATGCAGGTCTGACAAGTCCTTTGTCTGAAAACTGCAGTTAAAAAAATGCAATTGATGAATTAACAATATTCAGCACTCTCACTCCCAGAAAAGTGAAGAGGTGTTAGGAATATTAAGGTCGTAAACATTTATAAGGACACAGACTATTAGGGATTCATATACACATCAATTCATCTCTAATATTATTTTTCAAAAAGTCTAAAGTTTAAAGTATAAAAGCATGAAAATTCTGTCTGTGTATGTGTCTCTGACTTGACAATCTCAACAATGGCCACCTGATCAATGTGAAAGTTTGCAGGTGCGTTGCTGGTGCTAAAAGGTAGGTAGGTAGGTAGGTAGTGCCAGGTCTGAAATCAGGATTCTGAGGATCTAGATTTTGAAATGACAGTCAGAGGGATATAGATGACAGTGAGATGACCCCAGAAAGACAGAAATACGGGATGTGATGATCAGAACAGCTAGAGATCAAAGATGATCCATAGAGTTCTTGTACTGCATTGACTTAGAGGACAATCAGAATCATGTGGTGAAAGTCATAGATCAAGGGCAGAACCCTGAGATCAAATTAACATATCAAGGTTAGAGCCCTGAAATCAAAGTCACTGATAATGGTCTGAAAGGTTATGTGACTTTCGAAACATACAGACCCACATGAAATCCCAAGAAACATAGGACTGACCTAGCGCATGCAAATTTCAAATGGAACTGCTGCCAAATAACATTGTACACAAATTAGAAAATGAAGGTGACAGGTTTACCTATTCAAAAAGAATAATCCGATGTATGACTCTTTCTTTCTTCTGCTTGTACTCTAGTTTTGTTCAGAATGTTGATGAATTTTTTTCCCCTCCAAATCACTTGGATAAACGTGAATTAATCAGAGCCAATCTATTGGTCCTAATTGATGTTGATATATATGATGTAATTAAACTGCACAACCTTTGACAGGTCACTCTCTACACTTGTCACTGTTCATTTTACATTCTTCTAAAAACCAACACTCTAATTCAGCCCAAGCCAGTCAGTTTCCAACACACATATACTGTACACACCACACACACACACACACACACACACACACACACACACACACACACACACACACACACACACACCGCAATCATCACGTAGTCCAGGCACAATGTTTGCTACTCCATCATTTTGGGGCAGAATGAGTCATCATGCAATGAACCACAGCCACTGATAATGTTTCTTTCATAGGCAACCCAGTGGAGGCCTGGGATACACATACGGTTCTTCACACACATATATTTACCCACAAACACACAACAGATAAGAGCTGGTAGGATGAACAAAATGAAAGCAAAATTATCTTCAAGCACTACCTTCCTTCTTGTGAGGATGTGTTTTCTGCCAATTGAATTTATCAGTTTTTGTAATGCATATGACTTATTGAATGTCTTTTTGTTGTCCAAATAGAAATCTGAAAATGCAGTTTACACATATCTGCACTGCCTATACTGTTGTCTTTGTAAAACACTGACATGTAACAGATCCATTGAATTGATGGTTATTATAACTTAGAGATATTGACTTAGATATTTCATTTTTTTTGTCAGCTTTAATGTCTCTCAGTTCAAACTGTGCCTCCGTCTGAACAAACCCCCAATGCCGGCTGGGCTTCCCAGAACTCCAGGAACTTAAGCACAACGACGTGTGTTGTTGTGCCGTTTATTGCGCTCAGTCCCTGATCCACCAAGAACTGTCAGGTTCATCAATGCAAGAGCCAAAGGAAGAAACACAATGGGAAAATACTAAGTTGCACACCACTGTTTACTTCCTTCACATCTGACAACGTTCACATCACAACTCTATCCTACCTTTGCAACACCCTGTTAAAGAGAACAAATCATCACCTGCAGCAGCCTGTCCATGACCCACATGAGGCCCCCACAAGTCCTATGTATTTTATCCAGATGAGATGTCATTATGATGAAAACATGTAGTCTAAAAACAGAGATGTGCAGCCACTTATGTTCACCTCACATGCAGGTGTTCCAGGGGTTTACTGCAAAGAGCATGGCCATTTGACTGTCGCCTGGACAGAGGGGACACGTCTGAAATAAGGAGTGTTGTTTTGATATAATACAGATGAATTGATGACATACCTGTGAGTTATGCTTCCTGTGGCTCCCTGGCCAGAGGAAATTCTGGAAAGTTTGGAACACCTTCTTGACCTATGAAGTGTGTTTTCATCAAGTCAAACAATGTTCTATGGAATGCCATGTAAACCAAAGGCATCGTCTGAGCTAAGTTTAGACAAGGCAAGGAAATGGGCAGCTTTTCATGGCACATGGCGTAATGGTGGGTTAAATGGAAAACTTGTGGGCACAAACTGAGCAGTCAGTAGGACAGGAGGCTCAGCGTCCATAGCAGGCCACAGAATGGCTAAAGAAGGAGGGCGAGTGTCCGGCTGATACCAGGATGAGATTTGTGGAATGGGCACATTGAAGAACTGGAAAATCCACAAATAAGAAGTTGAGGAGGTTGTTACCTGGGTTTGGATCAGAACCTGTTTCCTCCACAGTCACACTACTGCTGGATTGATGTTCTGGCAGCGTGGAAGGTAATAGAGAAGTTAAATCTTCCAAAAATTAAATCAAACCTTGCTTGCCGGGACATTAACCACAAGTCTAGGAAAGTTTTTATGGTCAGTCCATAAACTGATGTGCTGTTCTGGGGAGTCAGCATGAGAGAACTGGTTACTCACAGCTCTCCATGTACAAGGTAGGACACGATGAATTACATTCATATTTTTTTAAGATAAGCAAACCTCCTTAGTTTAATCCACCTGAAACTGCTCCTTGAGAGGTCGCATATTCAGGACATGAAGACATGACATTTTATATTGTTCTGACTTCATTTACAGGATAGCTCATTTTCAACTTTGGAGCAGCTGCTATATATGTTGTAAATGTTCTCTTGGTGACTCAAGATTTCTGTCCGACAAATGAAAAGATAACCAGTTTCTCATGAAGAGTACATAAATTTTTTATACAGACAGAAGTAATAACCCATCTAAAACAAAAAGAGATGTATTCATGGCCACTTCTAAATGTCTTGGTCAGCCTTCTCAAACAGTTTGAAGCACAGAGCTGTAAGTCAGCATCTATTCAAGCAGGATAAATGAGCTACTGGTGGTAACTGTTCACAAAGCAAAATGTTACACTGTCCTCAGGAAAAGGAAGGGCAACATTTGAATAAAAATAACCGTGCTATTCCTCTGACCATTGGATGGATTAAATTATTCTGCATTTGCTCTTTGGCTCCAGCTGGCTAATGCTAATAATAGCGGTCATCAAGCTCATAGGGCTCTTTCTTTCTTATCTTCAATTCCTCTGTGTTAGTCAGAGGTGGCTGGTTTGACACATTAACTACACCAATTAACTCTGGCATGAAATACTGTCAACAAGTGTGGAGGGCACACAACTTTAGGCGCTGACATGACATTACAGGTGCTGTTATAAATACCCCGGCGGAGCTGTGATGAACGCAACAATCAGCACTGTGTATTTGGTATGAAACTTAACTTCTGCTCTGCATCAGGAATGTCATTTTTTTGCTGTAGAAAAACAACATTTTCTTTAGTATAGACAGTGACAGTATTCCGAAGAGTTCCACCTCCTTGATCAAATAACATCCAAACTCTCCCCTTATTATTTCTCCACCCTCATCATCAGTATATGCTGGCCCACTGAAGAGGATCAACAAGCGCTGGGTTTGCTGACTCCCCCATGGGCTTTTATGTAAATTACCAATGAGCTTGCTTTTCCCTGTCACAGCAGACACGGTGCAACAACAAGAGAGACTTGTCACTTCCTGTCAGACAGTTCCAATTACCAATCAGTGACCTGGGAAATAGGTGGCATGGTGGAGGGAGGGGGAGAAAAGAGAATAGCAGGTGATGCACACAGTTATAAGATTCAAATGAGAGCACTGGGAGCTGTTGACTGTACTGTCACAACAGATTCTTTGAAAGGCTAAACTGAGTTTAAAGCGAGTCAAGTATATTTTGCCTTTCAAACAAAACTGTTTGCTTCAACAATGTGCCACATTTTTGAATTTGCACAAATAGTTACACAGTTACTGAGTATGATATGATATATAGTTGTCAGTATAAAATTGTTTCAAAGGAACAATAATGACATGACAAAGACATGTATCAAGTGTAGCTTACAAATTAAATACAAAAAAATTTGCTCAGTGTAAAGGTCAAATTAATTATAAAACATGTTTATTTTTGCCAACAGCACAATTATTTGTCATACTTTATTCTTGTTGTGTGGAAGAGCAGCTTAATGTGGATACAAGAAAAAGAGCTCCAAGAACTACTGACCACAGTTGTTAATTTAATAAAACAGCAAAATGATCCGTCAGGTGCTTTAAAGAGGAAATTTGTAAGCACACACAGCAGCACTAGCAATGGAGGGTCACTGTGGCACAAACAGCCACAGCTGTACCAGGAAAATATTCCTGTACTCACTACTGATTGCAGTTATAGCTGTGTATTGGCCAGGTAGGTTAATACTAATTCCATGGCCTTAGCTGCCTCTACATCCCATCTCGCCACCTCGGCCTGCTAGGACTCCACTACACTGAATCTGGATCATCAGCAATGCAATAATATCTTAGCATATCAAGAAGCATCGTTCTATAGTGCTGCAATCAGTGTAGGATTGGTTTTGCCTGTCTGCTTTAATCAGAAATTAGACAGTGTGTGATGTTCTGATGAGTCCAAACACAATAGAAATATGTTTGAATATGAAATCATATATGAAAAGAATGCCCTCAGTTAGATGACTCCTGTGTACATCCAGATTTTGATGATGGTTGCTCTGGAGATGGAGTGATGTGGCCTCAGCAGCTTCCAGAAGGCTTTCATTACACTGGCCAGGGCACGTCACAGGTTAATCTCAGTTGTAAGGTTGCCATTGTTTGTGACTGCCAATCTAAGGTAGAAGAAGGAAGACACAAATTCCTCTTCCTCTCCATCTCTATGCAGCAGAGGGGGGACTCCACCACCGATGTGCGCCAACTTTGGCGCGATCCATCAGATGGTCAGTGATGCAGCTAAATAGATCCGGGGCAGCCACACATCCCGGTCTCACTCCACTGTTGATGAAAAACCAGGCCGAGTCCTTGGCATTGAAGCATACACAGCTTTTGTCTTCGATGTACATACTTTGAAAGAAAGTGGTGATCTTACGAGGGGCCCTGAGGATGGTGAAGATCTTCCAGAGTGATGCATGATCATGAAGGGATGGAAAGGAGAGTAATTCCTCTGTGGTTATTGCAAACCTATTTATTGCCCTTGTGCTTCCAGAAGGGGGGGGGGTCACACCTCGGTTCCAGTCCTTTGGAGGGCACTCAGTTGTCCAAACCTGATTGATGATGTGGGCGAGCCATTCAATGGTGTGGTCACTGCTCATTTTCAGCATTTCCGCTGTGATGGTGCAAATACTGGGCACCCTGCCGTTTTGTAGTTTGGACAGGGCCTGTGTGACCTCTTCTTTGTTAACGGGGTCAAAACTGTATTTGGGGTTTGCACTGGCATTTGTGGCTGACTCATTGAGGGTGGTGTCTGTTTTGGGAGGGGGATGATGCAGAAGGTATCTGAAATACTCCGGTTTAGACAGTCTTCTTCTGTGCTGAGTAAGTTGCCCTGTGTGTCTTTCACCAGGTATGTCTTCTGGTGAGGGCCTATGTTTATTTGTCATAGGGTGCAGTAAATGTTGGTGTGGCTATTGCTTTTTGCAGCTGCCTCCAGATGCTTTGCTTCGCTGTGTTGATGTGATGGAGCTGCAGATTGGGCCAGCCACCATACAGAGGAAACAACTTTGCATCAGTTGTTTCTTATAATTAAAGTGGACACCCCAACTTGCAGTGATATGTTGCCTCCTGGTGATTTGGCAACTGAAAATGAAGTTTGCTCTGATCACCTTTAAATTGGACCTTAAATAGAGCACATATGAAACACATAATGTACCCAGGACTGTAACCATAGGGACAGTTGCATCTTCATAAAAGAAGTTGCCCAGGGATTTAACAATTCTTGCATCACAGCATTTTTAGCTCCTGCAAGGGAGATCTCAATATCTTAGTGTGTGTGTGTGTGTGTGTGTGTGTGTGTGTGTGTGTGTGTGTGTGTTCGGGTCACTGAACACATGGTCTCTCCATTCCTTCTGAACATTTTAATAAGGGACAGATGGCTCCTCTCTCTCTGCAGCATTCTGTTCATCATCTCCTCATCAGTCTACAGTTTAACTCACAAAGCAGAACGGTGAAGGCTACATGACAAGAGCTGTGGGGGCAAAGTGCACGGTCACTCACACAGGGACTCTTCGCCCCTCTGACAGTACAAAGATACAAGATTTCCTTTAAAGATAGACACCTGATGACTATAAGTGCATTCCTTTTAGCTCAGGGGGAGTTATCTCCCTCTTGTCAGCTGCTAGAAAAACCTAATCAAAATTAACACGACCACCAAATTAGTTCAAAAGAATATAAAAATTAGAGAGCAGAGCAGTGGTTAGCGCTATTGCCTGACTATACAAGTATGTGTTGGCCCTGCAACAGACTGACGATCCGTTCAGGTTGTACCCCACCTCTCGGCCAATGAATAAGCAAAAAAAATCCATAGAAAATGGATGGATGGATGGATGGATAAAAATTAGATGTGGACTATTAAATATCAGATATCTGATTCCAAAAACTGTATCAGTAAATGATAATTGCTGTGACTCACTCTGTCTCACTGAAATCTGGCTGTGTGATGATGAGTACGTCGGTCTAAATGAATCCACTCCTCCCAGTCACATTAACATCCATATTCCTTGAGGCTCTGGCTGAGGAGATGCTGCCATTTTTGACAGAATTCTAGTAATAAATCCCAAACCCATCCAGTTTAGTTCTTAAAACAGATAAAGTCATATAAACAGATCTGGGGACTGAATTTATCTTTCTTCTAGACTCAGTTGGATTCCATCAGTCTGTTCATGAACCCACTCACTGTCACAACCACACCCTCGACCCCGTCCTAACATATGAAATTGAAGCTGAGCATCTAGTTGTATTTCTACAGAACTCTCTTTTATCAGACCATCAATTAATCACTTTTGAATTTGTACTAATTGACTACACTCAACTAAGGAATACTGCAGTTTCCAGATGTTTGTGTGATCACATCATTGCTAGATTCAAGGAAACGATTCCATTGGCATTAAATTCAGTGTCATGTCCCATTATAACAGAAGATGCTGTTGTCAACTGTAATCCTTCCCAATTTGATCATTTTTTCAATAATGCAACAGGCACCTTACAAACGACTTTGTACTCTATTGCCCATTAAAAAAAAGAAAACTGTCAAACAAAGAGAACAAGCACCTCGGTACAATTCTGAAACCCGACAGCTTAAAAAAAAAAAAACTGGGATATGGCGCTCCTCCAAACTGGAAGAGTCGTGTGCAATTTGGCAAGATAGCCTTAAAAGCTGCCTACTACTCAGCATTAATAAAGGAACACAAGAACAAGCCCAGGTTTCTCTTGAGTACTGTCGCCAGACTGACAGAGAGACACAGCTCTACTGAGCCAAGTATTCCTGTTTCCCTGAGTAGCAACCACAGTCCTTTAAAGTAGCAGTAATTAAACCCCTTCTCAAAAAAACAACTCAAATCCAGAAGTTTGGGCCAACTACAGACCAATATCAAATCTTCCTTTTCTGTCCAAAATTCTTGAAAAAGCAGTCACTAAACAGCTCTGTGACTTTCTTCACAGCAACAGCTTATTAGAGGATTTCCAGTCAGATTTCAGGGTTCATCATAGCACAGAAACAGCACTAGTCAAAGTTACCAATGACTTCCTACTAGCATCAGATGAGGGACTGGTCTCTGTGCTGGTCTATTAGATCTTAGTGCAGCTTTTGATACCATTGACCACCATATCCTTCTACAGAGACTTGAACATGTCACTGGCATTAAAGGAACCACACTGAACTACTTTAGGTCATATTTACTAGTTCGACCATACCTCTCTTGTAGTGGCTTTTCTGCACTGGCTCCCTGTTAAATTCAGAGAAGAACTCAAAATTCTCCTTCTAACATACAAAGTCCTCAACAATCAGGCAACTTCATACCTGACAGAGCTCATAGTTCCCTATTATCCAGCTAGAAACCTTTGCTCCCAGGATGCAGGGTTACTTGTTGTTCCTAGAGTCTCAAAGTAGAATGGGAGTCAGAGCCTTCAGTTATTCGGCTCCCCTCCTGTGGAACCGTCTCCCAGCTTCAGTCCGGCATGCAGACTACCTCTCTACGTTTAAAAGCAGACTTAAGACCTTCCTCTTTGATAAAGCTTATAGTTGGGTCTGGCTTAGGCTGGCCCTTAGATATTTTGCTAGCCCTTAGATATGTTGCTCTTGGCTTAGAAAGCTGGGGGATCTACCATGGTGTACTGGGCTTCTCAACAAAAGTAAAACAAGTGAAACCAGAACTAAACCAAAACTAGAGTGGCCTGGGGCTGAGCAGAGGGCCACAGAGACCCAGGAAGGCAGCTTCAGGGCCTTGCTGAAGAGCACAGAGAGTCTGGGGGACAGCCAGAGGGCCGGGCAGGGAAGCACGGGGAGTCTCATGGTCCCTGCCATTTATGGGACTGCAGTCCCAGGTTAGAGGTGGGCTGGACCACCAGCTGGACACTGGAATCAGGAGCTGGGCAGAGTTACTTATTGGCTATTGTGGTATCTGCTCACTGCTGGGCAGAGACAACATTGCAATGCTCGCAACTACAACGCTAACATTCGACGAGGCGACATCCATGTTAATGTTTGTTTACCTCTCAGTGTTCCGGCGCACGTTTATGTGTAACGATGACGTTGTCAGCGCGATGACGTACGAGAGAGAAACACAGGCACCCAGCCCTCACAGCGGGAGCTCAGACCCTGGTCTTCTGGAAGCTTGAATGGAATCCTAATGCTGAGCAAACGCAGGTCCAAAAACCCGCGTTGACAAGCGTTTTTCAGAGTGAAAAGGGTATAACTATGTTCGACTGTGGTTTGGTGTGATTGTGTGTGCTGCTTATACACCTCGGGTTCATATATTTTTTACTAGTACATCTCCATAACTTTTCCAAGCATTTATAGAAAAAAACTGCATGACCATATACTATCTGAAATGTGACCCAAACTGAGAAATTCATGCCAAAATTTACTTGTGGAAATTTAGTTACAATTAATGACATGCTTCATGGTTTGACACTCTATAAATATGAATCAAAGTAAATCAGTATTAACCAAAACAGAACTTTCTCAGTTTTGTTGAACTACAAACAGTATACATGAATATTAAGGTATTTGAAGTAAATTTCCATGGCTTTATTTGTCCAAAAAAATTCCAGGCTTTGAAATAGCTATTGTCAGTTTCTTTGATTCCTACGTCCTTTCATGACCACATGATTCCTGCACGTATATCATCACAATTTACCCCATTTATATTATTCAAACATGAAGTATAGCTGCATGAAATAAGTAGAAATACTATTTTACCAATTTTTACACAAGTTTCTGAAAGGCCCCCAATAAACAATAAATGAACAAATAAAAAAAGCAACATCTTGAATTTAAAACACTCATAAACAACAATTTACATCCTTGTCAACAATCCGCTGCTTTTCAGACACACAACAACATATGACTTTTCACCGTCACAAGTGTGAACCTCAATCACATTTGTTAGGTTGATATGCTGCCCGCTGTAATCAGATAAATTGTCACAATTTCTGTATTAACTCAAGTGACCTGAGGCCTTTTCAGTGCTAATCCCAGCAGGAGGTGAGATGAGCTAAGAGGGCTTCTTCAGAAGACCAGTTTATGATGACTTTGGTCTTTCAACTTTCCTGTGAAACTGTTGCAATAATCTGTGTTAAACACAGGGACATGGGACAGTCAACATGATGGGGTTCCATCCAAAATGCCCACCATCTGTTTTGACTCTGTCCCTGAAGAAATAACACAAAAGGCAAATACAGGTTTGTTTGTTTGTTTGTTTTTTAAATTGATCAAATGCGAGACTCAAGGCTATTTTGCATCCAGAACATGTTCTCCCTCAGGCTAGTGGACAAAAAAACCTTGTGCTTTTAGCTCCTTATTTTAGATCAGATTTCTGTATGAGAAATGTACGCAAATTAGCACATATTTGATTGGATCATTGTTTCTGAACTTTTTTAGTCACCCCACAAAAAACCTCTTGCTACAGATTTTTTTTTTTGGTGTACTCCCTTTCGTTAATGTCTGTATCCCCAAGGATATGTCTATGGAAGTTTGAGAATTGCAGGATAACATCATGCCTCCTTTGCATACAAAAACTAAGAACCACAGAACTCTTGTAGATTTTGTATTATTGCATAATGTGTGAAGCGGGATTTTCAATTCTTAATTTAAAATTTGTCATTATATGTCATTACAAATTTAAAATTTATGATAGAGTCATTGGAATTACTACTCTTACTTCATTTAGGAGAGGTGCTGCATCTTGTCTGACTTATCTGATGTGCAAATTCTCAGGATCTGTCATTATGTCATTAAGGACATATCGTTATATGTCCTTAATGACATCAGATAATTCAGACAAGATGCAGCACCTCTCCTTAATGAAGTAGGAGTAGTGATTCCAATGACTCAATCACAGTGAAACATGCTTGGATCAAAAGAGACTAGGACAAAAACAAACGTACAGGCAGACAGTCATTGTTAGTTTCTTGCACTCCTTGTTATTTTGCATACTTGCTGCAAAAACCAACATGACCATCACCTTTTGCAGTTTGAACTCAAGTGTATGTGCAGGTGAGTTTACAATCACTACTTACTGATAGCGCCAGCCGCTGCTACAAGCTAACACACTAGTTGACGGGTGACTTCCTGTTACTTATTGGCGATTGTGGTATCTGCTCACTGCTTCAATCTACAGTTGTACTGACTCAATGTCAGGGAACTTCCCATCCAATTGGAGGTATGAAGACCAGGTATGTTTACATTTCTTTCTTAACTACAAGGTAATTCGGGCACATAATCATGTTTGACCAGGCTTGAATTGGAACCACTCCTTGATTTTCTGGAAGAGTGAAGTTCAGCTTTATGCACTCCGTAAGTAACCAGCTGAAAAGTTTAACAGCTTTATCATTCCTCTGTTACAGGATTCATTTGCTGTCTGAAATTCATGAATTGTTCAGTCTCTTTATATCCATGGTCAGAGACTTTTTTCATCCTGTGATCCACAAATCTCCACTTAAGTGGCCCCTAGACTGTCCAGTTTTAGTTCATATTTTGAAGTTTTTACAGATCTCGTTGTTCATATGTCATTCATAGTTGGATTTATTCCTGCAAAAATGGCAAAATTGATTTTTCTATGGCTTCCCAGTATATTTCCTGAGGTTTGGAGAGATAAAAAAGATATCTAAAACCTTTTCTGTTAAATCGTTGACTCTAAAGCAGCCTCTTCTGTTCTATTCTGCATATGCAAATGTGTACAGTATATATACAGTATTATTAGATCATGACAAATGAGCGTATTTAAACAGAAACATTGCCACATAAATACAATTGTTTTAATGTAAGTAACTTGTTGAAGAAGTTTGTGTTGTTATATCTATTACCACTTCTTTATTACCACTTTAAAGTGGAACAAAATGTTAATGCAGTGTTACTTTAATGGACATAGAACAAGCTCATAAAGTCAAAGCTTCCCTTGTGGATTCTGATGCAAATCGAAAGGCAACAGGAAGGTCTCATGTTAACATTCTTGTCACACACGCAGATCGAGGTGTCACTCTGTCTCCAACCAAACATTTAGTCTGCTAAGTGAAATACTCTTACCAGTTATGTGAAATAGATTAAAAACCCCAATTTGTCTCTTTAACATAGTTTGTGAGGCATTATCATAACATGTGGCACAGCTAAACCAGAGGAGATGTTGCAACTACTAAATACACTGATCAGCCAACGCGTTGAAACAACTGACAAGTTTCATGTTGAGCCCTTCATGAGGGTTATAATGTTCAGTTTTTGTTGAATTCATTTGATGGGAGATTTGTTGTATCTATCAAGTCTGTAGATTTCAGTGCCGATGAAATACACTGGCAGCTGTAACTGAAAATTTTTCTCCATCATGTACATGAATTCAAGTGTGAAAATATTAAATGTGAAAAATGAATGAAGAATAATTACCAAGTCTCTGAAAAGATTCTATAAAAACTGAAAAGAATAGTCCTCATGAAGGGGGGGGGGGGCACATCTGTTTTGTTTAATGTGTCTTCCAACTTGTTCGTTCTCTTATTTTGTCCATCACAAGTTCACAAATACATTTAAATCTTTGAAAAAGATAACAATACAGCACTTTTTTCCTCTTTACATTACAGAGTGAAAGCAGAAACAAAGAGGATTTAAGTTAAAACATGAATTATGTAGCTGTTCCTATAAGTGTTTAATTTGAAGGGCTCCATCGTCAGTTAAAAATGGTTGATGTTTTTTTCAGATTACCATATGAGTGACAGAGAGGAAACCACGCTGCTGGAGACAAGCGCGTGTTGGTTTATGCTGTGAGAGATAAAATATGCAGAAAACATTTTAGCTGCTAATATCTGAGTACAATTTTCAAAGTGGATCACTTTGAAAGTCTGCTACTTTGTTAGAAAAATGCATTGTTGAAGCCAATACAACTTTCATTTCATCAGCAGCTCACTGAGTGTATTACTGCTACTTACCTCTGGATGGATGTTTCACAGTCCACTCATTCTGCTCATTTGTATTTCTCTCCATATATCAAGGAGAAATAGGCTGCCTCTCTCATCATTTCTAACACCCAAACTGTACTTAAGCACATCCAGAACAAAGTTTTTACTCTTCTGGTTGTTCTGTAGAAAGTTTTGACCCCTTTGTTCTGTTGTGTATTAGTTCAGGGCGCAGTTGTCCTCTCTGGAGCTGCTCACACCAGAATATTCCAAATCAAATGGTCACGATTTGATAGTGCTGCAGTTCTTCTTCAAACTTTATATACAGTAGCATTTCGGCAAAGTGGTACTCATTCTTCATGATTTTCTTTCTGAACGAATGGTGACTACGCCTCGTAAGCTTAAGTCTCATAAATATAAACGTTTGACTCCACGCATTCTTGGGTCTCTTATCTGTCGTTCTGTTAAAGTTATTCTCCTCTGTTTCTACTGACGTGTTCAGGCAAAACAGCCCCTCTTGGGCTTTTCTGCTCTTCCTGCGTCACTCCCCAATCATGCCTGTGTGTTCCTCTCAGGGACGTTTATCCTCAAAAGAAATCTCAACTCAGAAAGAAAGGGGAGCAAATAATGAGCCCTAATGGTTTCAGATGGTTCCGGATGATTAACCTCGATCACGCGTCCTTATATCAGCTGGTAGGTTGTGGACTCTTTCTCTAGCTGACAGTGTTTCCTGGCTGCAGGTATGAGGAGAGATGGAGTAGAGGAAAAAAGAGAAGGGGGGAGTGATTATGATGGAGGTCAGAGATTAGACCGGCGGATGTTGATTCCACGGGGACTGTTGTTCCTCTGGGAAATTTCAATCTTTTTATGGTCTTTTTGTGGCTGAAGGAGCCTGACACCTCCTCTCCTTTTACCTTCCTTTCCCTACTTTCAACTCTCTCTCTCTCTATCCATCTTTGTCCTTCAAACAGAAATACTGCATAATGTTTAGATGAAAGTCTTGAGAACTCCCTGTGATTTTCCCTCATAGTGGCCAGGAAGATTGCTCAAGTAAACACTCTGTCCTGTCCCTCACTCACTGTTTATTTCACCACTATTAGATAAAAATGGCATAGCGTGGTGCACCACTTGAGCTTAATGCAGCAAGGAATATATCAAGAGTACATACTGTATACAAGAAGCGGGATGTGCAAGCACAATAATTCACGTATGGAATTCACGAATGGAATGTGAGAAAAGCCAGCAAGCAGAAGCACCCAAGTGAAGTGTGTGAGTACTCATACACACTCAAACACACACTGGCTTAATGCAGCACAAGTTGTGTGAGCAGAGAGGCTGTGGGCAGGACAGGATGAAAAGGAGAAGAAACACAAAGGTGTACCTCTCCTCTTTGGTTGTATGACTTCCATCATTTATCTCATTCTCCATCCATCAATCCGTAACATCTTGGGCGACTACACCCAACAGCACACAAGTTCCTCTCGAATTCTCCATCTTATTAAAA
Organism: Aulostomus chinensis; assembly: GCF_037954235.1. Classification (NCBI taxonomy): domain Eukaryota; kingdom Metazoa; phylum Chordata; class Actinopteri; order Syngnathiformes; family Aulostomidae; genus Aulostomus; species Aulostomus chinensis. The sequence continues at coordinate 19,887,109 of NC_141334.1, read as the reverse complement.
GCTTTGTGTAGTTTTGTCGTCTGACGAGTGTTCAGTGCCTATAAAGGATCGTATGAGAATAATGCAACTGAAGGTCACACAAGCTGTTACCTCAGCATAAATTTGGTAGGTAATGTTGACCAAATGGGCTGAGCAGCAGAATGTGAAAAAGGTCCAGCCCTCTGTGTTGACAGATTCAAAGGTCACGACCTCTTTACATTCATACTAATGTTTGCAGCTATTTTCTGCTGTCTGTGTCGGGAGGACAGAAGATCCAGAGGATCTGATTGTGATCCGCCTTAAAGCTAAAACACACACGTCAGCGCGCGCGCACACACACACACACACACACACACTAGTGAGACCATTGTAAACCCTGTTTTTTGACTTCTCTTCACTAGAAACATGTAACATAACTATCTCTCCCAATCACAGTAGAAAATATGCTTAAAAGATAGAAAACATCATGGAGAGAAGACTGTATTTCCTTGGTATGCTAATGCATTTCTTACTGAAAAACTACAACCAAGTCCTGTAGAAGGATACAGTTTCTCCATTGTTTGTTGAGTTTTTATTGTCTTTATTTTATTTTATTTTACTTTAGTACAACTACTTTTGTGAGCTCTCTTCATTTCCTGTTTTTCTGCAGATCCGTTTTCAAAGTAAAACCATACAAACACAGATAAGAGCAATGTAAAGAAGAATAAACCAGAAATAATTCATCTACTGTACAATTGAGACAGACACACAACATCAATGATCATGTCACCAACTGTCAAGTCATGTCATCAAACTGGCAGAAAATGACAACTAAAGCCAAGCAGACATCCTCTTTATCCCTTCTTCTCTAATTTACATTTGCATTGACCTTGATACTCCAACACTGAAGTCATCTATTTAATATTTATCCGCGGGGTCTTGTGTGAGTAAACATGACAGGTAAAACAGAACTGGGGATAAGATCGCTCGATTTGTCGAGTGTTGACATCATTTCGCTTTTCATTGTCACAGGGTCATTTGCGTGTTTATCATCAGTCAACAAAATGCAGTATAACACTCAGTAAATCTGACACAAAAATAATGACTATTGGCTACAAAAGCAAATTGAGAAAACAAATAAAACTGGGCTTGCTAGAATGTAGCAGCCAACAAGTTGCTGCTTATGCCAGAAAAGTGCTCTAAAGGGACTAAAATCATTTGGTAAACTGAAGTATCAGTAACTTTTTCCAGCTAGTTGGTATAATCTATCACACACACACACACACACACACACACACACAGTCTGCATGCTGCTGATGACATCGTCAACAAGAAAAAGAGCATCAGCATCATTCTTCAGTAGCAGAACCTGAGAGGTGAGTCATCGAATCAAACTTCTTGCAAGACAATGGACAGATCAAACTTAATGAGGTCACATGACGAAGGAACGCCACGCTCCAGCGAAGACGCCAGAAGAACGACAATTTTCCCGGTCAGTCACATTTCTGTATCTACTGTTTAATATTGTTTTGAGCTTTCAAAGGATGTAGAATCACTGCATTAGTATTCTTTAGGTCTGACATATTTACATGGACACTCGTATGTATCCCTCCTTTCTGCCCTTGGTTTTAGACTCGTGTGGTCAACAGCTCTGAGGATGCGTGATGCTGCAGAGGCTTGATGCGGTTCAGTATGCAGTATACATACAAGAGGCTGGGTGCGTTTGGCTCGCGTATAGATCCACCCCCATGGACCATGAAAGGTGTTGTCAGAGTGCTATTTGCTCTATGTACTTTTCATTTAATGGACCTTAAAAACACTGCATGGTCTTTTTAGATCCATTTGTGATGGTTGTGTTAGAGTGAGCACCATTTTGGCACCTGAGGTGTTCAGTTAAGTCAACTTTCACAGCTCTGCAAAGAATGAAAACAGGTCATTATCTTCCATGGCGGTTTGCAGCCCTTGTTAATACTGGTATTCTTGTAGACTCTGGCCCTTGGTCACCTTCAGTGAAACACATAAAGAGCTTGATGACTGACAGAAGTAGCAGAAGAACTGCTCCTCACACACGATTTGTGATCCTGTGATGGCTTCACGAGCACATCAGCAAACATATGCGGTCACTGTGCAAATGACACCACCCATACGGTTACAGTCCTAATGAAACATACAGAGTAACTGCCATTGCGTACATATATACATGTGACAAATGGATTTAATAGGCACAACAGATGTCCACACTGCAGTCCTCTCCACTGGAAATATCTCTCCGCCTCTCTATTGCGAAAGGAAACATCCCTGGAGAACGTCACTGTCCAGTTCCAGATTGCACCAGATGCAAAAGGGCTGAGGTGCTAAAAGTTAGTAGGAGGTCTGATCACCTCTATGAGAGCTGTGCTGTGATGCATCAAAGCCCCTGAGAATTGCTGCTGCCCACGTTACAGTCTTTAAATAAAACTCTGCCCTGATTACACCGCTCCCTTCCCGGTACACAGCTCCGCTTCAGACACATGCAGCAAGAGGCAGCTCGCCTGCATGGCCTAGATGCAAATTCCAGCTCAGTCCAGTATAGCGCACTACGACACCACACGCACCGGGATGGTGAGTACATCCAATCACTCAAACAAGAGTGACAGCACTCTGATTACAGGAGAGTGAACGCTGTACTGTAAGGGAAACACCTGAACTACCAAACTGTGCCAGTGTAGAGAGATGAGTTCACCTCAACAGAAACTTTAGTAAACTCTGGGAGAAGTAAGCAATCTATCTCTTGCGTGGCAAAGCCATATTTAAAGATTCTAAATCACTGTCATATTTGTTCCACTTAAATTCAGAAAAAAATATTATTTTAAATGATACTCTATTTTTAAACTTGACTTGTTGCAGCATTCTGCCTAACATGAAGACATCACTTGCTTGGGACTTCCGTTTGTTTAGATATGTTGGCCCCTGTATCATTGTCGATTAGTCTTTCATAGGAATATGTCAACTTTTTGGGAAATACGCTTATATTTCTCACCAGAGCCAGACAAGACGATAGTTACCCTTCTGTCCTCAGTGCAATGAAAGGTAGTGGGTGGGAAGTGTTAGCACACCTCTGTCAAAAGTCACAAAATGCAATTTTCACCAAAATATTCTTTGGTATAACGAGGATTGTGCAACAAAAAAATTGCTATGAAGTAATTTATAATTCGGAGAAATTGTCATTTTAGACTCAGGTACATATTGAACAATACAAAAAGTCATTGCAACTTCAGCCAAAACAATCAAACAATTGTTGATGAGCGAGCAAATGACTGCTGCTATTTCACATGGCCGACTTGCAGAAAGCGAATGAGGAGACTCACAGGACAACCCAGGATCCTGATCTTTATCTATTTCATTATTTTGAACTGAGGTATGCTAACCTGACCAGTAGGAAATGGATGGTTGGGTGGAAGATGGTTCAACTGAAGTTTTATTAATCCACTGGGAAACAAGACTACACCCGGCCGGTGTATTTGCCTAACAAATGATAGCACGCAGGGATGTAGACTGGATGCAAAAAAGGTTGCAATAGAAGAGATGTGGCTGCCCTTTGAGTGTAACACCCTCTGCTAGTGTCTGGTGTTCACCTACGACATCAGTTAAGGGTTAGGCTGGCATTAGAATTTGGAATAAATAGAATATCTGAAATGATTTTTTTTTTCAAGGTTTTTGTTATCAGTTCAAGGCACAGTTTGTAAATGAGCCCACCAGGGATCTCTGCATTTGAAAACTTTTTGTGACAGCAACAGCAATAAACACTAATAGACCCTGGTATCAAATTCAATATCAGTTGTAGCAGATGTGTCTCAGACTAAGATCAGAACTGGAAAAAATAGTGCATCTCTGTATAATTCTTGTTGATTTGTTGTTGTTTTTGACATTTCAGTGTTGAAAAGTTGTATATTATATCTTTAGAGGTAAGTCCAACCACTACTTCAGCTATCTCCTATTATTTTGTCTTTTGTTAGGCATTAATGACGTGCAAGATGGCCATTCAGCTCTATTTTGATACACGTCTAGGAATTGAAAAAACTTGCAAAAACCTTTAGTTGCCTCCATGTTTATCTTCAACCAACACATGAAAATGATATAATTAGCCAGGCAGACACTTAAGGATCTAAATTAGATGGTAATGAGCAAGAGAAGTGGATTCATTATGTCATTATTTCCTCACAAAGCTTTTGATGTGAGGTTGTTATAGAAGCAGCATTGTTAGCACGAAGCCACCTCTGCAATCAGGCGTCAATTGTACATATTAGCACTTGCTGAAGTGATAGTGAGACAGTCTGGCTGCAATAAAGAACGTCAAAGTGCTAAGATGTGTTTGAACAAGTTTCGGTAAAGATGTGTTGACAGAACGTCTGTGTTACCTGTTCCTGGCCATTACAGAATGTATTATTGAAAAATCTTTATAGTTTTATGTTCAAGCTCACACAGGTGGCGAAGACAACTGACTCTTAAACACAGTGACAAAGCAGCTGTGTCTGACAGACAGCCAAAACGTTTCCTCCCTCCCTCTCTCTGGCTTCCTTGCTCTGTCACACACACACACACACACACACACACACACACACACACACACACACACACACACACACACACACTCTCTCAGACTCTTAGCATCAAAAGGTGACTGTTTGGAAAAGGGAAATCCCGAAGAAACCATCATCCAGGACTCTTTTTCCTTTTGGTTTTTAAATGGTTTATTTTCCAGTCGTCCCCGCTTGACTTTCAGATCTCCTACAATTTTCCGGCTTTTAAGCACTTTTCCTTTGGTCATCTGTAAACAAAAAGATTCCCCTCTTCACAAATTACAAGTTGTGTTTTTAGGAGAAAGACATAAACATGTGTTACACTAAGTTTGAGACATAACAGAGATGGCCATTAACTATTAAGCATTCTTATTCATTACGCTGAGGCTTCTTTGTCTGTCAAGGTCATGTGCTGAGATAGGATGTCAAGCTCTATAAAAGTTAAGGGAATTAAACTATCATCTTTCCCGAGGCAGGCCAGAATGAGTTATCGTACACTGAGCACCTCAAAAACGTTGCATTGTGCTACGAGTTAATGATACCAGTTCGAAGCAGACCACTGCAGTACCCTGCTGTGCATCAGCGTGTGACCTGGATCTGAGGCAAGCCAATATGGAGCAAGGGATGATCTTACATTCGTCAGGTTTATACTCCATATCAAGGTGGAAAGACAGCATTTATATACATGTGTATGTACATGCTCGTTTTCATCTACACACCTGAGATAAGTTGACACACTTCTCCCTCTGGCGTGGGCTGAAAATTCTATAAAGTGCACGCTCCTAAAGGGAATTTTATCAACCCCGGCACCATTTTCACATGTGTTTGGGGTACGATTAATGATAGGGGCCAAATGAATAGACGGAAAATGTCCTTAACATAGTCTGTCCAGTAAGAGCTGTCATTTTTGTTTTCTGCCATGATCAGATTGCAAGTGTCACTGGCAGGAGAGAAACAGACTCGGGGGTCTTAATCTTAGTCTTAGTCTAGTCTTAAAAGACTCTACTTCAGAAACTGTTGGTGTCGCTGACTGCTGAAATCTGACGTAGAAGAACACCTGTGTTGTACAGAGTGGGACCATTAAAGGAGTGCAACAGCACTTTTTGGGAAAATACACTCATTGTCCATAATTTTTGATGCAGACAAGCACATGGAGACCCCTTGCTCCTCTCTGCATTATCCAGCCTGCCTCTAGACTTAGCTGCTGGTCTAGCAATGGCGCGCAGTGATCTGATGCCGCACATCAAAATCAAAACCAAACGGTTGTTGATGAAGCAATTGCTATTACTACTCAAGGCAAACTCTGTAGCAGAGGATGAGGATGATTACCTCTGGGTAAACCAAGAACCTTGACTTGGTCTATCTGAATACACACAGAGGAGAAACTACATGGATGGGAGGCCGAGGCAGTCAAAATAGATCCAGGCTTGCTTCTGACTCGGAAATTAAAAACATCTTGTAATTTTCATCCAAATGACACATAACCACTTCTACAGGCAAAAATATTTAGGTTCAAGTTTATTTAGGTTTAAAAGTTTATTTGATGACTTTTAAGAAGGATTTTTGTACTGCTAGTTTTTATCACAGCTAAGCAAACTAGCAGTCAGCTGTTGGGTAGAGGTCTGGAGTAATGCTTGTCATGTCTACCTTTAAAAATGATGGACAGTTAGCATGGTATGTGCTATTTTGCACAAACATTGTAATGTGTCTATGGATAGAAAATTCCTAGTACTGATTTAATGTAGCAGAAATAAGAACCATGCTAAAAATGGTGTACTACCAAACTGTTCACTCTATTGAGGCGCGGGGCAGCCATTCTGAATTGTAATCTCAGGTTCTGTCAAGTATCTCTGAGTTTCTGAGTGGGAAATCCAGTCTCACAGTTGAAATTTCCAACTGGGAACTCCAAAATTCTGACTTCCAGGTTAATCTGGAATAAACCAGTGTTTGCAGCTGTTTTACAGTTGTGGTCACAGAGTTCTAACTCAAGATGGGAATGACTCCAGTGATTTTGGTCCCTATTGATCAAACTTTCCATTGAAACATAGGGAACAGGGAAAAACCCAGCAAAAACACAGATTTTCCCTTTAACCTTACAGACCAGATGCTGGGATTCTCTACTGACTGATGTCCTCTCTGTTCCTTTTTATACCCCTGTCCTTCCTCTGTTTTTATAGTCTATCATTTCAGTTTTGGGGGTATAGAGTTGAACCTTGACTGTTGCAGGAGTCAGATTGGTATCAGAGCTCTCATTTACCCTAAACCATCTGTTCTGGATGTGCATAGCATGGATAGCATGCATGCAGCTTCCATGTTGCTCTGTGTTTGTTGTGCCGGAGGTCACCAATTCTCTTCCACAGTACATGGACCTGTTTTTATGTATGAATAACATCCTTTAATCTGAATAACTGGAGATGAGTGTGAAAGTTTATCGTAGCAATAGTGCTGTTACAAGAACAGTGCATTTAAACCCCTGAAGTCTGTAGTAGGATATGTTAGAGCTGGTGAGTGAGAATGATAGAATACAGATGAGGGGCAAAAAAAGAGAAGACAAAAGCAGAGTGGAAAGAGAGAAGATGGCACGACAAAGGCAAAAGAGCAGAGGAGAGAGACTGATGTCCTCCAGGCAGGCAGGTGGGTAAGTTCACCTGGCGTGGGCAGCCAACTGCAGTGCTGAGACACACAACGGGGACTAATGGAAGGTTTATGATTCTCTCTGCACCTGACAACCTCCTACAAGAAATAGCATCATAACAAGCAGCACAGGCCGTGTGTCACTGAGAAGGCGGAAGAGACGCCACTGCAGCTGATGGCACCATCGTACCTCCCGCAGAAAGGTGGTAACAGAACACAAAAATTCCACTCTGACTGACATTCGTTTGAGAAACTAAAGGTGGAGCCTGGGATGGCCAAGTTGAGGTTGATTTTTCCTGGAGCTGTGTTTATGTCAGAGCTGGGGAAAGAATCAACACACTTACAGGAGTTATACCCTAGCTAAATAACACTGGGTTTGCGCAGCATCGGTTCAGTGAAGGAGATTTAGCAAAAACCCAACAAAACAAGGAAACAGCTGAGTTTTAAAACTGTGAACAGAAACTCTAGCCCCTTTGTTTCCTGTCACTAGCATCTCAACATTTGTTTTGTTCTTAATAAAAGAGTAACACGGACGATCCCCGAGTACTAAAGTGAAGATGTTGCTCTTAGAAACTGGAAAAAGTCTGGTGTTTTCTTCTGCATCAGAGTCCCACTTTTATACAAAAAAAGCACAGCTCAATCTCTCCATGACAGACTCATGAGGTCTGAACTGATGGGAAAACACAGTAAGTTACAAAACAAAATGCATTTCAAAATAAAACAGACTTGAAACAGATGACGACCTGCTTGACATTACATCACAGTGAGAACTGCATATAGGATTGCAGTGGATGTCTAAACTAGTTTCAGTGTCTAGTTTGTGGCCAAAATGTGCAACTACAGCAGTTGGCTACACCTGATCAACTGTAGTCAAGAACAACTTCCTGCCATAATCTTCCACTGTGAAATGTAAAATGTAAAATGTGAGCTTCATGCTGCAAAATGACCAGTTTAACTACCATCACTTGAGCATTTCTTAAGTCTTAAAGAACATTCAAGTTAATGGGGGTTACACTGGAAGTTAGAGGTCTCGGTTGGCGGGAAGTCTCTCTCACTCTTGCACTGCTCTCCTGTGTGCAATAATGTTTCTTTCATAAACCAAAAGCTGTATTTTTTAAATTTTATATGATGCATCGTTGCACATCGTTTGGGTGTAGCATAATACTTGTTCTGCAGCAACAGCAACATCTTAGAGTCTCAACCTTCCAGCAAGATTTCCAAGCAACCAGCAGCAACTCCAGCAAGTCCCTGCCTAGCCATTACTCCATCCATGACTTTGCCAATAAATAGCTAAGGACGTTATCAACTGTAAAACTGATACTCATTGTGTATGGTGTAAGAAGAATTCTAACATATGAGCTTTATAGGTAATGGAATCTACCTAAGATAGAAGCATGCTAGCTGTTTACAATCTCTAGGCAGCGCTAAAATGATGAGCTGCAGTCTAAAACTCGTGAATTTGATCCCTCAAATTTTTCTTTTCAGACAAATCTGATCCCTCTCTCCGAGTCCAAAATACTGTTCCACTGAATTAAAAACACAGCTTGAATTCATGACTAAAACATAGATAACAAACAAGAGCGGCAAAGGTTCACAGAAATAGCATCACAGCTTGTTTGTCTGTGTGTGTGTGTGTGTGTGTGTGTGTGTGTGTGTACATATTTGAACTTTTCACTCACACCAGCTGCTTGCTCTGCAGAAACAACTAGACTGTCCTCCTGGGACAAAATTTTCAAGGACATTTGCATATCCAGCAACATTCTGTCTCAGACAGAGGAGGACTCCTGTCCATGCACAGTGGGATGCAATCTCAAAGATCAAAGCCATGTCCAGCAAACTGGACTGTATTTCCTGCAAATGCAGGTGTCTCTGGCTGGACTATTGATGGAACAACCAAAATAATGCTGTTATTTTTAAAATGGTTCATCTGAGGGTTAGTGGTGGGGTTTCTGTCTCTTCCTCACTTGTCCTGACCAGAGTAAGTCTGCCTGTCCTTAAAATAATTTCGCAGTTAGTGACTAGTTGTTTGGGTCAGAAATTAACAAGCAGGTTTCCATTTGACACAACAGGGCAGTGCATCTCCTCTCATCACCGTAACATTATAGCCACTATCTCCTTTTAGTCATACACAGCCATTGTCCTAATGATCCAGATTAGTTAACAGGCTCGGCGACAGCAGCTGTCATGTTGGAAGCCCCAGCTATCTATTATGGTCCACTGTCTATCGGTGCCACAGGTGGCCGCTCCAATAACAGGCTGTCTCTAACCCAGATAGGAGACAGGCGAGAAATGAGATCAAAAACAGCCCGCTTCTCTCTCCCAGTGCGATCACACAATAGCATGTGCAGTGCTGCTAAATAAAGGGGTAGGGCTTCAGCGCGTCTTATTCTCACTGGATTATTTAAACTACCCAATTATCCCCGAGCCCCATGAGAGGTGACCCATACTGGCCTCCCGTCCCAGGTGAGGGAGAGGAAGTAGGTCTCATTATGCTAAGGTGGAGATGGAGTTTCCTCTAGTGTGGCAACACCTCATCTACGGATTCAGAGAGGGGAAAAGGTGCATAAAGAATAGACAAAAAAGGGTTAACCAAGAAACCAAACCAGGCTGATACTGATGAAATGGCTGTTAAATTTATCTGTAGACCATTTTATATATTTATATATATACACATACATACACACACACAATTTTAATTCCATCAATACAATACTTTTGGAGTGGTTTCCTTTCTTAGTGTGACAATGGTAAGAATGAATTGGGAGGTTACATGTGCTGCATGTACTAGTTTTAATTTAAATAACTGGAGAAAAAACAGAATGTGACGCAATCTGAAAAGATGTCCTCACGTTGCAGATATCTATTACAGATATCTACTAAAGTTACCATGCCTACTAGCAAGCCTTTTACCTCAAAGGTTTCTGTGGCTTTATTGTAACATCACGTCTTTACACACCCGAGAAACTTCCAGCCAGAGATAATGGATTAAGTTGATGATAAAAAGCTAAAACTCTCAATGAGGTCAAATTCATAATGTAATTCAGTCGAATGGCTTATAGGTAGAGTGGCCATCTAGCAGCCAAAGGGTCGCTGATTCGATCCTCACTTCCCCCAGCGACCATGTCAAAGTATTCTTGAGCAAGATACTGATCTCCTAATTACTCCTCCCTGCGACGACTGGCAACATGTCCAGGGTGAACCCCGCCCCTTGCCTGAAAGCCGCTGGGATAGGCTCCAGCCCCCGCGACCCTTTACAGGATAAGTGGAGGAAAATTGATGGATGGAGTTGTCCAGTGAAATTGTTCATCAGACTGTCATAAGGGATTATTGTTACAAAAAATATTTACGTGACAGTTACCCAAAACACAAATAGCATCTTCCTATGGATGCTTAAGACAGCTTGTTAAAAATGGAAAAGAGAACGCACCCCGAAAAACAGAGGAATCTGGAGTGATGCATTTAGAATAACCTTTGTACAGAAGGTAGCTTCATAACAGATACATTTATAATCATGAAAGTCAGTGACCACATAAGAAGCTTGTCATCGTTTGATGACACACTTGAAATATGTGACTTAAAAATTTGTCAGACCAGGGAAAATCCACAGCAGGACATTCACGGAGCCGGTGCCGACGATTCGGATGGGGAACTTAATTGTGGTTTGTGATTCACAAATGCAAGCAGCTGACCAACACGATGATGACGATGACAAGGCAATGAGGTCAGAGACATGTTTTAATAATTCGGTTGTTTGTCAGTGGAGGATCTTAATTTACCCAAGCAGAGTTGGTCTCGGTCGTCTATCTGACTAAAGCAGGACTCACAGTACCGGATTTTAAAAATATTATTTCTATGTCAAATGTTCAACATGCTCCCTCTGCAAGTTTGGAAAATACAAAGCATCACCCACTACATTATATTGTAAAGACTATCCTCCCTGGTGGAGCTGGACAGAGTGATGCAGCATCTCGTGTGGTTTCTTCCTATGTGGTCTCGTGTTGTAATGTATTCCAGAAAAGACCTCCAAGCGGGAGAACCTCTGCGATTGTCAGTGTCGGACCAAAAATCATCAAGATTTTGTTGCATTGTTAGTGCACAGTTTAAGTAGCAGTGCGGAGATGAGAAACCCACATGCTGTTAACAACACAAGGGAATGATCAGAGAAGAATCCATGATCTTAAAATCGCCAAGGACTTGCAGATACATGGAGTTGACTACTTTGGAATGAAACACGAGGAGGGCCTTCCCCTGTGACTTGGTGTTGGAGTCCATGCCCTAAAAAAAATCTATAAACATGGAAAGATGTTGATACCAAAGAGGATTTTCCTCTGGGTTGAGATGGAAGAAATCTCTAGAAACAACAAGAAGTTTGCCATCAAACTAAATGACAAGAAAGTCACCAGATTTTGGGGGTTTTGCCCTACATTCTTGCCTCAACAAGTGTGTATTAGTGCACATAAGCTGGACACTGTGGCAGTGCAGCAGATTCAGGCTCGGGATGAGAGGCACCAAAACACAAGTTTAGGGTCCATTTAGACAATGAAAGGAAAAAACAAGGGCATGTACAGAGAGAAAAGGAGACAACAGAGCATGAAAAAGAAGGGCTCAGAGTGAGGCTGCAACAGATAGAGAAGAGCTGGCTGCTGTACTCAGAGCAAAGATTACTCTCCTGGAAGAGACTAAGAGGAGGACAGATGAGGACTGAAGAATGACAACCCAGGCTTTGTCAGCCCTGGTGGACCTGTAGAAAACCAAGGGGGAGTTGAAAAATGCATGAAGGTAGAACAAGGGCATGTAGGTGACAATACTGAGAGCAAGTGTGACGATCAAGATGACAGCATCGTACACGCGAGCACCAGCCAGTGAGATCTTCCCACCGCGGAGGCATGCATCAAAGAAGCCCTGAAGATCTGACAGTTGCAGACTTAGGGATGGTTAATAAATGTTAAACTGGCCTGTATCGAAAGCCCTACTCAGTGTAAAGTTCATAAAGGCAACATAGTGCAGCACATTGATGAGTCTGGGTCAGTCTTGACATCCCAGATTTAGACCCTCGGACCTCAGAATTCAAACACTTCAAGGGCTGCTGCTTTATTTTATCATTAATCAAATATTCTGTATCCTTTCTGGTCCAATAAATGCCAGGTCCACAGCCACAATGACGCAAGTGCAGCAGTCAGACCATGAATACAGCCCAGAGAGTAAACATACATGTGTGGAGAGCGGAGTCAGGTTAACAGCTGCAAGGGAGGCAGAGTACTTCTGCAGGACTAAGACAGTGGACGGAGGAATCGCTGCGTCATGTGAGTAGCCGAAGGTGAAATGTACTCTTAGTCACGTGCAGCCGGCTGTGGGGTGTTAATGTGTGGTGTCTCTCTCTAAAAAGGGTTTTGCAGGGCCTGAAGGTAGAAGGTGGGTACTTTGGAGGAGAGGGGCATCAAGTGAGGATTGGGCCCCACAGTACCACCACAGAGCCAGCGCCGATCCAACCCCTGAAGGCATTGCTCCGGCTGCTGGGTTTATAGAGACAAGACTCTGCTCTCCATGCTTCCTAGCTGTTTAGCTAATCTAACATTTGCAGAGCAGGTTTTGGTTGGTTGGTTTTCCAAGGTCATTTAATAAATTAATGATGCTACTTATAATGTGTGTCAATCTGCTCTCCCTGCTCAATAATAATAATAATAATGATAATGATAATAATAAAAATGTTGATTTCTCATCTTTTTAAATTGAGGTCAACCTGCTCATGTTTTTACCTCCCCCGTGACATGGCATTCGTCCGCTTCACAGGCTGGTATCTTCAAATGTTGTGCTCTTTTGTCCCAATGTCTATTGAGTCCATTCCGTGAGAGTGGATAAATTTAAGGTCCGTATACAACGGCAGCAGTTTTTGATGTGCAATTAATGTGTCAGAACCTTTTTTTTTTTTTTTTTAAATATTGGTTGTGTAATGTCTAGGCTGATTGGATTCTCTAAATTGACCGTAGGTATGAATGTGAGTGTGAATGGTTGTTCGTCTCTGTATGTTGGCCCTGCGATGGACTGGCGACCTGTCCAGGGTGTACCCCGCCTCTCGCCAGTTGACGCTGGGATAGGCTCCAGCCCCCCCGCGACCCTTAATATGTAGGAATAAGCGGAAGATGACGATGGATGGATGGTTGTGTAATGTGAGTAACATGCGTTTTACGAAGTAAAGAAGCACATTTTTTTGTCTAAACTGCCCTTCAAGGTGGACCATAACAATGACTACCATCAATTATTATGAGCATGTATCCAAGAATGTAACTCAACTCAGATCCAAATAATCAGGTCTTAGAATGGAGTCCTGACCAACATTACCAAGGCTCAGGTGGAGACAACCAGAGAGATTGTAGTGGCTCATCGTCACTTACTCACTACCCTGGACCTTTTTGTGTGCTAATAATTAATGCACAGCATCACTCTACCACTGCTTTATACAATGTGGTCAGAGGTGAAACAACAGCAAGACTTCATAACGACTGGAATATCTTATGGTGCTCTGGAACTCACCAGCAACTACCACTAAGCACACATCCCCCCGCCGCTGGAGACAACTCACCCAACCAGGTAGTTGTAGATTAGCATACCAGACAGAAGACTCAGGAAGCAGTATTCAGGCCCGCACAGGCCCGTGCTACCCAGCATCTTCCTGACCAACGCCACATAGCAAGCAACAACATGAATGAGCTAATTTGAACATGGGGACACATACTGTACATCTCTCTGGAGCTGCTCCATCAAGGTGATCTTCAGAATACGTTCCTCACTGATTTTGTTTCTCCATACATTGTATTTGATCCCATAAACCTACTATGAAATGTGTCTGTTCACATTCATTTATCCTCTCATCCATTTCAACCAAAAATAGGGTTATCTCTCATTAAGTGAAGGTAGTGACTGACAAAGCGTACCTCTTTTTACACTGTTTGCACTTTTTGCTAAAGTCTTTTGTATATAGATCTGTAGCCTGCAAGGTCACAGCAAGTCCATTTCCTCAACTCTGCATTGACTTGTGCTCCATGTGTCCCTTGTAACTAGATGTTCAGGGCTTGGTAGATCTGATATTTGCTTTGAACACTGTTGTTTTGAACGTTTATTACTGCCTCCTCAGGAAAGGGAACTCTTTCCAGTAAAAATGAACTTGTTTCTATCAATAGACAACAGAATCTCACAGGCAAGGTGACATAGGGGCATCATAATTGAAATAAAAGAACATTGGCTGTCTTCAATGAACAAAAGCAATTTTCTGTTGGCTGGGTTCTCCAAATCAAAGCAAGAGTTCGAGGACACTGTAAGGAGTGTGGAATCAGGGGAGTTGTTCACAACTATCATCTGTTTAATAGCCATTTGAGTACCTCAGGATGTCTTTAGAGAATTGTTGAGGAGGTTTTTATGGGCAATTATCAGTCAAGGTCTCCTCCTCAGCAAAGCAAATGGACCCGGTGGTTACAGGAAATAAAGCAGTTGGAAATCACTGTTTCTCCAAAGGGAGGGCTGCTCGCTGAGCTGCTGCTTTCGTTAGCTCAGTGTGTGCACCAGGTAATAGAAAGTTCCGGTAGCTGGGAAATCCGCAGTGATCTCCTTCTCCAAAAGAAAAGAACCCCATCCTAAACCAATAAAACACACAATAAAAAATGCTGTGTGGTGGCCCACGTGGGATAAGCGGGGTGAGAGTGCTGTATGCAGAAATACACACGCACCTGTGTTTCTGTATAGCCTATCCAGACGTCCAAAAGACTGCAGCCCTTAACCTAGCTGAGAGTATCCTGTCGAACTGCTAGAAGAGACAGGGTTAAATTTAGCATTAGTCATTTAAATCCATGAGCTCATTGCATTTCTGTCTTTTGCAAGCTGCCAGGAGGACTACCGGTGCTGTATCTGTCCTCAGACTGCATGTATCTTTATTGCTCTCAGTATCTTTCCTGTGCACTGGCAAAGTTCTTTACGGGTGCAATTTACAACATTTACGCCTCCTCTGTAAGTGTTGCACTCTCTTTTGCCACACACAGCTATTCTACTGGTTGCCAGGTTGACACAACTAACCAACCACAAGCGAGGAATCTTTCATGATGATGTCGCACACTAACAATAAGGACATAAACCAGTCCGAGGCTAAAGTTGGTAACTCATTCAATTGCTATTGTTAGTTAGCAAACATTAGCTTACCAGTCCAACAGAAAAGTGGCCACCTTAGCATGGCTTTATAGCCTGTTTTGGTCTTTCAGCCTGGACCACTGTTCAAGTACTGAACCCATATGGACCCTCTTCTTGCTCCATCACTGGTCTGACAGTATTTGAGACGGATAATGAAATGAACCCTCAAGTTTCTAATGTTCATCCAATACCTGGTGCCTCCTTAATTCCTGTGGTCAGAGCGGTAGAGAAATCAGAGTGGTGACACTTCCATAGACTCCCATTGTAAAAATGGTGGAAGAATTATGGACCTGCTTCCGGGTTATGGAGATGCCAATAGTTCCAAACACTGAGTACTGTGGCATCGGAACACATTGATTCCAGTGCCTGGACATGTAGCAACTCCAGTTGTAAGTTAAAAAGATATTGTCATCTTTCAAATTATCGAGTTTATGTCCTATATTAGCGGACATTTATGTTGTAAATTTGGTTTTCCTTGATATGCGTCAGCGTTGGTATAAATTTATATCTTATACAATTGTTAGGTTGGGTTTTCAGGTAACATGCCAATTACTGTCATTTACCGCAGGTATAATTATGCGTCCTCTTTTCTAGTTATTTCATTTAATTGGTGATTTATTAATGTTTCATAATGTTGTGTGTTTTGCTGTTAGACCGTAAACCTTTCTTTCCATTTATGCCACCAGCCTTTAGCTTTCAGCATTTCAAAGACCTCCTCAACACTCCTGGCTCCAGTTTGACATGCTGCATAATCATGGCAAAGTTCTATGAAGTATGCAGGAGGTGAGGCAGTCCTGAGTGAAGCGGCTGTGAGGACAAATTTCCATCCATCCATTTTCTACCACTTATCCTGTTAAGGGTCATGGGGGGCTGGAGCCTTTCCCAGCAGCCTTTGGGCCTGAGGCAGGGTTCACCCTGGACAGGTCACCAGTCCATCGCAGGACCAACTCACATAGACAGACAACCATTCACACTCACAGTCACACCTATGGTCAATTTAGAGTATCAATCAGCCTCGTCCCCTCTTGATGTCTTTGGACAGTGGGAGAAAGCTGGAGTACCAGAGAGAACCCACACAGGAACAGGGAGAACATGGAGACTCCACACAGAAAGACCCGGAACCTTCTTGCTGTGAGGCAACAGTGCTGACCACTGCACCACTGTGCCGCGGGGACAAATCTATTTTTTTCTATTCTGCCAGAACCCCCTTCGTGTTTATGGGGTCAGTGTAACATCGTTCTATGAATGGGTTTTTTGTCTTTTGGGACTATTTTACCTGCAATGAAGTGTGTGTGTGTGTGTGTGTGTGTGTGTGTGTGTGTGTGTGTGTGTGTGTGTGTGTGTGTGTGTGTGTGTGTGTTGCTACTGCTCCTTTGGTTGGTGTTGGTTTATTGTTTGTGTGCATATTCCGGTTGTTTATACAAACAGTTTTTCCATCCATTCATCCATTTTCTTCCGCTTATTCCTGTTAAGGGTCGCGGGGGGGCTGGAGCCTATCCCAGCAGCAACGGGCGAGAGAGATTGCAGTGGCTCATCGTCACAGAGAGACAAACAACCATTCGCAATCACAGTCACACCTACGGTCAATTTAGAGTATCAATCAGCCTTGTCCCCTCTTGATGTCTTTGGACTGTGGGAGGAAGCTGGAGTACCAGAGAGAACCCACACAGGAACAGGGAGAACATGCAGACTCCACACAAAAAGATCCTGTGCCTGAGCCGGGACTCAAACCCGGAACCTTCTTGCTGTGAGGCCACAGTGCTGACCACTGCACCCACACAGTTTTTCCACATTGCTAATTGTAAACTCTCTCTCTTTTTTTTAATAACTTTACTGTCCCTTAACTTTGTTTTCCTCACATTCATCCATAAATGTTCAAGAATTTATTTTCAGATTCCTGCCAGGTACCAACAGGAACACACTGGTGTGAGTGAGGTCCAGGACCAGTGAAGTCCAGCGAGGTCCTGTGCTGTCCAGTGGTGTACCTTCGCTTTTGTTCCACATTTGTTCCTCCTGATCGACACTCTTTGTAGTGATCTTTTTAATTCAATACCCATCCTTTATTGTTTTTGTTCACATACGGCAATGGTAAGTTGTCTCTACAGTACAGATACATCATGAATGAACTTCTAAAGTTAGCACCACTCACGTAAGTAATCTACTCAAGCTAACATGAACCTTTCTCTCCAAAACTTTAACACTTTACATAGTAATAAATGCAGTACTTTCCAATTTCAACCCCTCTACAAAAAAGCTTACCTGACACAAACGTACAGAAAATAGTGCATCACCAGTTAGAAATGTACATGTGTACAGTTTATATTGATATTTACCAGTCAAGAAGTTTCTTGTGGACTTTGAATGATGAGCCATGGGTCAGGGTTTCAGCAGCAGAGACGAAGAGTGATGGGGGGGGGGGGTGCGGCGGCGGCGGTGGTAATATTTTTGAGCGAAAAAAACACTCCTGGTGATGTGGTTGACATGAAGTCAGCTGGCTATCAAAAATGACTCCAAAGTTGTAGGTGTAACAAGAGGGAGGCAAAGTTGAGCTGTCAGTTGTGAGGCTGAGGTGGGGCGTGGTTTTGCTGTAGGACTTGGGACTGATGTTGAGCATGTCGGATTTGTCCCAGTCCAGTTGAAGGGAAATTAGTTTGGATAAGAACAAAGGGATTTGTGGGGATGATGATTTTGAGGAGATGGAGAGTTGGACAGTGTCACCTTAGCAGTGAAAATGGAGACCATGATGACGAATGATGTTGACGATGGAGAGTGTGTGGAGAACGAAGGGGAGGGGACCAATCATTGAACCCCGGGGGATGAGATTCAGTCATTGATGCAGTTAATGAAGCTGATTAACTGCTGTTTGTTTGTGAGGTATGATTTTATCCAGTTATATTCATATATATATATATATATATATATATATATATATATATATATATATATATATATATATGTGTGTGTGTGTGTGTGTGTGTGTGTGTGTGTGTGTGTATAAGTTTACATATATAGACTCAAGCAGCAATTTCCTCCAACACCAATAATCTCTGGGGCCTTTGCTACTGCAGCCATATTATTTATCCCTCCTAAAAATATGATCATACTCACTGCATTTCTAATTTGAGAGGGCTAAAGGCTAAAGTACGTGGGTGTGTTTTTGTTAGTGTTTGCAATGGGGAACCATACTATCAAGGCTCCATTTTTTAAATGTTGTGTTGATTTGTTCAACTCAGAGTGAACCTCAGAGTTGATTAGTTTAACTCAAATCAGCGAATATCAAACTAGAAAAAAGGTTAATACAGATAGAGTAAGAAGAATGAGGTCCTTGAATGAGGACTTTAGCGCTACAAACCCTTGGCCTTCTCTCAGTGAGCTTCATGATGTCATCACCTGAAATGGTTTTCACCTCACAGGTTTGCCTCGTCAGGGTTCATTTGTGGAGTTTCTTGCCTTCTTAATGGGGTTGGGACCATCAGTTGTGTTGTGCAGAAGTCAGGTTGGTACACAGCTGGAAGGCCCTATTTGACAACTGTTAGAATTCATATTATGGTAAGAACTAATCAGCTAAGTAAAGACAAATGACACTCCATCATTACTTTAAGAACTGAAGGTCAGTCGGCCCGGAAAATTGCAAAAACTGAATGTGTCCCCAAGTGCAGTCGCACAAAACATCAATTGCGACGACGAAACTGGCTCACATGAGGACCACCTCAGGAAAGGAAGACCAAGGGTCACCTCTGCTGCAGCCCAGATAAAAGCCACACAGAGTTCTAGTGGCAGACACATCTCTACATCAACTGTTCACAGGAGACTGCACTAATCAGGCCTTTATAGTTCAGTAGCTGCTAAGAAACCACTTTAAAGGAAAAGTAACAAGCAGAAGAGCTTTGTCAGGGCCAAGAAACAAGGAATAAACGTCAGACCAGCGGAAATCTGTTCTTTGGTCTGATGAGTCTTGATTTGAGATCTTTGGTTCCACCTGCTGTGTCTTTGTGTGACGCAGAAAAGGTGAACGGATGGTCTCTACTTGCATGGTTCTCACCGTGAAGCATGGAGGAGGAGGTGTGATGGAGTGATGGTGCTTTGCTGGTGACACTGGAGGGGATTTATTCAAAATTGAAGGCCCACTGCACCAGCATGGCTACCACAAAATCCTGCAGCAAAATGCCATCCCATCTGGTTTGGGTTTAGTTGGACCATCATTTACTTTTAACAGGGAAATGACCCCAAATATATCTCCAGGCTGTGTAAGGGCTGTTTGACCAAGAAGGAGAGAGATGGAGTGCTGTACCAGACAATCTGGCCTCCACAGTCACCTGACCTAAACCCAATCGAGATGGTTTGGAATGAGATGGACTGCAGAGTGAAGGAAAGAGGGTCAACAAGTGCTCAGCATCTCTGGGAACTCCTTCAAGACTGTTGGAAAACCATTTCAGGTGATGACCTCATGAAGCTCAAACATACACATATCTACATACATATATACACATATACATTCACACATATTTATATATATAAAAATATATGTATATATAAATACACACATATCCCTGGTGAGGATCTATCAATGTTTTGCACAGTGTAAAACAGTGAAAACTGCAGAAAGGACAGAATATGTGGATGCATTGTTTTTTTTTAGACGCAGAGTTCTCAGAGGTAAGAGGCTGGAAACAGCTTGAAAGAGAACTATTGATGAGAACTTGAAGATCTGCTGGGAGTGTGTGTGTGTGTGTGTGTGTGTGTGTGCGGTCCAGTCAATGCCAGCTGAGGGATCATTACACTATTTGTTGCCTACACAAAGGAAGAACATGACAGCTGAAAACACAAGCCAAATGTAAGTCATTTCTATTTTTATTAGAAATTGATCACATTTCAACCCAAGCAGTCATTGTTTTTTTTGTTTTTTTGGATTTTTGCCTTCAATGTGGCATGCATACAAAACCAGAATCAAAGTGTTAGTGCCCAATAAAGTTCCAGGGGTTGATATCTTTTCTCCTGTGCAATTATTATTCACAGATATGTACATTCAAATTCAATCAAGCATCCGCATGAAAAGAAACAAACATTAAAAGTAAAAAGTTACAAAAACTTCAAAAGAAACAATATATTTCTCCTTTAAAATAGAATTCATAAACTATTCCCTCTTGCATGAGTTAAATTATGATTGCTTCATTATAAACCATAGGCACGTTTGTAGGTTGGTGAGGCGTCGCAGAAGCCAAATGGGAGGCCGCGGATCTCTTCCTCTCCCCTCACTGCAGCTGATGTTTGTGTAAACAAAAGCGGTATGCTGTCCTTGTAGGACTGCTCCAAAAAAAACAAAAAACAAAACAAAAAACCCTAAAACACGCATGTGTTACCGTTTGCTCTGCTCTTGCTCTCTGATATGTGATCAACAGAGACGAAGCTCTTCCAGAGATGTTTCATGGCTCACAATGATTGGATTCTTTGGTATAAACCACCACGACAAGAACACAACAAATGTCTCTAGCAGAAATGGATACAGTAATGATCGGAAAAAAACCCATCTTCTCTCACATGAAAGTGCTGATACCTGCGTGGGTGTGTGTCCACAGGTGGGTCTCACCTTGAGTAAAATTGGGTCACATTTAACACTCCAAATACTGATCAATTCAAAGTAGGAAGTATTAAAACAGCCTCAGTTTACCAAATATTAGATGTGTTACTCGTGAATGATGTGTGTACGTCACAGTCACTTTAATTTGCAGTAGCAGTGTTTACTGTGTTCTACATACAGGTGTAAAAACACGATTACTATATGCAATGAATGGGGATGTGATTATTTGAATCAGCGCTCACTACTGTGGAAAGTAAATGTCATTACACCATGGGGAAAAACAATAATAAAAAATTAATGTCACTTGATAAAACTGAAGGCCTTTGCTCGGATTCGTTTTCATGAACATTAGTTGACATCATAATCATTCATTTTCCGGCGATCATCCTATATTCAAAGACTGTCACCTTCATCCTAGGATCAGATTAGACATCCATGATGATACACTGATCTGATTGTACCTTTCAAAAAGGAATACAGTAAAAAAAAAAAAAAAAAGGGAGGGATGAAAAGAAGGAAGGGAGGAAGTCGTAGCTCAGTGCTTTTCCCCCGAGGAGACTAATGAGACTGCGCTGTCCTGGACAGTATTTTTAGTATGCTCTTCATGTACGTAGTCACGGTGACCTGCTTTCACTATGATCAACTACGTAACCTAGGCTTGGTTGAGACACAAAAAAAGGCAGGAAAAAATAAATATAATTCTCCTTGAAAGTTGCAATTTTGGCACACTTCATGTCCTTCAGCACAGCATCTTCCAGTAAAAGTTATCCTCACATTAAAATGAAAACAAAAAAATCGAGCCCACAATCTGTCCTGGTCATGTGAATGCACATGCTGACATATTGGATTCACCTAAGGCAAACAGGATTGTGAGTGAGTGTAAAAAGTGCTCGTGGAGTCCCCCCTCCTTAGTTCAGGTCTGGAGCGCTACAGAGAGTCACCTGGGTGGAGGAGGAAGGGGGAGCGTTGGGGTCCTGTGAGAGGAGAAGCACTGGGTGGTCAGGGAGGGTCTTGTCCCTCACCTGGTCCTTCCAGCTGTGTGAGGAGGTGTCCCCTTCTGGCTTCTTCTCTCTCTTTTTCCTCCCTTTCTCTTTCTTTCTCTCTCTCTCTCTCAGGGAGACATGTTGAGCAGCTTGGTGGATTTATTGGGGTAATTGATGGCCAAGCTGATGGCGGCGATGTTCTTCAAAGCCTACAGCATGAAACAATGAATGAAATATAAAAAAAAATTGATGTGTATGCACTTGTGTGTGTGTGTGTGTTTTAGGTGGGGGGCATCCATGTCATCCATGACGGTCTGAAGTCGATAAGTGATGAGTAAGAGGCCAAGTGGGCGGACTTAAATGCTGCAACACAGACAAAATCTCTCCTGTCTTACATCTGCCACAGTCCTCAAAACCTGTGTGAGGAGGACCTCTACGTATCGGGGTGAATCATATGTGTTGTACCCTGTCACCATGTGACTCACCCTGATGCCAGACCATCTGTTTGTTTTTCTCATGAGAAGTGGTGATTGTACTTTGATGTACAAAGCTGAGTACTGGGAAAAAAAAACAAAAACAAAAAAATAACGGACCATCAAGCCTTTAAAAGGTGAGTGTGCCTGAGATTTTGGGGTGGTCTCTGGCTTCTAAGAGAAGAACTGATCCGGATCCTTGAGTATTTCTAATCAAAAAGGGCACAATTTAATTATTTTCCCCATTGTGGCAGCACTCCTTGTGCAGCAAAGCAGCACTTGCTGACTCAGCTGAAAACGCTCACACGCCACATGTAAAACATCTGCATCTTACTGTCATCACTGTTTAATTGAGTGAACAACAGTGTGTGGAACCAGCTTCTGGAACGTGAACCTGGGCCAATTAGCTCCAGAGTGTCACAACTGTTATGACAAATGTCACACGTCACCTCAGGTTTGGTTTCCACCCTGACAGGTGTTAGATATCTCCTCATCAGAACCACCTACATCCTCTCTGCTCTACCTCCAGGCTTCTGCACTCTATTACGGGGTCTTCACTACATAAAACGCAGGGGCCCACTCTGCCACGAGTGCTAATGGAGGCAATTACCAAATACATTAGCCCTGAGTGTGGCCCACATACACAGTCAAACAAGAGGGGAGGAGGGCGCTGCAAGCTCTGCTGGGCGTCAACAGCTTGGTGATTCACAAGTAAAAAGAGACTCCAGCCACCAGCTGACGAACAGCAGTGGAGGACTGTTGGGTCAGTGGGTCTGAGGTCTTTATTACCACAATAATTAAGATGCATCGAGAGCTAGAGCTGCTACCATCCATGTCAGGGAGAACGTCATGACTGAAAACACTGAGTATTGTTCAAAGATGAGCTAAGAGAGTCCGGCTGGAAAGATTTAGACATAGAATGTAGAATATTTCAAGGAAAAAAAACAGGGTCTTACCATGGCAGTGTGATTGAGAAGCTGCTCGTCAGTAGTCATGGCTAACAAGTATTCCTGTAGGATTCCCTGCGCCTGGAAAACACATCAGACTTGTTGGTAATCAAGACATCTTCTGCCACATTCCTTAATCACTGACAGTTATCAGTGTCTCCGTGGAACATCCCCGGGTGGACCAGAATGAGGTTATATAAAAGGTGTATTGCATTCAGAGACAAATGAGGCTTGGTCCCCTCCAAACTCTTCATCTTAAACCCGAATGGAATGTTGGAAGGTAATTGAGAAATATAAACAAACTTTAGAGCACTTCCACTAAAGCGTAAGGAGTTAGGGAACATAGATAAGACTGCATGGAGGCTAAATGGTCTGCGACTGGCCAAATGGAGCTTTTACAGCCCCTGAGACACAATCCAGAAACCCATTCTGCCATCCATCTTGCAGCGCCCCAAATGTTTATGCTGGGGAACATCCTAGAACCATTTGTACACTCACTAGTGCATGAATAACTGTTTTGGTTCCTAAATATAACTTTCTCATCCCCATCTGGAGAGTTCAGTGAATCTCAGCGGACCTGGCCGTGAACTCTTGTGTGCATAGCTGACGAAGAATGGGGACTGACTCTGAAATGTAAACATGGTGGCCACTTGAACTTTCAAATATACTGATTCAAACTCCAGACCTTACAGGGGCTCCATGGTTGATCTTGAAGCTGATCAGCTTCTCATGACTTCACACTTGCAGTGTAATGTGTCATCGCTGCAGTTAAGCTCATGCTTCAACGTGAAGTCTATGCTAGTCCTTCCTTTTCAGGTCGATGGTGGAGATGAGGGACTGTGTGGAGCACTAAGCCTCACAGCTGGCAAAGATATTCCAATATGTACATAGGTATTACTTTTATAACAGCTATTTCCTACCTGGGACGTTTGCATCATTATAAATCCCCTGGTGGGTCGAGGCAAATTTGAGGATGTTGTCTAACAGTGACGCAACAACTTCTAAAGAGCACTCCTGGTCTCAGCAAAGGAAAAATAAAATCTGAAAATTTTGGTGACCAATCAGTTGTCCAATCTGTGTACACATTTGTAGAAATTCATACATCCATTTTCTTCTGCTTCTCCTGTTAAGGGTGGTGGGGGGGCTGGAGCCTATCCCAGCAGCCTTCAGACGAGTGGTGAGGTTCACCCTGGACAGGTCACCAGTCCATCACAGGGCCAACACATATAGACAGACAACCATTCACACTCACAGTCACACCTACAGTCAATTTAGAGTATCAATCAGCCTCGTCCCCTCTTGATGTCTTTGGACTGTGGGAGGAAGCTGGAGTACCAGAGAGAACCCACACAGGAACAGGGAGAACATGCAGACTCCACACAGAAAGATCCTGTGCTTAATCCAGGGCTCGAACCCGGAACCTTCTTGCTGTGAGGCGACAGTGCTGACCACTGCACCACCGTGCCGCCTGTAGAAATTCAATCTACTTTTATTTAAAAGCCAGATATCACAATCATGAGGCTTTACAGTCTCTATAGCATGCAACATCCTTTGGCCTAAAACCCCTTGATCAGGATTGCAGTTGATGCCTGTATAATTGTACTTGTTTTTAATCACATACACACCGACTTTATGTAGGTTTGGGAAGGTCTTGTTCCAGTCGGAATCTCATTCTCAACGCAGCACACCTCCATCCAACTGTGACAGCTGACACAGCATCAGGTGCATATGTTCTTTTAAACCAACATAAAGCATCTGACTGGAAAAATGAATGAATGAGTGTGTGCCCTTGTGGAGAACTCTTGTTACATCATGCCATTCTTCTTTATCCCTCATCTCACACTGGTTCAAGGTGAATGAAGAGCTACAAAATGACCCACAGCTGAAAACACTTTTGTGTTTGTGATGACGCTCTGCTCGATGGAGGTGATGCAGCATGCCTTTCAACACAAGTCCATGAAGTTCATACCAGGCAAACCTAATGAGTACTGCTACTGCCCCCTTGTGTGTGTGGCATCATACTGCTCCCCCTAAAAGGAACAACAATGCGTCCTGAGAAACAGGTCATCTGATGTCATTATACTGTCAGATCAGCAGCCTCAAGATGGGAACCTCCTGGCTGACCTCGGGCACATAATCCTTAATAATTCAAGATAGTTGTGAGAGAGCATACACACATCATGTCAAATGAATGGTGTTTCTTCATCCTCTACTAAGCAGCCAGCAGGGAGCCAGTGTGGCACTGTGCTCTATGGCAGATGGATGGGCTGGGCTTTGGCCTCTAGCCCAGCAGAGAACAGGTGGGTTTTAGGAAAAACATGCTCATCTCACAGAGAGACAGATATAGACGGAGGGAACAAATAAGATGTCGAGTCAATTTTACTCTCAGTCCAGTCAAATTTAACTTGTGCTGAATCCATCCATCCATCCATCCATCTCTTTTCTACTGCTTATCCTGTTATGGGTAGCGGGGGGGCTGAAGCCTATCCCAGCAGCCTTCAGCCCCCCCGCTACCCATCGTCTTTCCCCGCCTTCAGTCAAGAGGCAGGGTTCAACCTGGACGGGTCACCAGTCCATCACAGGGCCAACACATATAGACAAACAACCATTCACACTCACAGCCAAACCTACGGTCAATTTAGAGTATCAATCAGCCTCGTCTCCTCTTGATGTCTTTGGACTGTGGGAGGAAGCTGGAGTACCAGAGAACCAACACAGGAACAGGGAGAACATGCAGACTCCACACAGAAAGATCCTGTGCTTGACCACAGGCTTGAACCCAGTACCTTCTTGCTGTGGGGTGACAGTGCTGACCACTGCACCACCGGGCCGCCCAACTAATGCTGAATATTTTATCCATGGTAGTGTCAAAACGTGGCAGACTAAAGACAATTTCTATACAATCAATCAAGTCAAGACTTCTGTGAAAAGGGCAGAGAAACCAACACCACCACTTCAATAATTACAATTCGCTTTCTGACATTAACGCCATACTTACCATCGTCCATATGGCTTTTTTTTTATGCTAGTATGCATGTGTGAACTTACGAGGGCGCGAGCCTCTGCGATGAAGAAGAGCTCAGTGAGGGCTCTGTGAAGAGGCAGCAGCACAGTGATACTGGTTGGATCCTGGCTCAAGCCGTTCTCCATCGACACAAAGAGCTGCCACAGAGGTCGCAGCAGCGTCAGCTCGCAGGCTCTGGAGAGCACACAACCTGACAGTTAGACAGTTGTAAACAGGCAAATCATGACCATGACCCCAAACCAGCCTCAGCTGTGGTTCAATTAGCTCGTACTTCAAAGACAGACTTACACTCATGGATGAGAAACCCCACAGACAAAAAAGAAAATCCTCACATATATATTTATGCATAACTACAGCAATCTGCGACACACTCTGTACTTTCCTTCTGTGTGAGTGTGTTTGATGCTGTTATGGAGACCAGCCTGAGTCAGTGTGTTCGAACGCAAATTCTGTTACCTCATTTCCGTGGTAACTACAAGGACATGAGGCATTTACAAAGGCTTTTATGCAAACTCTTATGAGGGAAAAACAGCTGAGGTGAAAAATCAGCTGGGTCCTTTTACCCAGCATGCAGGTGCATGGGATTATGATAATAAAATGCAAAAACATGAGGTCACTGTGTTCAAGCCCCTAAAAATCTTACAAAACTTCGATACAGTTTCATTTTTTAAGTACTGTTTAAGTATATTTTCCAAGTATATGTTACATCTTAAATATAAATATAAATGTATTACCCCACTGCTTCTTTAGACTAAACTGGCTAATGAAGTTTATAAGTGTCTGTTAAGTGTTAAATACGTCTACAACTATATCTTTTCTTACTGATACGTGCGCTTTCCAAACAAGTATGAGGAGCCAAGGAAAAAGAGCAAAGAAATTGATGTGAAAATAGAAAGCAAGGTTTCACTCTTACGTCTGGGATTGACACTGCAGGAGGCGGAGCAACAGGTGAATTGCTTTAAGTCTCTGGTTCCCAGTTTGCCGGCAGGCAACACCGACCTGCCACTCCCAGATGTCAGCCAATGGAAGGTGGCTGAGCACTTGGTCATCAGCTAACATTTGCTTCAGTATCTCAAAACCTGATTCATGAGAAGAAGAGAAGGTGGCAAACTAGATTTATTTCAATGTTAAAAAGTGATACTTCACCCAAAAAGTTGATCAAGTCCTTGCTGTTAGATGTCTTGAATTCATGAAGGTGTTTTCCCCCTGCATGACTTTGTGAATCCAGGATTCAGAAATTACCAGCCGTATACTTGTTTCTGGATGGTACTGGATAGTGATGAATGAAAAAGCTGGGAGTTCCATTGAATATCGAACCACAAGAGTTTTAGTTTGGTAACGTTAAGCTAAAAATCAAAGTGTTTCTAAATACTGATATAAAGAGGATAAAGAAGACTTGGAATGCACCGGATGATGCAGTATAGTGTTTGTAAAGAGACCATTTAATAGTTTTGCTTATAGGAAAATCCTTCTTGAATTCAAGAACCTGCATTTCACTACAGTATCTTTAGTTTATCTGCACCAAGAATCTGAAAAGAAGGTTTGCACAAATGTTTATGTGCACCTGTCTGGAAGCGTCCCCTGTGACCTCCTGTAATTGTGAACTTGTAGCCCCACTCGGTGTTACTCATGTCGGACATGAACTTGTAGTACAGAGTATCACCTGAGAGAAACAAAACATTGGAGATACATGTTGATTTCAAAAACAACATTACAGTAAAGGGATTTAAAACTTTAAAAATGCTCCTCACCAGGGATTTCAAAATCGGACCATTTCTGGGGGGAACCACTGAAATTGTGGACATCCTGGAGGAAATCGCTGCTGCTGGACATAATGAGTTCATCACAGCCTTCCTCTGTGTAGCAGCGGGAATCAAACTTGACTGATAGGTAAATGGCTCCAGGGATGTGCACCTTGTCCTGAGAGTACAAATGGAGGCATCAAGAAGGTTGAACTGAACCGACAAGGCACATGGATGTAAGAAATACAGGAAAAAATAAACAGAGGGGTGAGTTTACCCACCTCAAAGCTGGTGTTGTTATCATATGGGTGTTTGGATTCTCGGACCTGCACTGCCATACCCGGCTCCTCCATGAACTGACAAGCTGTAAGGGACAGGCTGCACAGCATACTCTGGCTGCAGCCTTTCAGCACCCTCTGGAGAATCTGATGAGCAATGTCAGAAGTCCGTTGATCCACACAACACCTTGTATGTTTCTTAAATG
Organism: Aulostomus chinensis; assembly: GCF_037954235.1. NCBI lineage: Eukaryota > Metazoa > Chordata > Actinopteri > Syngnathiformes > Aulostomidae > Aulostomus > Aulostomus chinensis. Next base: position 19,858,551 of record NC_141334.1, on the reverse strand, counting down.
TAAAAATGTACTTTAATTTATCAATATAACAACTCCTTCCTTCTGCTCACCTTCTCCCACAGTGGCCGCTCCTCCAGTTGCATTAACATATCCAGGATGTAGGCCATGTGTGAGGCCCCATTTAGTTCTAAGGCCTCCTCACTCAACGGTGCCTCAACAGGCCAGTCAGCCAACAGGGAAGCCAGCACATGACGGGCGTACAGTGTGGCGATGGCCTGGTTCACCTTCACCAGGTATTGCCGAACTGCCCGGTTACTGCGGACATCCAGTTCTTTGTGCAAGAGTGCAGAGCTTTTGGTGCGCCTCTGTTTGGCGTAGCTGAGTTGCAAGTCACTCTCTGAATTGGTGATGAGCTTCTGGGCCACTACATTGATCTCCTCGGTTGCCTTTTCACAGTGACTTGGTTTGGACTGTCCAAGGAGGAAACGATACAATAAAATCAGAACACTACATTGCATTTACTCACAAAACCATTTCTCTTCTTGTCCTATGTACAAATGCTCCAAACAACCATTTTTTTAATGATTTGTTTTCTCTGGGCAAAACAAACAGTAACACTTCAAAAAGTAACATCAACCTTTATTCTTGAATGACTCACCACACAGGATGCCACGATCATATCTGTGTCTACAGCCTTGGTGTTTCTATCCTCCGAGCGAGGCCGCCTGGTAGGTTGCCACTTCTGTGCCAGTGTACGAATTGTCTCATCTGTTTTTATCTCCTCTCCATCAAATCTGAAATCATAAAAATCATCAACACAGACACAATACTTGGTCGTAAATCCTGACCTTCATCACAGCTGCTCAGGCTGACCTCTTCTGCACCTCCAAGAAGAAGGAGTCTGTTCTTTTCATTTGTAACTCGTACATGGCTCGCAGGATGGGCAGAGGTGCATTTAAGGCATCATGGGTGATCTAAAAAGAGACTTTAGGTTAATATATCAAACTGAATTTTTCTGCATGTATTAGGAGTAGAATCCCTCATCACCTGGAAGCAAATCTTTGTCTCTTCATCAAGGCCATCTAGGGGGTCAGGCTTGTTGGCATCTGTGTCATCAGCACAGCTGCTGGAGTGGTCTGAGTCGTGCTCCTTGTCCTGTTCCCTTTGGTCATGCTCAGGATCCTGGGCCATGAAGTGGATCTCTCTCTTTGAGGAGTATAGCATGATGGAGAGAATCTCTAGATCTCGAAGCAACCACAGCTTGCTGAAGCCCGTCCCCTTGCTGCACTTCCTCACTAGCAGTTGAGTTAGGCCTGACTGCTGGATGGCATCCTGGGCCTGCTCTATACCATGCTTCTGTATGGTAGAAGAACATAAGATGAGACCATTGATACAGACCCGCTGTTTCAAGTGTCAAAAGCATCAGCTGCTGCTTTGTTCAAAATCCATACACTCCTCTCAAACAACATTTCAACTGTTGCTTGCAGGTTTTTAGAAAAGGTCAGGTACCTTCAAGGTATTATAGAGGCCTTTGAGAGCCAAGGAGAGAACCCAGGATGCCTCCACAGCATCAGGTGAGCCGTTGTCCTGGCTGGTCTGCAGCAGGTGGCTGATGATAGAGGTGAAGTTGCTCAGGTAGCGGCTGAGCAGGGTCTTTGGAGAGCAATGGTCCTCGAGCTGCCCTGGGACTTCTGTTGTTGTGGAGTCCTGAGACTGGATTAGCTGGTAGTCCTTAACTGTGGGGGAGAGGGAGAGAGTACACCGATGTTTTTTTCTACATTAGGGCACCCAAAAATGTATTTTGCCTTTCAAATACTCAAAAACAAGGACTTTGCATCACTGCACTTGCGTTTCAGAAAAAGAAAGCCACATAATATTTCGCTTGAACTTAATTAACAACTAATTCAAACAAAGCTATCTAAAAAATGTCTATTTACGAATACTCAAGTGTGTCTTCCGGTATCATGCAGTATTTCTTTATCAAGCCATATGCTCAGTATTCCACAAATACTTTGATGAGACCTAAAAAAAGAACTACAAATAACCCCTCCAGTTGTTTTGACTAAACAAGCACAGATTGAATGCGCCAGCTGGTTGCTATGGGGGCAATTTTGAACAAGCAACAAACCGGAGAGCTTATAGGTTGTTTTGAGCTCAAATCGAACAGTTTTTGGAAAACTGAACATATGGATGGATAAATAAGATGTGGATTCTACCTGAAAATAAACTCGACAGTTTAAAATCAGTATATTTTTAACCATTTTGCTATTGTTTATAGATCAATAAGAGTCTAGCTCTTTCTGCATTCTGGAGTTGCAAAAAAATACGACAGTGAGAAAAAACTTAAGCTCGAAACACTATTTGTGAAAACTTGAAAGGCAAATGCACTTTTTTGGGTGCTATATCACAATCGTACTGGCATGCTGATTCTGTGCTAACCTGTTTTCCTCTTGCGTGTCTTAATGTCCACAACTGCAGCGTGGTTCTTTTCTGTGAAATGTTTCAGCAAGATCATGCTGTGCTGCTCGTTAGCATTGTCGATAAACACTGTCTGGGTGCCCACACACAGCACCTGACACACACACACACACACACACACACACACACACACACACACACACACACACACACACACACAGTGTCAGAAAGCAAATTTTGGAAATGCACAGGGGTAATGCTTTAGAGTGCAGTATATACTGTTCCACACATACTTCTACCTACCTCAGGGAAGCCCACCAATACCAGCAGGGTAAAGAGATTGGTGCGTTTGAGAGTTTGTGGGAGCTGCTGAATGCAATGGTCAGTGAAGGCAGCAATGACTGTGCTCCACTCAGGACAAGCATTTAGACTGTGTAGGATATCTGCCACCGTGCAGGCCCAGTCCAGACCAATACGACTGCAAAACACAGGACTGACAGTTCAAAATAACAGCAGATGACTCTTTACAAATACTTCTTCCCATAACTGTCAACCTAGAAACTCTCTTTAAATTACATTAAACATGTTTTTCCCCGCCCAGAGATGAAGAGGCAAGCAGTTCAGAGGTATGTCATCCTGCTTCCCTGTCATTTGTTGAGAGCTGCACATGTGTAGATGATACAGCACTTTATATTGCGATCATTATAGGTTCAAGTAAATACTGACTTAGGCATGTTGATTTCTGACACTTCCCCGCTGACTTTGCTGAACTGCACTACCTCCATGACTTCACATCAATACATGACCTATTACACCATGGTGGTGTTAATAGACAATAGTGAGAATTAAACAAACACTGCACACAAATACGGCAGGCCTTTAATTTGTACAGGCTTAAGTGGATTTAAGGGCAGATTTGTTTCAAGTATTACAAAATATTAACATTACTGAAGGAAGAAAAAATAAAGTGATTTGTATGCAGCTTAAAAGAGCAAGGGACAACTATTTTAAGAAAGTAATTAAATAAATCAACAGAACTTTTAGAAAGATGCTGAATGACAGTCTAAATCTACTTCAAAAAAAATATTACAGTGGTGGAATAATTTTTTAACAAATTTTAACGGATCCAGAATGTTAATATTTATTTCCAGCGAGTAGGCCAACAAAGGATCTCTGAGTCAATAGCATAAGAGGTATCATTTTTTATCTGTGCGTCATCAATGACCGCAGGAGCTCAGAGGAGTTGCCAGGTCTTAGATTAACTGGTCAAATGGCTGAGAAACGTAAGGGTTCATTCCGTTATCTGTGTCAAATATTGTTGGAACAACAGAGGAGCATGAAGAGGTCAATATTGGTTCAGCATTTTCAGCATGGTCCAAGCTGAAGGACCAAAAGGTGCTGAAAAGCCATTCTGATGTTGACGTTTTTCTGCTGGACAAGTAAGCTAATGTTTGCTGACTAACAACAGAAACTGCATAAGTTACCAACTTTAGCATCTGTCGGATTTATGTTGTTATTTCTGTGTGACATCACAAAATATATCATGATCACCACATGAATTTCCTAGGTTGTTCCAAGTCTGACCCTATGTGGTTAGTTGTTTTAACCTGCCAAGCAGAAGAATATATTTGTGCAGTAAGAGTGAGTGTGACATCTACTGACTAAGAGGTGAAAATGCTGTCCATGGCACCTTCAACATCGTATCACATCCTGAACTTTAACGGCGTGAATGTGAAATCATAAATTTTGAATAGTGGCTTTAGTGGTGATAATTACAGGCATTTCTCTTTGCTGCACAAATATTTCTCATAGTGTAAAATGATTAACTATAGTATCTTTCCCCAGTACCTGTCCAAACAGACGGCTCCCAGGCTGAAGAGCAACTGAGTGGTCTTCCAGCCAGGCGTGTCTGAATTGGCTGCCTCTCCTTGTGTCAGCAACTCGTATTTATCTGCCAGGGCCTCTGTGATGGCAGAATCAGCCTCTATGGGAGGAATTCGCAGCAGCAGCTGGCCCAGCAGTCCCAAGGTCAGGTGGTATGTCTCATTAAGAGAGCCAGCATTGCAGATGACTGCCCTGAAAAGCTGGTGCAGGATGGAGCTTACACTGGGCAGAGATAGCGTGCTGCCCTGAGAATGCAAGACAGTTCCTTTTATAATCTACACACTTATATATTCTAAGAGTGAAATCTTGTTAATTGACAATTACATGTTGGTTGTTTGGTTTAAGATTATTCAGTTTATCTTGCATTTGTTTAATTTGTGCATTAAAAAATGGAACTAATGTCAGTACTTGAAATTACAGAGATTGTTCAATATTTTTTGTTAAAAAAACAACTTTGGCTGAGCAGTAGGATGATTACAGCTACCTTGTCTCTTTCCCTAGGTAATAAAATATGTCAAGAACACATTTAACAGTAATTAACTTATGTATGAAACACATGAGTGAGTTTAAAGATGCTGAGAGATTGATTCAGTTACTTGTGGACAGAGCCAAGCTTGTGGAATTTCAGTCTTATGCTAAGCTAAACCAACCCTGCTAATAGCTTCAACTCAGGTAGTGAAAACGAAGATGAGAGTGGTACTGATCATGAAAACAAAGAAGCAACTGTAACTCTGATATCACACAGAATCACACTCATATATAAATCTGGTCTGAATGGTCACATACTGGCCTGGCTGGTGGCAGCATGGCTGCTAGAAGTCCCAGGATCCTCTCTCGGGAGCACTCAGAAAATACATGCTCCTGGAGGGGAACCGGGGGCAGTCTCTCATCTGGCTCCTTGACGATGTCTGATGCTGGAGAGTTGACAGCTCCTGGCGCAGACTCTGAAGCTGAGAATGGTTACAAGAAATTATTGAAACAGACAGCTAAGTGACACTCATAACTTCCAATGAAGTGTGAGCTCAGTAGTTACGTCGGATCACAGGAGAAAGCGGGTCCTCACTGGACACAGAGGGTGTTTGGCTGAGGCTGAAGGAATCCAACGTGTCCTGGGTAACCAGTTTCCTTTTCTCAATCTCTATCGTACTTGGTGGAGACAGCATTTCTGAAGGAGCTGGGGGAGGAGAGTTCATCTCCTTTGCTTTCTTTTCCTTTCCAATCGGTTTACACTTGTGGAGTAAAGAAAAAAAATTGAATGAGTTGATAGGATTAACAGCATGAGCCCTTAAAATAATAATTATGGTCCAGATATTGAAATTTGATACTTCTTGCACCTGTAATGATCTACAGATTAATTCAACATTATCTTTTAACACGAGTCACCTTGTCTCTGGGAGATGATGGGGAGCAGATTGCTGCAGTACTGCCAGGGAGAGAGGAGGTGTCGGTGGCAGTACTGAGCTCCTGTGAAGACTCTGGGGAGACTGGACACAGTTCACTATCCGAGGCAGATTCATTAGAGAACAGCAGACCAAGCAAGGCTGAAGACCGTAGACCTTTGTGGAGAAGAGCACAGTAGGGAGAAAACATTAAAAACTACTAGTACTAAAACTACTTGTACTCAAAAGCTCATACCTCTGCCAAGGGCAAAGTTTGATACTTTTGTGCTCTGTCCCTAATTAAGGCGCGGAGCAAAGATGAGCAGGTCCTCACCCCCCCAAGCATGCCTAAGTATGCCGCTGTTCTGGAGATGGAGAGCTTGGTGACAAATGATTACCTTTGGACCCACTAAGCGGACTATGTCCTGTGTTATATAACATGTAATTTCCAGTAGAACTTCCAATAAAGGTACATAGTGATTGTAAGTTAATGCTTAGTTAAATATCAGTGCTAAATAATCATTACATAAGGAAAATTAACCTTTTACTAATGCTCTTTGTAACCCTTATTGTTAAGTGGGAACATGTATCCATAATTAACGCTTCATCCTCACCATAACCTTAAAAAAACCTCCCAACACCATTAATAAAAGGTTACTAGACACATTTTTTAACTTTCAACTAACAGTTCACTATTAATTACTTGTTATTAATGTTCCTCTTCTTGTAAAATTACCTTAATCTAATGACACCAGGTGGTGCTATGACTAATCTGCCCCCAAATGTGATGAAGTCTTTCTTGGCCCATACCACCCCTCTTCACAAAGACCATGACCTGTTTAGCAACTAAGCTCTAGTGTGTTACCTTTGCCAGTTTGGCCCTTGAGCAGGCAGTCAGTTATTAGCTGGGAGCAGCAGGTCTGCAGGGTAGATGCCTGGCTCAAGGTGCTGCTGTCCAGGGATTCTCCTTCCATCTGCTTCTCGCTGCTCAGTTCTGAAGTGTAGAGTGCCAATGCAGCAAACAGCAGCCAGGAGTAGTTGTGGACGTAGGGCTGGATCAAGCGGTGGCGGTCACTGATTCTTATGGTCACCATGGGGTACACTGTGATCCGATGGGTGGGTAGATGGCTGAGAAAATATTTCACAGTCGTAGTGTTTGTTATACAATCAAATGTGTAAGCGTGTGAATTATCTTTAGGTTGAAATGCATCACCTGTCAGGATACTTCTTTGCATTGTAACAACCAAAGCACAGGTCAAAGTCTTCACAAACATTACAATTGATCCTGCTGCCCACAATGAGCCCCTGGCAATGGTCACAGGCGTACTCCATGTTCACCATCTCATGGTCATCCTCATGGCCTTCAGGCTTTGCACCACCTAGTTAAGAAATACACTTAGTTTTCATCTTATACTTTTATCCTCTAAAATCTTCAGTACATAGCAAAGATTTTAAGCCCACTTAGGAAACAGGTCTTGCAGAGGTCCATATCCATGCACTGTAGACATCGGTAGCGGTGCCAAGGAGCCATCCTCTCACAGCCATCACAGGAGATCACAACATTGAGCAGGTCACAGTAACGAGCAATGAACATGTGCATCTGTGGATGTAACAGTGATATTATCAAACAGAAATGCTGCATCTTCCAGTAAATTTTCATTTACATACATCTGCTTGATCGGGTCATACTCCTATAAGAAAAAGATGCTCCACTGTCTACATCAGCAATGCATCATGCCCTTAATTCCTATAACTGCTGATGGTATAAGAGATTGGACTCCATCTTGTGCCCAGTTCAGCTCAAGTGGCACCGCTAGTTTCTTCCAATTAGCTTGTTCTCATTCTACATCCACATTGTTTGACTTTTAAATGCAGCTGTATCCATTTGTGCATCTGTGAGTCTCAAACTGGATCAACAGGACCGTTCCTGGTGACTTCTTTATTGTGCTTTGTATTGAAGTACTGCTGTTTCGTTAACCATTGTCTTAGACGATTAGAGAAGCTGCATTCAGCAACATCTCTGCAAGTAGTAACTTTATCATGAGACATTTAACCAGCAAATCTAAAACCTAGTTATAAACTTGAGAGGACAGATGAATCTTGAAAAGAGAGGAAATAGCTACAAAGAGAGGAAATAGCTACAAAGTGAATATCTGAAGAAAAATTGATACACCAGCAAAGAGATGTGTTGTTTGCTCAATAGAAATCTGGAACGTGGTGGATCTGACACCTAAAAAGTAATATGCTGAGGTGCAGGTGTACCTGGCTCTTTAAGGGAATGGGGAATGAAAAAAACAGCTGTCTGATACGAAGAGTGTCAAAAATTGTAAAAGTGGAGCAGGCCCATAAAACATCATATAAACTTTGGATGGGTGGACTTGATAGTGGCTGAAACACTTGTTTGTGCTGCTACTCATACTGCAGCAGCGCCTTCCTGTGCCTCCTGCTGCTGTACTGCGCTGATTCTCCAGACAGATGACAAGCTGACCATTATCTACAGCAGGTGAGACACTGGTTGGGCATCAGTGTCTCATACAACCCCACATCAAATTTACTGAATGATCCCTTTAAGTCACTGAGGAAAATATTAATGGCTAAAACTGATTCAAATGAATTAGCCTCACCCTAAAAGATACTTGTGCAATGCCCCTGTGACCCTGCTTTTTAAACTGTTTGAATAGGGTCCAATGTTTTCGTAAATCCACACATTCTCTGTCTTTATCCAAACTTAGCGCCTTCTGACAGCAGAAAGTTCAGTTGGACATTCAGGTCTGTTTTGGAGATGTTCAGATAACAGCATTTCCTCCCAAATAAAAGCTGTGCAACCTAAACTTGCATGTCTGCCACCACCGAGCACTAATTAGATGCCAGTGTTATCAAAATAAATATTTAAATACATTATTTATCAAACACGTACATATCCATAGAATTTCATACTACTCAAAACCAGTCCTGGATTTTTAGCCAGAATTAGAGGTGCTTCTGATACAGAGTACCAGCTGGTGCTGAAGGCTTCATGAATAATGCCTATTCCCCACTGAAATATTTGATCCTTTCCTGTGATACTTGACTACATAAATCTATATTCAATTCTACCAAGAAAACAGATCTGAGAAACACAGTCTCGACATCATTCTCGTCTGCTATTGATTACTGTTTCTTTTATGCACTGTGATGTACCTTTCTCCTGTCCTCCATGGAGTCCTCTTCATCAATTTTGTCATACCACTTCTCAAACATTCCGTCCATACACTCATCCATCCATTCTTGGTTCTTCTTGTAGTCTGCAATTTCATCCTCCTCTGTCCACTGACTGAGGATCAACATATAACACAGAAATAGTCATTCATCTGTGCAATTCCAGAGGCTGGGACAATGTCCAAGGTATTAAGAATTCTCCTCTGTATTAGTGTAATAATAAGTAAGAAATGCCAATTGCCAGATTGTTTTAATCAGGCCAACTAGCAAATGACACACAGTATAAAAGATACCTGATGGCAATATCATGGACACTAATGTTCTCCTGGGACATGCTGAGCAGGAGTTCAGGGAGTTTGATGTTGAGGAAGAGAGGAAGGTCTTGTATGTCCCAACTCATGTCTAGAAGGTGCAACAAGCAGGTTTGCACACAAGACAGGGCTGGTAGAAGAGCTCTGGGTAGCAGAGGATAGGCTCAGGTTACACTCAGTAACAGAATTCAGACTCAGTCAGTGAATCTAGACAGTGGAATGTGAACTTACTTCTCATTAAGATTATTGAACCCTTGCACTGCCTCAACCAGCATGAGCACCAGCTTGTGGTATGAGCACCTCACTTGCTCTCCAAGCTTTTGGCCGCTGTCTGATAACTGAGAGAAATAACTGGAAGAGATGAAGCAAGTGACCATCCTGAGTCAAATACTACCACAGTTACATGTGTCAGATTGTTATTAAAAGATGACAGGAAAATATAGTTTCGCCGCTCTGTCCAGTACAAACTAGTCTAACATACTGTAGTATTAACACTGATTTGAGTTCTATCTACCCACGTACCTGGTGAAGTCTTTCTGGCACGTCAGTAGTTCCTGTAGGAAGAGGATGCATGGGGCTTGGAAGAGGTGTGGCTTCCCCAGAGAATGTAAACAGTCTTGAACCATCTCCAGAACCTTGCAGACACTGGCAGCCTGTGCTCTGCTCAGCGACAATGTCTGCAGAATGCTTCAAAAGAAAGAACCAATCGAATTACTGGAACTGGTTGCACAGGTGTGACCAACTTTCTCAGTTGGTTGCACCATCCCATTTTATGTTTAGCATAGCATGGTACTGTATTACTCAATACACTTAAGTGTGCTGATGAGCATGCACAAGAATAGTTTTTGTCTCTGTAATAATTTCACTAGCAGCTGACTGTGGCACAGTCTATGTAAAAAATATTATAGTGATGCACAAAGAGTCGCTTCTCTGGAGATCAGAGTTTGGTAAAAGAATTCACCAAAAGCATAAATTGCTTTTACTCCCTCTTCACCCTTGACGTGAGTGACATGTAACAGAAAGTTGACTAAATAACAGCGTGTCCATTGAATAGTTTGTGCATCACATAACATTAGCTTCGTACTCCTTACAATTGCATTTATGCTTCAAAAATCATAAAAGTGGTGTTCAATTGTGAAACCAAATTTGTAAGACTTGTAAGCTTTTGTTTACCACAGAGGTTATTTTCTGCAACAATAAAAAATAAAAAATAAAAATCAATGTACAAATTCCAAAGGATTCTGGTTGAGGAAACTCATGATGTCACGAACTTCTGAGTTGGTCATCCCTGTTGCACACGGCATGGCTAACATTGTAACTGTGGAGAAGACATCCAAAAACACATGTACATCCTAAACTCTGCATGAAAGTGATCATGTGAATATTTCACTCACGCACTCAGACTATACCCCTGGTTAAGTAAATAAAAAAGTGTGTGTTAGTCACCTTGCTGTTGTGAGAGCCTGGTCCCTTATAAAGTTGAGGATGTGTTTTAAAAGTGGGTAGCGATCCTTGACAGAGGGAGTCATGCGAGGTTCTTCTATAGAGCGGCAGGATAGGAGGCGTAGACGTGCTCGACTGAATGGGGCTTTACGGGGGACAGCAGAGGGCGAGGCAGGCTCTCCAGTTCCTGAGGATGAGAGGCTTTCTGTGGATCCTCTGTGGCCTCGCCGGCTGTGCCCACAGGATGAGTTCAAAGCCTGAGCACAGGAGGACTGGCTCTGTCCTGCCCGGGACTCCCTGCTCTCATCACACCCTGCAGTCGGAGGTCCCAGGGAGGAGCTAGCCTGGAAGTCTTCTTCAGAGACTGAATTTGAGCAGAGAAGTGGAGCACTGCTGACCTCCACAGATTTGGAGGAGTCCCCATCCTGGCACGGTATTCCACAAGGGGCAAATCTGAACAGCAGGAGGCTCTTCTCAATGCACATCTCAGCTAAAGAAACAAAGATCACACATCAACAAAAGATGAGACTCAGACTGAGGCTTTGGTGTGGCATTAGTTTAAGTCCTCACCTAGTGTCTCCATAGTAACCTCATCAGGACCACCTTCCTTCTCATCAGGAACAGTCATTTTACCTACAATATATCTCTGCTTCATCTCCAACTAACAGAAAAAGACAGTATAGTTCTGTTACATATACTGTTTACTGTTTATATACAGTGAATTCACTGATGAAGTGGCGCTCTCACCATCCATGTTCTGATGCTATCTGCCAATGAATACACCTGCACAAAGTCCTCATTTAGACAGGTCCTGCAGTCCTGATTAACTATTCATAAAAAGACAAAATAGCTCTGTTAATCCACCATGTAAAATGATCATGAAAGTACAATGCTGATAGTGACAAAGCCTTACTGTAAGTCTTCAAGGCATGGTTGAGAGCTGGTGTGTGGTACACCATGGCTGCCCAAATGGCATTCACAGCATGGTCTGTCTTTGGCCCGGCAGCTATCTCATTCCTCACTGCCTGTTTTCTGCAGGACTGCATGAGGGACACCATCAGCTCGGTTCTACTGTCCGTCGGTTCCTGGGAGGGGTTCCACCGGGCAAAGTCTTCCAGCAGGTTCAAAACCTTATCCACAGAATATGCGTTTGTCTAAAACATAGAACAACCATGTAGTATGAGAGCACTATCTCATAGCTGTAGCCATTAACTCAACAGCAACCTGTTTCTGGCCAGTTTTGGGCAGTTTTTGATCCCTGTGGACTCATTTTTCACAGCAATATTAAGTCCTGCACCACCATGGAAACAGCAAAATCATGGGTGGAAGAGTGGAGATCTCAGAAATACTGGTGTGGTCTAACAGATATAATGCACTAGGTCATTAAAAAAAAAAAAACATCTAAAGTGCAAATTGTTTATTTCGTGAAACATTCAATTGAGAAATTGCTGAATAAAGACATTTTAATGTGAATTTGTCAGAAAGGCACTTCAGGATTAAGCAAAGCCCAATGTAAAAAAAAAAATTCTTCTATTTGGCGCTATGCTGGACAGATCTGCCCAAAAATTTAATGAGACACTCTTTGGCCCCTGTTACACCTCTACAAGTTTGTTGGAAATCTGCCTCATAGGCTTTATGTGTTCCCGCTGACAAGCAAAACTGAACGTGTGATCTTCTGGGCAGAGGAAACAACTGAAACAATACTCTAGTATTTAGTACTTGTGATAAATGGCGGCATTTTGGAAATGTTTTAAAAGAAATGCCCTTTAAAACTGCCAGCAGGTTTAAGGTATCAGCAGTGAGATAAAGGGGAACCAAACAATGTGAAGTGTGACAGGTGACAAGTGGAATCTGCAGAATTGACTGCACCTTAGCTGTGGCTGTTTTCTTGCAATCTCGGTCTCTTGTTTCACACAACCCGTGACGCAGAATGGGCTTCCATAAAGGTGAAGACTGAACATGAGACACTTTCCCTGCTGGAAGCTCTTTTACAGTGCGGATCTCTGAAACAAAAAGAATATCAAGTCAAGTCAAGTCAGTTTTTTTGTATAGCGCCAAATCACAACAAAGGTTATCTCATGACACTTTACAAGTAGAGCAGGTCCAGTACCACACTCTTTCAATGAATTTACTCCCAACAATCCTCCATGAACAAGCAAGTCTTGCAACAGCGGCAATGAAACATGGCAAACAATAACACCGAACTACCAGTAATAACATCTGCAGGTTACTCAAGCAATATATTTCAAAATAATATGAGTACTTTATGCGCTAGCAAATATAATACAAACCCAATGTTGAGCACAATATCAGCCATTGTGAAAAAAATATAATATCTTTTCACGTCAATCTTACATGCAAAAATTGTTCCAAAAAATCTTTCCATTTACATTTCAGAAACACTTGAGGTCACAATCTTTTATTTTTGGATAAAAATTGAGAGAAACATTCTCACCATGAGGAGATTTCAGTGCAAGCGTCCTGGAGGCAAGACGACCCATTAAGCGCGCTACCAGCAGCTGCAGGTCTGACATCCAAGAAATAGTGATATCTGGCAGGCCCATGGCTGTCACTGTGAACTTGTACCCCCACTCATTATTACTGCTATCGGAGTGGAAGAGGAACTGCAGCTGAGGGCCGGCATCAAACGTCACCTTCTATGAGGAGCAAATATTAACACATGTAAACATGTCAACAAAGTGTTTGGACCATCCTGCTCTTTTCCTACCTTAGGCCACTTCTCACTGCCAACCTTCATGTCATAGCGAACCTTCCCACCTCTGGAGTCAGTGAACTCTAGGTAGTCATATCTATAAATATTAAATGCATGAAGGATGCATTAAAATCCTCACTGGGGTTAAATTACTGTTCTGGATGATTAATGTTTAATATCAGGTCACCTTTTCTCTGTCTCACAGCGTTCATCAAACTCCACCTCAAAGGAAGTGGCACCAGGGCAGGCAAAGATGCTGGTCTCATGGCGGCTATTCTCATAATTATGAGGGGACTCCATGTTCCAGGTCCTCAGCACCACTGGCTGCTGGGGCTGATGCCAACTCTCTTGGTCAACCTGATAATGACACGTATGACTGTTTATTAAAGTGGTGTTACATAACAATCCTTGACAATGGTCTGCATTTTCTCTGATAATACAGGACTGGAAGCTTATCCATCTTCGATCATACAGAACCACAGAGTCAGTTGACCTTGGAGAACATGTCCCCAGTGTCACTAGACAGGCTTTGGAGTAGCTCAACCAGAGAGGAGAAACTCTTCAGTAGCAGACTGTGAGGAATGTCCAGAGAGCACAGCTCCAGGAGGAAAACCATCTACCAGAGCCAGAATTAACACCACAGTTATTCAATACTCAACTCCAAAAGTGTGACAGGAGGTCACTGACAATTAAAAGGTAAGTTTGCATTACCAGTTGTCTGAAGACTGTGGCAAGGATGGAGCTGCCTAGTTTGGTAGTAATTTCGGCACCAGAGTACCTCTCCAGCAGGGAGCCAAGAATTCTTTTGATACTTCCTAAGAACTGATCCACATCTGTGGAGAAAGCAGGAGGAAACAAACACATTCATTCTAAAATGTGTGCTAATGTACTCTCAATAAAAATGAGATGTATTCTGGTAGTAAAAAAATAACACATTCTTGAATCTCTTGCACTACTTCACAGCACTGCTGAGTGTGTGTTCAGGCGATCACACTTTAGAAAATGCAACACTATCACTGTGTCTCACATTTTATCAGGATGTCTCGGGCCATTTCCATGGCGATAGTGGTGGAGGTCCCTCCTTTGAGCTGCAGGTAGCACCAGGAGACAAGGCTGCCCTGCAGAGCCCAGAACAATGACAGCAGCACTGTCCTGCTAGCTCCACCATTCTCATCCACCATCATCACCTCACACTGCCAGATGAGAGGGAACATCGAAAAGCAGATAAAACCAAGTGAGATGAAATAACATTACAGAACAGTCATTTTGTTTGTTGTTCACATCAATAGACAGCAAGTGCTGAGTGTGTGTGTGTTTGTGTTTGCTTTCACCTCTCTTGTTGCCACTAGAAGCAGTGTCTCCATCACTGAGAGAATAGGGCTTATGTCAAAGTCTGATGGGGCTCCTTTGGGTGGGAGCAGCAGTAGGCCACTTGGGTCCCGGTCACTACATGGAAGAAAATACATATGTATGAGACTTTTAGCTCAACTTGAGTCCAACTGCAAAGTTTTGCCAAATTTGAAGAATATATTGTGTATGAGGATATGATATTTGTATCTCTACAGTATAGTTACCTGAAGTAATTACACAGTGACTCAAATGTCACTTTCACTGACTCTGGCTGATCTTCCTCTGTGATATTTTTCTGCAAAACATTAAATACGATATAAACATGACAAATACAAAGTTACTGTAGAAAACCTGCAACAAACACATCATGTTCCAATTATCTAAACAGATGTTGCAATGTCATGTTTACCTTTCATTTTCACTGGAAGAATTTCAGAAAAATGATGTGGTTTTCATGAGGTCTAGAATCTAACTCCCTTTTTTAAAAGTCTAGTGTGCCTGTTGGTGAAATTTGACCATAAAAAAACTTTCAAGCTCATCTTTGATTCCACCTGGACATTTGTGCCAAATCTGAGGCAATTCCATCACGGGATTCCTGAGTTATTGGCATCATGTGAAGTGACAGTGGCTTTGACCTTCTACAATTGTAACCATCTCTCAGTTCATCATTGCATCCCAGTGGATTTTGTAGCATGTTTGATCAAATTCCTGTGATCTGGATATTGCACTTGGCCTTATTGTAATGTTGATCATTTTTGGATTTAAAGCAACATATCAGCATTTTAGGAAATGCACTCATCTGCTATCCACCCCTGTGGATGTTCGTGCTAACGTGTCCATCCACCACCACTCATTACACTAAGCTAACCAGCTGTTAGCCAGTCACTGTTGGTCTCAACTACTTCATGCACAGACAGAGAGGAGAACGGTTTTAACAAAATCAAAATACTATGTCAACTCACCATCATGTGGAAGAGTTTGTCCCGTCTGACATGTTTATCAGGAAAGAAAACAGCTGCTCCGTTAAGAATGGCTTTCAATGCTTCTTTGTGCAAAGCTTTTTCCACTAATGTCTCACCCTCTGCACCATCAACAACTGAAACACAAACAACCCCTTAATTATCACCAATTCATAATCATAATTATGCAGAGTCTGACATGCAGTCATGAGTGCTCCTGGGAATCTTAAGGAAGAATGTTTATTACTGTGGCAGAGATGAGTGTAGAGCTCCCAGACCGCCTTGACAGAGTCATTCAGAGGCTCTGTGTCGCAGGATGTGGACGGACCAGCTGCTGCTGTAGCCCTCTCCACTGGCCCTCTGCTCATCTCTTGGCCCCTGGGCTCTAATGGGTTGGGCAGCATGGGGAAACAGTTCTGTAGTAACTGGAGCAGATGGACTCTGCTCTTCAACACCTCCTCTCCCTCACTGAGACAAAGGCACATGCATAATTAGTTTCTGTAGTAAAGTGTGAAGATGTAGCGAGCATGTGAATGACTTAGCTGCTACTCACATGGCCCTGAGTTTACTGTAGAAGTTCCAGAAGAGGTCTAGATTGAGACCACTAAAGTCCAGAAGATACTTCTGCTTGAAATGAGAGGCATCCTGCAGGTAGAGAAAGGAAGAGGGAGTGAGGTCATTGACTGCTGTGTTGCAGAATCTTGACCGCTTAAGTTCAGTGAAAGAAGCGAAGCAATACCTCCTCTTGACCACAAGAGGGCAAATTAACCCGCAATAAGCATATTGATGAATGAACTGAGCAAAGAAATTAATAATTAGTTCAATTTAGATACTACAGTAGAAGCTTTTTTTGTCATGAATAAGTTGTTTTAACATATTGAAAGTCAAAGTACAAAAGACCAAGGTCAAGATGATTGGTACAACCAATCTTTTAGAATATTTAATCATACTGTAATAACTTACTGTCTTAATGTCACCTCTATTTCTTTTATAAAAATTTTGCTTATTTTCCTTAATGTGAGATAATTCTAAGCAACACTGAGGAATAAAATCAGTTTATCCTTTTACACCATGTTTGAATGTTGTCATCATTGGCTCTTGAGGAACATAGTGCCATAAAACCAAGAAACGATGACACATTGGACCATAATATACTGTATGATGCTATGTATTTGGTAAAAGAGGTTTATATGTTTTCAGTTATAGCAGTGTGGTGTTTCATTGTAAACAAGCATACAAGCATGAGACACATAATTGTTCTTCAAGAACTGCTGACAAGTTACCATGTCTTGTGTAAGTTGTTGTATGAAAAATAGTGTCTTGTTTAGCAGACAAAGGCCAGTAACAGCATCACGACTGAAGCTCTCCCCCTCAGGACTGAGATCATCCAGGTCTCCCAGCTTCTCTGCACTGAGGCATAGGTAGCCACTGAAGCTGAGGGACTGTACCCCGAGACGCTCGGCAGTGTCCTGCCTGGTGCATAGGAATTTCACCATCAGAAACTGGGAAGACAAGGAAACAGAGCGGGAAAAATGTGACACAATAAGTAACAAAACAGGAAAGAACAGTAGGAGGAGGTATGGGAAGATGCACTGAAGCTCAATAAAGAGGTTCAAATGTGTGAAGAAAACAAAGACAAATGGGTACTAGGTTGAAGTAGATGCAGTTTGTACCTTTGCAACACGACACTGCTGTAGCTTGATCTCCACATCATTCCAGTCTTCCTCAACTTCAAACCAGCCAATGGGCTCATCCTCCGATTGTGCTGGAATCTTCACGCTGCAGGTCAGGTGACAGCAAATCAGTAATGAATGAATCATTTAATTAATATTTTCATTTTTTCCTAGGGTACTAAAACTCCAAAAGCTTCTCAGCGATTCATACTTGTCTTGTACAAACTCCTTGTAGTCCTTGTAGTCCCACGCGTCAAACTTCCGAAACCTTTTGAAATGTTTCTCTGCATCAAACGGGTCATCCTCCTTGTAAGCAAACACCAAACCGCATTTGGCTCCAATGGCCCCTTTTCTCACCTAACACACAGGAGAAAAGTATTATGCCTATTTATCCTCCAAGGTGGTCAGTGTGAAATGGAGATGATAATAATAATAATAATAATAATAATAATAATAATAATAATAATAAAATGATAATAATAATATAATAATAATAATAATAATGGAATCTCACTTTGATCTTCATCTGAGTGACCTGGAAGTTGCTCTGGTCCTCAGTGGACAGAATTACACTGGCTTTCTTTTTGCCGCTCTCTGTGAGAAAACCTTCAGGACAAACAAACACAGAGTTTTACTTGAGGGCGTGGTCATATTTAGATTTTTGTATTTTCTCCCTCAATGAGGAGGGTCAGTGTCACACCGTCTCCAGTTGAGGATTCTGTGAGCATGTTCTCCGGTCCTGATTTCTCTTCTTTACTTTTTACATCACAAGCTTGCAGGTGCAGCAGCAGGGGCTTCCCTATCATGAGAAATTAATAACAATGAGAAGATGTTCGCATCACATTTTCTCTTGAAAGTCCTCTAATCCATATGTCCCTTGCAGGCCCAAAACTTTCTCTCCTAGGTGTAAGGTTTCACATGTCCTCCAGTGGAAATAACAGAAAGCTAGTCACGTTACCGTTGCGGTAGAGTAGTCGCAGCCTAACAGAGGCCATGGAGGAGATCAGGGAAGAGGCCTTGTATTTGGTCTCTAAATGATCGCTGATGCAGGACAGGGCCTGGAGCACTTTGGCCACACTGCCTCTGGCCAGGGCAAAGGCCAGCAGGGTCAGTTCTGCATCTGGACTCACGCAGCAGCTACACAGGAATGAGACAAATGTGCAGAGTGTTCAGTTAGATTTGAGGAGTCTTTAGCCGTATTCAGCGATCGTCTGAGTCTCGATATCACTGTGCAAATGATATTTTGACCAATGAAGATTTAAATCCGGGAAGCTAATTTCTACTGGTAAAATTAAAAAAAGAAAATACAACTTAACCTCAATAATAAAAATATTCAAACGGTAAGTAATCATTTTAAAAGCAGAATTTATAAGTCATATTTATGAGATAGAAAGTCAAGGCTTTGAGATGAAGATAAGTCATAATTTTTATCTGACAATTTTGCCTCCAATCTCATACTTTATAATCTGATAATTTCAATTTATTCCATAATTATGACTTTCTATAGGAATATCTTATTATCAAGGGTACTTTTTTGTTTTTCTTTAATATTGTTCAGCTTCACTGGTGGAAAGGGGCTCCCATAAAAGCTATCTTCAAGTTGATCACTTACACTTGTACTACACAATTAAAACTACAACAAAAAGGACAGTGACTTGGTCAGTTCATCTTTTTACATACCTGTCGATATTGTCCCGTAAAATTGAAAGAAAAATAAAATAGGAAGGAGGAGGTATAGCAAAAATTTTGTGTCGTATAATTTTTTAGCAGGAGCATCTAGATATTTGAAGATGCTTGTTACTGTACTCCTTCCCTTCAAGATGCAAACCAATATTTTCATCAGTCATGACATACTCCTGTGTCTGGCCTTAAGAATCTGGCTCAAATACACCAGCAGCCAATATCTAGTCATTCATACAAGTATATCTGTGAAGTTATGCTAATATTTGAGAAAAAAAATAATACAGACACAAACAAATTACAGCTTTAAACTGAAACTAGCTGAATGTTTTTTGAGTGAGGATTAAACGATTTGTAAGTGTAAAGTGTATGTCTAACCAGCATGACTAAACAAAAGCAGCTGTAATATTTTTGACAATAATGAGATGATGTCAGTCAGGTTGTTGTTATAGGCACTGAGCACCACTGAAGGATATACAGTGCATCAGATACAGTGGAATGAGCGTGTCATCGCTGCAGCGAATCAATATGTTGATTTTAGCCTGTTTTTATAGCAATGATGTCAGCGTTATGAGCTCTATTTGGCAGTGAAGGGTACATGTGTGGGTCATTACTCGGCTATCCTCAGAAGAAATCCATCCACTTCCTCCAGGATATTCAAAGAGAAAAATTTGGGGAACTCTGTGGACGACGGCGTGAGAGACAACGGCGGCATGTGTTGTAACGCTTTTCTAGAAAGAGAACACACACACACACACACACAGAAGAAAAAAAAAACATTCAAACCAAGCACTGGACAAATCATGACACCCGAATCTCTTAATAGCCCTTACTGCGTGCTCTGAAGTACGGTCTGAGCCAGTGCTGGGTTAGTCTCCATGGAGGCAGTGACCAAAGAGGTGAGGAGAGACAGGTACCAGATGGCTGAAGCATCCGAAACAGACACCTCTTTATTCTTTGTAATTTGATAGCCCAGCGTCTTCAATCCATGAATCCGTGTGTCGCATCCATCACTCAGACACCGCTTGATGTTAATTTGGATGTCTGGGGTTTGGTGGAAAGATAATGTATTTAGTAGACTGATGGAACACAGTGCAGAAATGCCAAGTCGTGTTACACCCTCAGGAACTTGTGGTGGTTATTCACAAATAAAACATATCACTTCAACTAATAAGTGTGAGACGTGACATTTATGCAAAATTACTCTTGATCAGGACCGAACTGATAATTCATGCCATTCTACAGAATACAGAGCTGTGATTCAGACTTAAGGTACAGCTGCCAACCACATTGCTATTTTCAAAGTACAGTAATGGTTTTGTCCCCATCTTCATGAGGTCCACTAATAATGAGCTGATTGTTCTTGCTCGCCGCAAAATGCCAGACTTCATATCATCCTTGTTGATATATCTCTGCACATAACAAGACTGTGTGGCTTAGCCTTACTTCTGTGTAGCCTGGCAAGGTGTGTGGCCGAGTTTAAACCTCGTCAGCAACAGCAAAAAAAACCAACAAAAAAACAACAACATTCACACACACCAAGCAGAAATTCTCTACAATGGTGGTCTATGGTAGGGGACAAATAGTGACTCACAGGGGTGTGTGATGTTGGCATTCTCCAAGAGTGCTACATAGCCTGTGACATTGCTGGGGATGCGGATATCTCTGATCTCGTGCAGCGAATGCCGGTTTTTCCCCACCACAACCGAGACCAGCTGTGGCATGTAGCTGTGGTCGTTGGCAGCCACGGCGATGGCCAAACGCCTCAAGACCACATCTGGCTTCAATTTCAATCTGGAAACCCAAAAGAGACAAGATTTTACACTAAAAATGATTGCATGAACTACAGATTGACAATTCCAGGATTAAATGTCGATGAAAATCAGTAATAAAACCTTGAGTCACGTGTTAAGAGAGCAACAGCACCTAACCTTATCCAATGTGAGCGTGCACTGCCGTCCGACTGCCAGAAAGAAGCAGTTTCCCCATTTGTCATCTTGTAAATGTCAGAAACATTGGATGATGCTTCTATTGTGCTGTAGCACTGTGTGACAACTTTGACCTTGTCCACCTCTGGGTCACGGTCCAGCTCTGCTCTGTACTGAATATCCAAATCTGAAGACACAAACTCAGGTTAGGACAGATGTCCGTATGTTATGTGGCAGCAAGAGCAACTGTTTAACAGAACTTACAGCTTTATTGTGAAATTCAATAGGTGTCCATAGAAACCCTTCTCTACTGTGTACTGCATTGGGGATCTGAGACCCAGAGACCTGCTGACAACTAGTTAGCTTAGCATGAAGAATGGTAGCAGATAGGCTGTGTAGCATAGCTCTGTCAAAAATGATCAAATACACTTCTCTCTGTAATGATCATTTCTTGCATTAACATGATGAGTGTTGTGTATAACGTCTGGGACAAAATAAGAATTTAAAATTAGAATTTTAGAATCCAAAATACAGATCAAACTTCAATCTTGACTGGGTGCAAGGATTTGACGGGGCAACTCAAAAATTCAGCCGACAAAAACAAAAGTCCGATGACAATTAGAAGAGTGACTGTTATTTTAATCATGAACAACTTTATAAAAAAGGATCAGGATGATTATTAACTATGCTAAGTAAGCTAGCAGTGAGCAGGTATCGATGAGTCTAAGCTCCCTAATGCAGCAGAGGAAAGAAGGGTATCTATCTTCTTGTCTGGCTCTCATAAGGACAGAAAATAAGGCCAGAATACTGACGTGTTCATTTGCCTATTCTTCAACAGCCAAAACTTTTTTTAAAATTTTAAACCACAAATCCTTAAGACTTCTTAGTTCTGTGGTGTTCACCTTTCTCCCTCTGTAAGAGGAACTCAAGGAAGTCCTGGACCACACTGGATCTCATGGTGCAGATACTGTTGTAGCCCTCTAAAATAGGGAAAGGGATAGAACTGCTGGGAATACGATTCCTGTGTAAGAATTTCAGGATCTTGGAGGCATGTGCTCCTAACCGGTCTTTGGTCTTGGAGAAAATGTCCACAAAACCTGTATAAAAGAAAGGTGATAAAGGTTACCTGTGTCATCTCCTATTTGAGTCACCTTAACAAACCCTGTCTCATACCTGGGGTTAAGGAGCAGGCCTGCAGCTGTCTTATCACATGACTCAGCTCTCCCTGTAGATTAGCTCCATTGGAGTTCTTCAGAGCAATCAGCATGCTCTCAACATCCACCACCCCATCCCCCTCTGCATCAAACTGTCCAAAGGCCTAAAACAGAGATAAATTAAGATAAAGACAGTAAACATTTAAACACACGCCCTCTCCCTGTGCATACTACACCACATAGATATGGATAGAATTATATCAATGAGCCAACTCATATTCTTAATTTACAAGGCACTTAATACACTCTACCTCAATATATTTCATCAGTTTAACAAAGTGAATTTTGGGGGGAAAAAAAGAACGTGGTAGTTTTGCATCTGAATGCCCTCATAGGTGGGATGAACCAGTGTTACTTGCAATATATGCAGCACAGGAGTGACATTCCTCCCACATGCACACAAAGCTAAATTCAAACTAAAGTGCACATTCATTGGTTAACCCATTCATCTGTGTACTTTAGTTAAACAATAAATGTCAGCTAACAGACAACAAAAGGAGCATGTCTGGCCAAAGCTGAAGCCCCGGTGACAATAAAACTGACAAGCAAAGGTGACAACAGCTCACTTTTACATTCGCTACACAGTCTACAGTTCATGTCTGCCCCTCACTGCCTACGTTTACTGATAATCAGTGGAAACAGCGATCCTCATACCCGTGACAAAGATGACATGACATTTCAAATCATTTGTGAGAAGATTAACTTTCACTTTGTATACCTCTTCACACTCGTCTCTCGGGGCATCTCTGCTCTCCAACATCTCACAAAATTGTTCAACATTGACGGACTCTTCCCCCCGGTTTAACCGGTCCTCCAGCCACCGAACCAGGACACCTTCATTCCCTGCCAGGACAGACTCCTGAATGACGACTCCTGAGTCGCTAATACGAGCTGCTGCTTCTCTCAGTTTCACTTGCTCCAAGAGAACACCGGGGCTAGGTGGCCCACCAGTGGACACGGGAGGACTATTCAAACCTCTTCCACTTCTTCCAGAACCGGAGCCTCCGCCGCCCCCGACACCGACAGCGGTGGCCGCAGAGGCCGGACTGTCTTCCGCGAAGCCGGGGCTCTCTGTTTCTATGTCTTCCTCGTCGCCGCTGCCTCCACCGCAGCCGCTCTCTGCGTTCCCCATGATGGTTTCGCCGACCTAAGGCTTCCCCGAAGACCTCTGCGGCCCACGGGGCGTCAGTTTTAAAAGGTTTGTACCGGTCTGTACACAGACCTCTCTCACCTACAGCTAAAGCTCTGCTCTTCCACACTACTACCGCATTGACGTACTGTACGTCAACTTGTCTGAAAACGTCCTTTGCGTTAATAGTTTGCGCAAGCGCAATAGCGCACCCGTTCACGGAAGCACCTGCGTCGCCGCTGTTTTGCAATTAGGAAACTAACGTAATGTGAAGGGGTGGTAGATGTGAAGAGGCTGGAATGAACAACCTGCTCGGCTGTGTAGCGGTGGCCCTGGCATCATTGGCGGTGTTGTTCTTTCCTCGCGATTGGTCCGTAAGTTTAGGAAACGACTCAAAGACCCAGCTACCCGTGCGGCTCCTCAGCAAGCGAGAATTGACCCTGTACGATGGTGAGGAAGACAGCAAGGGCCTTTACCTGGCCATTTTGGGCCAGGTTTTTGATGTACACAAGGGGCTGAAGCACTATGGACCTGGCGGTGCTTATCACCATATGGCAGGTTTGTCCTTCAGTTCCCGTTGCGTGTTTTATTTTTTCAACTAGAGGGCTAAAACAGGACCCTGATTATTAAACGAGTAATAATATAATTAATATTGGTTGTAATCCCCATTATTAAAAATTCTTGGACAGCTTATATTAGGAGCATGAAACTAGTCCACGTTAATAATTAGACAACAATAGAGTCAGGGTTCTTGCACCTTTGTAAATAAATATGACTTTTCCACGTTTTGTAAAAAAATTTAATGTGCATTTTTTGTAATGGTTTACATACGAAGTCCAAACTGTGTAACCCATGTAAAATTGACCCCTATATACATTCATGTATTAAAAGAAAATCAATATAATTTACTCAATCTCAACTGAACCACACCCTAATATGCAGGTGTTGACATTTGCATAACCCCACAATGACTACATTCCATGAATCTTTCTAGGTTTTACATGAACAAATTAATTGACTTCCAGTTTAATTTGGGCGCATGTCTTTATTTCCAGGGAAAGATGCCTCACTGGCCTTCATCACTGGAGACTTCACGGAAAGTGGCCTGAGAGATGACTTGTCCAGTCTGTCCCCACTGCAGTTGGTAGCGCTGTTCGACTGGCTGGCTTTCTATCAAAGGACCTACCAGCCTGTAGGTACGTCATCCTGAAGTTAATAAGCAGCTGCAGTTCAGCCATTTCCCAAGAACAGTTTAGATGAGCTCTATGCATGTTGTGTGGTTTACACCAAGTAGCTGGTGGTTTGAACCAACTACCAGGACTAGTTACCATGCATACAATTTTAAATATCAGCATTCACACCGTGGATATCTAATCAACTTCGTAAAACACAACCCTCTTCTATGCTGATTTTCAGGTTTGGTAATAGGTCGGTTCTACACAGAGAGTGGGAGGCCCACAGACGAATTGTTACAGGTGGAAGCATCACTGGCAGAGGGCAAGCAAATGAAAGCCCGGTCCAAGGCAGAGATGCTGCGATTTCCAGCCTGTAACTCAGAGTGGAGTGCTGCCACTGGAGGAAGAATCTGGTGCTCCACTGGGAGGTAGAAAAACAGTTTTGTGTGATTTACTTCATAAAAAGGGCAAATATTAGTCTATCAGGATTTTCATAATTTTTTTTTTCCCTCACTCCAGTGGTGGAGTACAAAGAAGCTGGACAGGTGTCCCCCGGAAGCTCTTCTCTCCAGGCACCAGAGGCGCTCACTGTGTCTGTGTGGAAGACCCATCTGCAGCTGACAAAGACCCAAACCTGCAGAAATATGAAGGCTGCCCTCCACGTGCTTTCTCGTGCTCTGTTGGAACATAGGAGTTTCTAGGCCAGCTGAGAAATAGGACACATTGATGAGCTACATTTTAACAGCTCAAAACTCAGGGACCTCAGTAAAGCAAAGCAATTCCAAGTATTTACAGTAAAGAATGAAGAAAATGCAGTGGATTGGATTTTGATGACCTTTATGTAAAGTTGTCCTCCCTTTCACTAAAAGGATACACCAGGAAGAGACAGGCTAGATATCTGAGCATACAGATACAATACAATGTGCATAAAAGATTAACAATGTGCATAAAAGATTAACAGAGGCAAGATTTAGGTTTGTCACAATGACAAGCACAAACTGCATTTAAGTACAAAACAGTTGTAGTGGTCAAAAATATCACACATTTATCTGTACAATTTAACAATACTAGAAGAGGCCCCACCACCCGGCCATCCCTCTACACCACATTCTCCCAGAAACCATCGGAAATGTCATGTGATCTTGATAAAGTGCACCTGTTAGGCTTAGAAATCAAGAAGCGTGATGGGTCAAGACCACAACTTGACTCGAGGCAACATTGTGGGGATTACGATCACAACTTCGTACAAGGACCTTGGCGGGCCAAGTCAAAAAATGGAATGTAGTCATTTGCTGATTTTAAAACGAAATTATGAGAATGACATGTAAAGGCTACAAATTAAGTGACATGCATAGGCATAATAGGCATTTCAGTAACTGAGGTGGTGATTCTTGTCTCATCTTACACTGTGATACAATGGGCTCTCTCCAGTCAGTTTCCCCAGATAGCCATGTTAAAAATGAGCATATCCATGGATGCTACCCACCATGATACATACAGTATGTACCAATCCTGGAGGAAAAGTTTAATCTTTGTCAAGTTGTGTCACGCTTCACTTCATTGGTGAAATCATGTCCATGTTATCATTCACAATCAAGCCAGGCTATGAGACATCATTTGGAAATTCTGTTCAATCGATAATGAAATTGAAGTGACAGCTGATAAGACTTTTCTTGCAGATTGTGACTCAGATGCAGTTTTATACATTTTCTCTTTCTTGGCCTCAAATCTTCTATGACTATTTAGGCATTCTGTATGGAACGTTGAATAGTTGTCACTGGGCAGGGTATGTAGCATAACAGCTGGTGGTGGTGAAATAACCAGGAACAGGAACACACCCTCTCAAGAGGTGATTTGATCATTCACATGGTTTTCATTGAATTGAAATGCCTTTAGAACAGCTACCTGCTTGTGGTAGCAGCTAATTTCTTACAAACATCACTGAGCTGGAGAAGGTAAACTCAGTCCAGTAGTCACCCAGATGCTTCCTAGCCATTATAAGATACTTGGATCAAAACAGAAACAAAAAGACTTATGTTTCAATTTTCTGTTCGAAACTAGATTCATGTTTTTTCACAAACTGGAATACTACAGAGGTGATGGTCCATAACTGTCCAGTAATCTCTTGTTAGTAAATTCTGCTACTGACGTCCCTTTTGCTGTGCCGGAATAACTGTGCTAAGTTGGGCCTGGCATGGCCAGTGTCACCAGGTGGGGGGATGGGGTGGAGGATATCCAGGCCAAGGCATTACGATACCCCACCCAGAGTTAGTACATCAAAGCAGATGTCACACACCCTCACTGGCTTGTTCAAGTCAAACTTGATGATGGGTATCTCCTTAATAGAGCACTTGTGGCACAGCAGGCGCCCACAGTGGCGGCTGGAGAGGACAGTCATGGAGAAGACGGAATTAATACAGTTTAGAATCGACACACACACACACAGACACAAAAAAAAGGAAACAAAACAAATTACAGAAATACATTTTCCAAAAAGCCACGCTACTGACCAGTGATGTTTCCGTGTTGTAACTCCAAACTTGGCAGCACATTCATAGCAGTTGGACCCGTCACACCAGGGGGGTTCTTTGGACAACATATCTAAATAAATACAAGAGGGAAAAAAGGCATTAACTGAGATTTTAGCCCAGAAATAAGCATAGACATTAAATTTCATGAAATAACCCCCCCCAAAAAAAACCTACCTAGAAGGCGGAAGAGCAACTGCTTGGTTGCCACTTGGTAGTTAAAAATGTTGATGCCCTGATTATTATTGATACCAAGTCGAGCCCCAGCTCTCACGATGGCACGGCACAGGTTTGCATTGCCTTTCATGTAGGCCAGGAGCAGAACTGCAATTAAAAACAGCTCACAGTCATTCAGTCACTTCCACTCTGTTACACCCCTTTACCACTGCACATAGCATCAACACGCACATTTTTCAGTTCCAGGTAAACCCATTTATAGAAGCTGATTGATCGGTTCCCATTGTAAGGAGATACCTATGATTTTTTTTCTCCCCCTGGTGCGTCACGTATGCACTCAGTGTAACGGAAACAAGTGATCAGTGTTGGCTTAAATACTGTGTTTGCTGCAGTAAAAGCACAGGGGCATTTTTTTTCTTCGAATAAACAAAAACAATGATGTGAGAGCTTCTTGCTACTTGAGCACAGATGGGTTGAATTTGTGGCTCAGTTGACAAAGCTGCAGGGGTTACCGGCAGTGGCAACGATGTTTCTTTCCACCATTTGTACCGCTGATGAGAGGAGCTCTGACCATTTCCATATAAGTGCCCAAGAGTGGAGGCACTGGAAACTGTCTGTAAATTACTGAGCTTTTGGGTTCTCACCTGTGCCGATCAGAGTTGATAAACGCCCAAGTCTTCTGCAGGATCATTTGACCCGGAACAGAATGACAATTAAAGCTGGTCCCGTTGCACACAAAGCCCAGGTGTAAACAGGTTTTTTTTTTTTGGCCAGTGGGAATGTGGCTTTACATTCAGATAGCAACAGAAATCAATCAACAAGGAGAAGTACTCACCTGTGTTCCCTTCATTGTCTGGTTTGTCTAGAGGGTATTCAGGCATACACTCCAGGAACAACTCAAAAATGGCGGCAGCATTCTCTTTCCCATAATGGCCAAGGACATGCATTGGTGACTGACCCCTAAAAAAAAGAAAGGGAATTTCAGACTAGTCTATACAAGGTTTGTGTGTTTTTTTCTTACTGTTACACACTACATTCTATGTTTAGAGTATTTTGTTTCCATTCCCATCATATTTCCTGTTTTCTCTCACATCGCTGCTGCAATTACCTAATTTCCCCAAAATAGACTCAAACACAGAGACAAATTCAAAGAAACAGACAGTACCTGAGATTAAAGGCCTCTGCATCAATGTTGGACTCTGTGAGAAGGGTTCTGACATTGTTAAGGCGGCCCTGCATCACAGCCAGATGCAAAGCTGAGGAGAAGAACAAAGAACACAGAAGAAAATATTCACAAAATATTTTGGTCTGTGGGTTGTGCTGAAATACCAGTCTCCTTGCTGATTTTCCTATATTACATGAGTGTGCTTGTAAAATGTATATTTTAAAAGCTGATTATAAGTGATTGTGTTTCATGTTCATACACTGTAAGTTGTTTTGAAATGTAGAATTCCTGCTACGACACAGACATACTAATAGACGACAAAGGCAACAAACTCCTTGGTGTAGTTTAAAAAAAATAAAGAATTGATCATAAATAATAAGGTACCATTATTGCCATTCTCATCCTCAGCAGCAAAGTCAACTCCATTCTCCAACAAAACCGAACAAATAGTCGCCAGGTCCTGCTGAGCAGCCAAATGTAGGGCTGTCTGTCTGTGTTTGGTCACTTCATTTACTTTGGCTCCAGCCAGCAACTGGGGAGAAAAAAAAAAAAAAGTTAAATGAAAACAATATCAAACACAACAAACTTTCAAAAATACTTAATCTGCCTCGCTAGATGCTGAAAAAAGTTAGACTTCTACCAGGTTGCGGACAATGATCTCAGACCCGGCCTGCACAGCCAGGTGCAGAGGGGTGAGCTTGGCTGCATCCTGGACCCGAGAGTTCACATTAGCCTGTACACTGATGAGGAACAGGACACTTTCGATGTCCGAGTTTTGCACAGCCACATGGAGGAAATTACGGCCTTTGTTGTCAACCTGGTCAGAAAGAGAGGTTTCAACCCAGGAGAGTTAAGCTGCAACTGTTCATAGTGACCTTGGAGAAAAAGACAAACTGGAGCTACCTGCTCAGCAGCTCCTGGCTCCCTCTTCAGGATCGCCTCTGCTGCCTTGTTGTTCTTGTGTGTCATTGCACAAGCAAAGGGCGTCATTCCCTGACGGTCGCGAATGTTGAGACGAATGTCTGGATGGGAAATCAGGAGCTGTATAATGACATTGTGCTGGCTGCTGATGGCAGCATGAATGGGAGCTCTGCCCTCTGCATCCTGAAAGAGAATGGAAGAATCTCATACTTACAGGAAAATGTGCAGGTAGGGTCAAGTGCTGTGATGGGACTGACCTGGGTGTTAACGTTGGCTCCAAACTCCAGAAGGCACTGCACTACTTCCTCCAATCCCCAGCTGCTTGCCAGATGGAGGGGCATTTGTCCATCTCTGGCTTCTTCGTCTCCCTCCCCGTTTGGGCCTGGTCGCCGGGGGCTGTTCACATCACAACCACTACACAGACGTGACACACACAGCACACAAATATAGGCAGCTTTGAAAAATGTTAACATTGACAGCATATCAAGCCATTTTTTCTTCAAAAATAAGATAGATACAAGATAAGAGCACACAAACACTTCTTTAGCCACGCTTGCACTTGTATACTAGTTTTACTGGTCAAACATCTGTGAGATCATGATTGATTGATTTAACATCAGCCAAGATGATTGCTAGATTCAACTGATACAGGGAGGCTAGTTCAAAGAGCCATGTGAAGGGCTCCAAGTAAACTCCATGTTGCATATATGCAGCCCTACGAAACCCAATTATTACTTCAGACTGAAAAGTGAAATTTCAGTTGTAGTTTAACACAAAGGTAAACCTTTTAGGGAAAAGTGTGTACTCATAACAAGGCATAGGAGTAGGAGAATGGACAGACCTGCGGATGAGGAAGCAAGCAGAGACTTCATTATTCTCGTCAACAGCTCTGTGCAGGAGGGTCTGCTGGCAGCCAGAGGGGCCTGTGCTCCAACAAGTTGCATCACAGCCATGGCGGACCTAAGTCACAAAGTCAAAATGAAATAAAATATTTAATGTTTTCCAAAAATCTACAATACATATACACATTGTATAAGCATGAAATGGTGTTCTTTGTACAACTGGTTGTCATAGGTAAACTACGGTACTCAATCTTTTTCCTCTTAATGGAACCAATTTTAGTTCATTTAAGATGTTTAGGAGAAGGCTGCACAGGTACAAAGCTGTACAAGATGAAACTGCTGTTTCCTAACTGTCCATCAGAGGAACTAGGATGCTTTCATGACCTCTGAACTGACTGCATATGCAGCTGTCTCACCAGGGTGGATGCAATATCTTCCAGGCCATTTTCCAGAGCCAGCCACAAAGGAGGGTCCCCTTTGTCATCCACCACAGACATGTCAGCTCCTCGTGTGCAAATAGCATCCACCACCAGTGGCAGCTGGTTACTGATGGCCAACTGCAGTGCTGTTTGTCCTTCCTGGGTCCTGGTAGTGATGGAAAATTACAACATACAAATTTTTATTCATTGTATTCATTTTCATTTATTTGCAGGGTGCATGAAATCACTGTTTTAAATCAACAGATATAAACCCTATTTGACAACTTTTATTACATGCCATACTCATCCCTCAACCACTCCTTTCTATCAACCTTCAAATAACTAATAAAATGCAGTTGATGCATACAGTATAAAAACAAATTAATTGAACATATGTTTCACTACAACAGGACAGTCCATGTCTACCTTTTTTGGTGACAATAGTAGTTTATTATAGAGTATTATAGTTTGAAATTGTAGGTTTTTTGTAGTTTCTGCTATTTATTGCCCCTGTACTTTTTCTGCTGCTACTTCTCTGTTTCCCCTCTTGTAACAGTGCCAATTTCCCCACTGAGAGACGAATCAAGGTTTATCTCATTTTATCTTAAAAATGTGTCCTTATTCAAATGGAAATACATTTTAGAAGCAAATGTAAAATTCTGAGTTTAACAATTAGGATATGATTAACCCAATTACCCAAGTTATTTCACAAACTGCACTACATAAATCCACACTGACCCAATACCAAGTGATAGGTCAGTATAGTGATGGTGGTCCAAAAGGTGGCTCACAAGATTCGTCATGTTGATGCCTTTCACAGATATAATTCCTTTTTTTGTTTTCTGGAGGCAGGGTGGCCACTTCAATGAATTCTCCCCCAGCACTTTCCAAGCACAAAAGTAAATCACTTCTGATTTAGTCTTTTTAGAAGGCCAAAATGTCCCCTTTGTTCTGTCACTACGCTCTGGTATTACCTTCCACTAGCGCGGTGCAAGATTAAGATATATACTGGAGCACAATATAAAAACGTCTATCGAAAGATATACACCTATATCAAAGAAGATGCACAACTGCTTTAAGGCAGCATTTCAAATTCTTTAAAAAAAAAACACACAATTTTTTTTTTAATATATTTTAGAATTTATACTCATATAACCAACTTTATTAGCAGCACTATTGGGTATTTCCATTGTTTGTGCCTTTCCTTTGTACTTTGTTCACATGATCATTAAAAAATTGTCTTGAGACTTGTGATTAAACATGAAACAATTTTTCGTAGGATTTACAGAAAGCATATGAAATTGTGATCTGTATCAATTCTGGCTTATGAGGTGGCCTACACTGGAACGTAAGATTTTCTCCATGTAGCACAGCCCTACCTTCCACATGCTTTCAAGTTACTTTGCAGAAGGGGGCAGGGATAATACAAAACAAACCTGCATGCTCAGCATCGCAGACTGCATCTGTGGGAGACTGTTGCTAACTTTGGTTGCTGCAAGATGGTCTGACAGTTTTTATTTACTGTCTTTTCAAAGCACAACTATCACACTTTTATTGTGATAATTAAAATTTGAACGATATACCTAACCATTGGGGAATTTTACTATGATTATCAAAATAACGATTACATCCTTATCCCATACATGTTTTTCAAACCCAGGTGAACCCGCTAATCAGGACGAACTGATCCTAATCTTTTTATGTGTAGACCTGGTGTTGCCTGTCATTACAAGGTAGCAGAGGCTCCACAGTTGAGTGCAGCAGTGCTAAGTGTACAGCCTCGTTTGTCTATTTGCGTGTTATTGTGAACATTCAGCCTCATATGAAGCTCATTAGAAGCTCTTATAAGCAGTCGGGTATGATAGAAAGATTCAGCAGAGGATCCCCCCATGCTGATCCACGCCAATGTCCAAAGCAACAACCACCACATCGGGAACTCAGTTTCACTCATGGAAGTTATTGACAGAGCTTTCATTGCTCCATGTACATGGTTGATCGTGAAGCTCAGCTGAAAAAGACCCCATCAACCAAGACTTATTGGTCAGACCCAATAAATAGTCCGATCTAAAGCAGACTCATTTCACATGGGATGGAACCTTTTCCATTGCAGAAAAAAAAAAAGGTTGAACACAACAAAGGGAATGGGGGGTGTTTTACCTGACATTGATGTCTGCCTGATGCTCAAGAAGGAAAAGGGCACTCTTGCTGTCCTGTCTTTGGATGGCCATATGGAGCAGGGTTTGTCCATTGGACATAGTGTCGTTGATAGAAGCTCCTGAGCCCAGCAGCTGAGCTGCTATGGTGTGCATACCTGAGAGGAGCAAATTGGACAAATTATTTACATCACCATGCTGACCTGCAAGGTTATGCACTCCAAAGATTATCAGGGTTTTGGTGTGGTGTACCTGTCCAGAGGGCCAAACCCAGCACTGTCTGGTCAATAGAGTCTTTGAGACTGAAGTCTGGAATGATCTGGAAATTGTTGGAGGCATGAAGTGCATTTGCTGCAATAAAGCCATTAAGAAAGAGGATCCGTTTGAGGATATTAGTGAAGTCCACCTGACAACCGTTTATACACATAATATTACAGGAATGACAGAATATAAAATGTCCCAAACATAAGCTGACCTTTTTGTTCGAGAATGACAGAGACAACATCTGGGTGATTGTGAGCTATGGCCATGTGAAGAGGAGTCTGCATAGCCACACCAAGAGTGTCATCAGGCAGGGGCTTCTGGGTCTGCAGGTTAGGATTAGCCCCCTGCTGGAGCAACTCCGCTGTCAGGCTGGCCAGGCCACAGCGACATGCTGTATGAAGAGCACTCTCACCCTGAAAAGATCAATGTATTATATTCATCTGATGATTTTAATGTTCAACCACAAATCTGACTTTAATTACATCTGGAAGCAATCCCCGTCTGTCGCATCAGTCTCTTCCCTTTCTCTCCCTCTTGATGTCTGCCTCTCTTTCCTTCTGTATATCTGTCTTCCTCCATTATCTGCCTTTGTCTCTGCCCTGCTCTCCTTCCCCCCCCAACCAATCAAAGCAGATGGATCTGTTTGACGTTCCTGCCTGTTAAAAGGAAGGTTTTCGTCGCTGCTGTTGCAGGATGTGCTTGCTCATGGAGAATTGTTGGGTGTAAATTCATTGAAGGAGTGTGGCACTGGACCTGCTCTACTTGTAAAGTGTCATGACATAACATTTGTTGTGGTTTGGTGCTATACAAATAAAACTGACTTGACTTAAATTTGGAAGTAATTCATTCACGTGTGGATAAAACATTTATCCTATTATTCTGTTTCTAGCCACCATTGACGACACTGCGGACATGCAGGTAATGTGGATATGTTGATACTTATAATATGCTTTGGTTGCTCTTTGGTCTGATACATACCCATTTGTTAACATGGTTGACCTTTGCCCCATGAGTGGCTAGGAAAAGAGAAGCAGCCTCATTGCCTGTACGTGCTGCTCTCTGCATGAGGCAGTGTCCTAGAGGGGGTGCAAAGATTAAAATGTTTTATAGCATTGTGTCATTCAGAAAGAAATACTACAAAGTGAGACTACATGACAGAACCACACCTGTGTTAGCGTCAGGGGCATCTGGGTTACTTCCCCTCTGGATAAGTTGGGCTGCAAAGCTATTCTCATCAAATGAAGTGCCGTTTACCACTGGTGCATCATCCTCAAACGGATTTACAGAGGTGTCTGAAGACACGGTGATATACTGCAGGGCCAGCCACAGAGCTGTACTGCCCTCATGGTCTTTCAGTTCCAGGTCAAGCCTAAGGGGATGGATTGATTTCACCAGGTTGCATACAGGATTAGCGTTCAAAGTAAATCACATACTTTAAAAAAAATTTGAATTTAAGAAAGCCCTAGATTTACAAGCTGGGGAGGTACTTCTCTCTAAAAGTAAAACAATAATTCCATTTCAAGGTGAAATGTAACTCACTGTTTGCACTGTAGTAGCTGGTTGAACACTGGCTCGTTTCCTGAATACACGGCTTCATGCAAAGGAGTTCTAACAAAACAAAACAAAAGAAATCTGTAGTCCTGTAAAACTCTTACATGGTTAATTCGTTCAATCGTGCCATTACAGTAAGCTTCTAAACAGAGCATCATGTGACCAACCTTCCCTTGCTGTTCTGCATGTTGGGGTTGGCGCCTGTCTTGAGTAGAGCCTCTGCAATACGTGCCATGCCACTCATCACGTCTGTTGAATGTTTCTTGGGGCTGAAAGAACAGACCAGGTGGAGAGGGGTTTCCACTGCCCCTACTGTGGCAGCGTTCACTTGAGCTGAGTGACGAATCAGGAAGATTGAAGCAAATTCATCACCTGGAAGGAGAGAACGAAGGACAGACATTACTGAGGAGTACTCATGTATTGATTTGACACAAAATGTCTAGACAAGGTAAAACCTT
This sequence comes from Aulostomus chinensis, assembly GCF_037954235.1. NCBI lineage: Eukaryota > Metazoa > Chordata > Actinopteri > Syngnathiformes > Aulostomidae > Aulostomus > Aulostomus chinensis. Next base: position 19,823,679 of record NC_141334.1, on the reverse strand, counting down.
GGAAATTGTTACAATGAAATTCATCTTGGTTGGTATGTTTTTTGAGTGAACACCTTTGGAGGGTAAATAGACAGATCACCTGAGAACATTTCTAAAGCACATTTTCCACAGCCTGGTATCTGCCACAAAGCCAGGTCTGAGTGTTACACAATGCAGTGGTAAAAACACAAATTTTATAAAGAGAGTCTGCGGAATGGAGGGATAACAAAAAAAAGTAAGAAATCACTGAGAAATCTGCCTGAGATCTGTTCTGATTTGCTCACAAGGACTCTAGTGCCTGATGTGTGCTTCATGGTCTTTAATGTTGAAACTTCACTCAAAGCAGAAACTCTTTATAACTTGGAAGCTTTATTTAGAGGGATAGATCAAAACTGTCACAACAGACAGGGATGTTCAAGTGATATTCAACGAACAAAAGAAGTAATGAGAATTATGTTCCCTTCTTCACAAAGAGCTGAATCAAAAACAATTTACAGAGCCATCAGTAAAATTTATCGATTCAATGATATAAATGTAATGAAAGACTGGATTAAATGAAACACGGATGGCTGACATGAATTCCTAACGTACCTCTTTGGATGGCCTTATGCAGAAGGCTCCATCCACTCTGGTCCACCATATCCACATCAGCCTTGTTGTTAACCAATGTGGTGGCAATACTTTCCAACTTCCGAGAAAGCGCCAAGTCTAGTGCCAGATCGCCGTTACTGTCCAGTTCATTTAGCTTGCCGGGCAACTAAAACCAAGATATAACAAAATCAAATTTGTACATCGTACAGAGAGGAAAATGTCTTCTCCCCTGATGGTTACAGTGTAACTAAGAAAAAAAATGAGAGCATAAGACTGTTTCTGTAGGCAACTAACTTGTGAGTCCATCTCGATGAGATAGAGAAAAACCACATCTTCTCTCTCTACTTTGATGGCTTTGTGGAGAGGATAGTCTGTTTTAGACTTGATCATCTTGTACAGGAGTTGGGCACTCATGGTGCTGAAATCTTCTTTCCTCAGATCATCCTGGCAAAAGACAGTCAATCAACCACAACACTCACGACATTTCCATCAACAGCAGAATTCGGATATGAACCCAATTACTACAACACCATGAATAAGACACAGCCATGTAAACAGCATTGTTTGTCTACTTTAATGACTATGTCAATGTTGGTGTACAACAAGTGGAGTATAACCATATTGGTCTCATATCTAAAGTGCGTTGTACACAGGTATACGCCTTAATTGCACGATGAGGTCCAATAGCTCTTGAAGCACTTTGTGTAATGTACCATAGTCAAAGTACTCAACAACATATGCCCCAGCTTCCAGCAAGGGTTTGCAAATGAGTTGCTTCAGGTCAATAGTTCTGTCAGTGAATATTCTAATTTCACATGGATGTTGGAATTGTAAAAAAAAAAAAAAAAAGCATGTATTGAATGAGAAAATTAATGTCTTTCCATACAGCACCGCCACAGCGGACTCTGAGGCAGTCTGTGGGATATTGTCACAACCAGTTGCCCCAACTTGTCAGCAGCCAATGCAAAGAGAGCGATTTGCTTCCCAAACCATCTAACAATCAAAATGCTTATGTCTCATTTTGATAGCTACGTTAGCAAGGAATGTAAGTCTGAGCAAATTATTCATTTGATCTCCCTCCAAGATGCAGCGTGCTGTCACTCCAAACACAGTGCAGAGAGAGCAAGGAAAAAAAGAGAGGGTTGCAGCAGTCCTGAGATGAAGTTTTAGTGTATATATAAATTGTTCTTGTTTATTTTTTACAGTGAAATTAATATTCATATAAAAGACATTATGACTGTTTATACCATTTTTTCCTCTTGTAAAAAACTGAACCTCCCATGACATTATCCAAAGTTTTCATGGAATAATGTGTAAAATATACATTCACAAATTTTCCAACCTAGGTATTTTCAGGACAAATATCCAAAAATATACATTTAAAGTTCTGACAGCCCCAATACTGACAATATTGAAGTTAAAAAAAATAGTATTGTGATTGTCAAATATCAGAAATGACTCATACAAACAAGTATCACTCTTCTGAAGCTTTAAAAAAAAAAAACTCATAACATTATACTGTGAAGAACTCTGCAAAAGTCCTCGCTTTTGTGAAAAGCTGTTATAAGACCATGAATAAAATACTGAGGTGAGAGAATGTGGAGCCACTTGACAGCCATTTTCTACACCCATGTCATAAAAGGTAGCCTTGACATTCGCTGAGCTGTTGCCTCTCTGGAGCGGTGTCATAAATGATACACACTTGTGAGAAATCATCGCTCTGGTTTGACAGAGAGGAGTCAATGTGAGAAAAGGAAACCCCTCAGAGAAACTCACAGAAGTTTAAAGTGGCTGGTGCATTTAAGGGTGAAATACTTCTGACTCAGGACTAAAGAAAACTGGTAGTTATCATTGCTGTCAGACAAACACCCTCTGTCTCTGAAACTAATTCTTTTCAGGAAATGACCAATGAAACATTTACATATGTCACATCAGTCAAGATTGATACAGGATGGAGACTTAACTGACGGTTTGAGGAACCACCGCACGAACATTTGCTCATTAGTGATTCGTAAAAAAGTCAAAAACAGACAAACATAAAGGGAGACCAGTGGCACTGAGTTCTAAGAACAAGACAAATATCACGGATCTGAAAGGACATTGTTCTGGCAAAAGTTGAACATGTGGCCTGTGACATGAGAATTCTGTGTGCCGATCATGTAATTTCCTGTGCATAAATGCTCATCTGTAGTTTAAGAGTCCCTTGTAATAAGGTTGCTGTTGTTCAAGAGTGCGGTTGGCAGTCATTACCCAATGGGCCAATTCTCAAAGTCTGAACCCAGAGAACATAATGCAGAAAATGATTCACTTTTATGATTTAACGTAAAGGTAGTAATTACTGACTTTAGTGTTCTTAACTAAAAAAGCAGGAGGATACAGTTCTCAGCAGGTCCAAACACCAGTGCTGTGATGATATTCTGTTTACGTTACCATTCATGTTTTCAGTACAAAATAACTTCCCCATTTCTCCCTCAAATAACTTTAGAAAACCATCAGCTGAAAAACTAGATTGTTTTTGGCATAGCCACCGTGGCATCAGCGCTGTGTTGCTTCATGCTGATTCAAGCTGTGACAAACTCAACAACTTAACTGCTGACCAATGGCGCAACTGTGATCCCCATCTATGTTTACAGTGCTATAGATCCCCACAAAAAAAGAAAAAAGACAAAAATTTAAAAAGTAAAATCAAAATAAGGGGTTTACAAGAGTTCCGCCCAACAGCACTGATATTCAGATTCATATATTCCAGACACCAGGCTACAACGTTTTGGCATGAATGGAAAAACCCACCCCTTCTAAAAGGTGCAAAGCTGGCCACAGACAAAAACAAGGTGAGGGAACTCACCCAGTGACTGGCTATGATCTCCCCACAGTAGTTCATAAGGGTAGTAGCGTTTAGCTCCTCGGCAGTTTGATAGAAGCGAATGCAGTTCCTGACATTCACTGAGGACATTACACCTTTCTCACACCTGTTCCCATGGAGAAAATGCATGTATTATCAGGAAATTCTTTCACATATGTTGACCAATAAAATGTGAAAAAGTGAAGTCTAGGGTTAGGGGTCACTATATATGACAGGTGCTGACCTTTCTCTGAGCATCTGAAGTTGGAACCGGTTGGCCAGTTTCATCAAGTCAATAAGAAACGCATCGTCCTCACTAAGTTCCAACTGATCAGTGTATACCCAGCGTAACATTGCCATGGCAACCTCAGGTTTGCAATCTGAAAAGGTATCATGTCAAGAGAGGAATTAATAGTTAGCTTACAAATATGTGGAAATTCTCCAAATAAACTTGATCTTTTCCATCTAAAAAAAATAAAAAACAGACTTAATGCCTTTATCTTGAAAAACTAGTATATCCTTGACAAAATATTTGTTTGGAGGTATGGACACATTTCTTCTCAGGTAGAGATTGCTAATACATAAATGAGCCCAGAGCTCAGATAAAAGCTTAAAAAAAAAATAGAATGAAGGCCCAAACTGTGTTCAACACTGGACTTTAATCTGTACAAGTCACTCCAAAATAAATATTTGTCATCATCCATTAACCCTAACATGTGTTGCCAGAGAGAGGAGATGGGTAAGAATGACTTAGATTTTTAGTTTGATTTCAGCTATCCCTTTAACACAGTAACATCCCAGCAGGGCCGCTCACCAGATAGGTCCAGTTCTGAGGTGGAGGCCAGATTAGCCAGACTCCAGACATCACTGCGAGCAGCCAGCACAAATTTATGGGCATTCAGCTTCTCTCCTGCAACCTTCGCTTTCAGATCACTGCAAATCCGACAAATTAATCATTTAGAGACCCATCATATATCATGAATATCTTAAGTCTTAAATCATGCTGAAACTGCACACAAAGAAGTACTCAAATCATGAAAAAGTCCACTGAATGAAAAATGTATCAGCGTAGGCTACTGGTATCAGCCACTCGCAACAGAAGAGATATACAACCTATTCCAGAAATTGATCCATGATACATGATCCTCACCTGTACTGCTCCTGTTGATAGAGGTCAGCCACGATGTCGAGCAAACGGCTTATAAAACTGTCAGCAGCTGCGGGGCTGGTGGGGGCACCCTGGCCAGAAGCCTGAGCAGCAAGTATGGCACAGCGCCTCTCTGTATCTGCCAACTTCTGCTGCATCTTCACGTACTCCTGCCTGAGCAGGGCCAGGTGCTTCTGCAGCTTGGCCACCTCCTCTGTCCCACATCAAGGCAAAGAACACAGACAGAGGAAAAAAGATGACCCATTGATACAAATGTCAGTCACAGCTCATTTACAAACACAGATTAGTTCCTAACTCTTTCGGATTACCCTCTTTTAGACTTTAAAAGCACAAAGACACACCAATATACAGCAGCAACTAGTATCTGTAATCACTTTACAACATTTTTCCCCTGAATTGATTTTTACAAAAACATTACTTTTAAGTACTTCTGATAAAGCATGAGACGAGCTTATAATACTTGGTTATAAAATGCGCCGAGATCAAGTTGTATTAAAAACACGTAATAATGTAAACCCATCAACTAAGAAAACGTTTTATTTTCAGCATTAAATTAAGGCATATGGAAAGCACATTTTCCCCATATTAAAAAAATAAAATAAATCTGACCATGGCAGAATCAAATAAGATTAGTTATGTGTGGAAAAAGGATTTCCTCGTCTTTTACTGGAAATGTTTTATCTTTAAGTCAGAACACAGTGTCATGACTCAGCCAGATGTTAACGAAGTTTCAGTGGGGCCCATTTCCTTCCTTTAGAACAGTTAAATTTTCAAGAAGAGAGAATGCTGAGGCAGCACGTTACTTTGTCCTCCCTTGTAAACCGTTACTGGCACAACTACTGGTCATGAGGAACACAAGGAGGGCGGCTCTAAAAACCACCTGACCAGCTCTTCATAGGAAGGTCAGTATGCTGGAGCAGCAGCTTAAGACTTACATCACGATCCGCCAAATCTAACAGATTTTAACAGGCAACATAAATGTACATGCAAAGAACATGTTTAACTTGAGCTTTTGAAAGTTCCTAAAAGATATATAGAATCTGTTATATTTTGGAGGGAGTTGAAGATATCAAGCCTCTATAAGGGTTTGCAAAGCAATAAAACTTTCTAATGGCAAAACCCAATTACAACACCCAGACTTGTGGGACAACCTCACAGTGTGTTGAATTTACCAAAATACAAGAACATACTCAAACATGTGTCCATATTAAAGTTTCCAAATCAGTAGTAGATTCATACGCAACGTACTGGAGTGGTTCCTCTCTGGATTCTATTGGGGAAATTAAGAAGATTTCCCTGAAGAAGAAACAGCATGCCCTCACGTCGAAGCCAAATGCAGGTGGTGCCCTTGGCCATGGCAACTTCTGCCAGGTGGTGCAGGAGACAACACCTACCCTGTCCCACGAAGTCCCCCATCCAATCTCCTATTATTCCTCCCACATTTAACGGGACAGAGAACTAATAAGACTTATAAGTTTCGTTTTACAGAATAACCCAGAGACGCTCAGCGCTGCATTCCAACAGTTCTGTTATCAATTTATTGCAATTCTCTGACATTTGTTAGCCAAACATTAGTGCTGGCAAACATCTCCTTTACATATTATAAGGGGAATATTTAAGCGGGTTGCTAGTTTGCCACAAAAGGAAACATGGTCTCGAAAGCCCAAACCATCATCTTAATTACCGGTCCAGCTAACTAGTAGCAGTAGAATCCAGCTAGCAACATCTACGGGCGCTAAAGATAAGGCTTTACATACTAGCAAGCTGAACGTGACTAGACGGTAAAGGCCGCGTTCTGTATTTTCAACCACAGAGAGTGAACGGTTCATTACACTACTGAGGCACAAGTTTATTCAGTCACAACATTCAATTCGCTTACGGGGATTAAAGGGAGTGGACCTAATACTCAAAAAAATCAATCTCATACCTTCCGCCATGTTGCTCTGCGTTAACTCCGTGGCCTGACGGTCTCTATCGCGATATGACGAAGAGGTTGAAAGTGGGCAGTGGTGCTGCGTTCAGGGACTTACAAAAACACGCCAACCTGCGATTGTCACATGCAGAGAGAAGTTGATCTTTGTACTTTAATTCACAAAAGCTTACTAAAAACACTAGTACTAATTTAATACAGTGGTCCTGGACAAAAAATGTAATTACGAGAAGTGGAAACAAAAAAAAGAACAGATCATGATGATCCCTTTGTGGACGACAGAATCTAGAGGACTGTTCACAATTGCATTTAAACGCTTCATAATTTCTCACCCCAGGTCCCCTGTAACACAACGCTCTTGCATTATTTGTGCAGGTTTGTGTTAATGGCAATGGAAGGATGACTAGGAACGTATTTAATCAGCAAAATATAGACAGGGCGACTACAAATTACATCCACATACTACACGTGCTTCATTTTATTGCAAGTGCCAGATTTTGTTTCCATTTCAAAGCTTGCAATGGGGCTGGGCCCATTTAAAGATAGAAAGATCCCTTATTATTTTGGCTTAAATATTTTATTCTACCCAAATAATCTGTTTGAAATGTGTTAATGAAATTCGCCAACTCCACTCCATATGATACACAACAATGAACCACCAGGTTATGGCTGAACACTCCCAAGAGCTTTTCCATTATTTGCCACACCATAGATTGATGTTTGTCAAACTTTGCCTCTTTTATTATGTTGTTTGTTGTTTCATATAGTCTGAACATAGTGTCTTTGCAAATTTTAAAATAATATCCTTTATGAAAAACAACAAACAGGCCTCAAATTCACAGCCCATTTAAGGGATGGGCTACACGGGGCTCACAGAACACCCAGCCCAGAGGTTGAGAAACATTATATTTTCGCATATATAGATAATAAACTCTGTCACAATTAAGTTCAATGGGCTCACCACCAATGGGAGGCGCCAAAGGGATCGGGTGCTGTGTTGACCTTGGCAGTTCGATCCTCGTCTGCAGAAGCTGGCTCTGGGCACGTGGACTCTAGTGGGGAAGGAGCCTGAGCTGGTGCATGAGGTTGAGAGGTTCCAACTAGACAAAGTTGGACTCATCAATGCACAGCATGGGCCTTGAAACCAGTCCTCTCGAGAGGACACTCTTCCAATGAGAGAAACGACAGGCAGGGTGGCAATACTTGTTACCCCTGGGCTCAGTGCCTGTACATTTGAGTTTAACCCCATGGATGAGAGGGTAGCCTCCCTCTACCTTTGGGTTGGGTCTTGGCTGTTATTTGCACTTAAGCACCAAATAGCAGTTCAGAGAACCCGCCCCCTTTTTTTTTCTCTCGGATTCGCTCGGGGGAGTACTGGAGAGTGCCCCCCTCTGGGAATTTCCTTGTTCTGCTGGGGGACTTCAATGCTCACATTGGCGATGACAGTGAGATTTGGAGAGGTGTGATCGGGAGGAATGGCCCCCCTGATCTGAACCCGAGCGGTGCTTTGTTATTGGACATCTGTTCTTGTCCATAACACCATGTTCAGGCATAAGGGTGTCCACATGTGCACTTGGCACAAAGACACTGATAATTGACCTTGTGGTTGTCTCATTGGACTTGTGGTCATATGTCTTGGATACTCAGGTGAAGAGAGGGGCATAGCTGTCGACCGATCACCACCTGGTGGTGAGTTGGGGACAGACCTGGTAGGCCCAAATGCATTGTGAGGGTCTGCTGGGAACATATGGTGGAGTCTCCCGTCCCAGAAAGAGTTTCAACTCTGAATTTTGACCATGTTACGAGAGAGGCAGCCTCCATTATTAAGGTGGCCAATCGGAGCAGTGGCCATAAGGTGGTCAGTCCCTGTCATGGCTGTAATTCCAGAACCCCTTGGTGGAAACCGGCAGTGAGGGATGCCGTCAAGCTGAAGGAGTCTTATCAGGCCTTTTTAGCAAGTGGGACTCGAGGAAGCAGCTCACAGGTACAGGAAGGCCAAGTGGTACAACACGAGAAGAGTTCAGCGAGGCCATTGAGAATGACTTCCGGACAGCTTCAAAGACAATCTGGACCACCATCCGCTGTCTCAGGAAGGGGAAGCAGTGCACTGTCAACACCATGTATGGTGTGGCTGGTGTGGCAGGTGTGCTGCTGACCTCGACTCGAGATGTTGTGGACTGGTGGAGGGAATTCTTCAAGGACCTCCAAAATCCACATCTTCCAATGAGGCGCCTGGGGACTCTATGGTGGGCTCTCCTATTGCCGAGCCTGAGGCTGCCAAGGTGGTCAAAAAGCTCCTTGGTGGAAGGGCCCCAGGGGTGGATGAGATCCACCCAGAGTTCCTCAAGGCCCTGGATGGTATGAGGCTGTCTTGGTTGACACGACTCTGCAGCATTGCGTGGACATGGGGGGTGGTGCCATTGGATTGGCAGACTAGGGTGGTGGTTCCTCTTTCAAGAAAGGGGACCAGAGGGTTTATTCCAACTATCATGGCATCACACTGGTAAGGTCCTGGTAAGGTCTATTCGGGGGTTCCAGAGAGGAGGGTGCGATGGATCATGCAATAGATCCAGGAGGAGCAGTGTGGTTTTCGTCCTGGGCATGGAGCTGTGGACCAGCTCAACACTCAGGCAGGGTCCTTGAGGGTGCATTAGAGTTTGCCCAACCAGTCTACATGTGTTCTGCAGACTTCCCTCAAGGAATCCTGTAGGGGGGTACTCCAGGAGCGTGGTGTATCAGACTGCCTGACTCAGGTGATTTGCTCCGTGTATGACCAGTGCCAGAGATTGGTCTGCATTGCTGGCAGTAAGTCAGACTCATCTCCACTGATGTTTGGACTCCACCACTCCATTGTGGTGAAGAGGGAACTGAGACTAAAGGCAAAGTTCTCAATTTACCGGTCGATCCACATTCCTTCCCTAAACTATGGTCATGAGCTTTGGGTAACAACCAACAGGACACAATCGTGGGTATAAGCAGTCAAAATGAGTCCCCCCCCCCCCCCCCCCCGAGGGTGGCTGGGCTCTCCCTGAGAAATTGGGTGAGAAGCTCTGCCATCCGGGAGGAGCTGCTTCTCCTCCACATCGAGAGGAGTCAGATGTAGATGGCTCGGGTACCTCGTCAGGAAGCTTCCCAGACGCCTCCCTGGGGATGTGTTCAGGGCACGTCCAAATATGGGAAGACCCAGAACACTTGGGAGAGTCTCTAAACTGGCCCGGGAATGTCTTGGGTTACCCCATGAGGAGCTGGACGAATTAGTCAGGGAGAGGGAAATTTGGGTGTCCCTGCTTGCGCTGCGTTCCCCATGACCTGACCTCGGATAAGCAGAAGATGGATAGATGGATGGACAATTAAGTTGAACTGAGAACAGTTCTTCTGTGGCCTGACATGGCACTTTAACACTTCGAAAGCAATAGTAGTCAAGTTAACATTCTGCTTGCCGAGTTTTTTGGGGAGATTTTGTGGTTCAGGTGTTGTCGTACTACAGCGTTTTATTCACTTGTTCTAGCTTTCAGGGTACTAAATACATTTGGGCAAGGATGGTGAATGAAACTGGAGAATTTTGTGAGCAGTTGACAGTGATGTGTAAGCAAGCATGTCAGGTCTGTGAAACATATCTGAAAATATTCTGGGACACAGTTCACAGTTGTTTGGTTATTAGTCTGTTCAAAATTGATTCATTCAGCAGCTGTAGTTCCCCAAACATGTACAACTTTATAAATGACAATAATAAGCAGTTCATCCAGGACTAAAAGAACAGGAAGCTGCAGAAGAATGCATGATCTGAAAAAGCAGATCACAGCATCAACACTCCACCTATGGATTATTAATTGACGAATTTGCTCAAATCACTTTTATACTAAAAGAATTTTGAATGTTTCAAATATAAATGAAACCAGATGAAAAAAGGCACTAAATATTGTTTTGCAATGAAATCTCTTTGTGTACATGAAATGCTTCTGTGTCATGAGAAACATGTATTTCATGTCAGACACCTGAATCAAATACACAAGGAAATATTGGAAAAAAACATCATATTTTAGAAGAACTCACTACAGGTGACAGGTTTCATAACATGAAAAATATACATCAGTATTTTGTCTTTGTACATTAGGCAAAACTGCAATAGCTCAGTGAGAAGAATCATGAGATTGTGGACCAGGAGAAAGAGCAACAAACCAAACTGGGCACACATACTGTAAGGAAAACAATCATTCGCAAACAAAATTCCAGAAACCTTCAGCAAAAACAAACCAAAAAAATAATAAAAATAAATAAATAAAACCAAGATAAGCATGCATAACAATCTCCACTGAGGACAACACAGACGAAGAGAAGAGCAGCTGCTGTAATAGCAGAATACAGGATAATAGGACCTGAAATTTGAATAGGATATTCCAAATAAATGTGTACACATCATAGGAGGGGAGTTATTGCTACACCAAATTGTTGCCCATACCATAATTTTGCACGTGGTTTGCATGTGTACTGGCCAGGACATAAATTCAAATACCAGTGATACATAACTGTTGTCTTTCTTAGAACATTTTGTAAAACTTGCTCAATACAGGGTGAGGTGGCCAAGCATTTTATTTAGGAGGCACTTTTGAAAAAAGAATCAAACAAAAATTCTGCATGCACAAAAATTAACGGGTGTGTTGCCTTTCAGTTAACAGTGTGTGATGGTAAGACATAAATGCTTAAGAAAAAACAAACTTATGCTGGTACACGTGATGTTGAGTTCTCCAAGAACCCAACAGTTGTATTTTATCATATGGCGGAGTTCCACACAAAAAACAACAACAACCCTTCAGTCATATCCTTCTCGATTCCATCAAGCTCCTCACAGGTGACATTCCTTCAACAGCGTGGCGATTCTCCGCCTAACTGAGACCTCCTGTTAAAACAATCTAAAGAGAGACAATGCATGCTGGAACTGGGAAATGGAAAAAATAAGTATCTGAACCAGCGCTATTCATTTGGTCTAAGTGTCTTGACGGATGGAAAGGGAGCTTATATATTATCCGGTTTTGTCTGTGCTATATACATGTCTTTACAATATCTTCCTGAATGTTGAAGCAGTTCACAGACTTGAAAAATGTTTAATCATCTTCTGGGTTTTTTTTTTTTTTCATTTGAGTTGGCACTTGCTTGGCGGTTTTCTGTCAGCCTTTGTAGTCACTGTTATGTTCTATTGCAGCCTACAGTCGCCAGTCTATTCCTGCCAAAATAAAATGGAGGACAAGCCTGGCAACAGGGTGGAAGAGTGCAGGAAACAGTGCCATGTTGATTTTCAATTGGAGACCTGTTGGGGAGCAGGGAGACAGAAAGAAAGAATGGTGACAAAGCAGCAAGGCCAGTCACAATATCATAATACTTACAGGCAAGGGCACAAATAGTTATTGATAGAATGGACAGCAGCAGGTGTACAGCCTGTAACATGCAACCTTGCACCCCATGGACGTCAAGAATGAAGACGCCAAAAAATATACATAACAAGTCAACAGCAGCCACAGCTGTTTGCCTTGTCGGTATTGATGGAGCATGATGGCACTGAGATGCTTTCGGAGTGGAGCAACTCTTCTACAGGTTCTCGAACTGTTAAGAAAATGTAGCCCCTTCGAGGTGTTTTCGGGCCGCAACAATTGGGAACCATATTTCTAGGAACCCCTTTTTGAAAGAGCCACTTTAGCTCCAAGCTCAGGGTGGGTATTTTCATAACACAATAGGAACCACAAGTGACATTAATGTTCATTGATTGGTTAAAGAGAAGCTTTATCATACTTACCCTGAAAAAAATGAAGCTAAATCCTTGCTAAACATCACTCAAACGCAGTCTCTTGGCTTTTTCGTACACAGCGTGCCACTTTCCTCTTGAATGCACCGTGTCTGTCCTCCCGCCATTCTTTCTGCAGAGGAAGAAAAATGTAAATAAAATTTAGTTTGAGGACGGTGCATATTCTATTTGTACGCTCCATTAATTGTAATGAACAACAGTATTTATCAAGTAAACCTACTGCAGCATCCACGTTGGCTGGTGAGTCACCATTTGGGTCTGCCAGCATAGAGATAACACTAATCATGATGGTTTCCACTGTATGGATGGGCAGCCAGCGCTCCTCTGGTTTTTCATAACCGTACTTATCCTCCCCTGGCTCATGTAATATAGAAATACATACGTCTCCATTCTTGTCCACTAGGAAAAAGAAAATACAGATTATGTAATTAGGCATTCCCATTTTACAAGAGAGTGGTATTTGATCTTAATGCTCATTTGGGAGAGACATTTAGCTGCAACAAATGAATGAATGTAGTTTATGGACAATGCTTAAGACAGGGTTTCCCCCGTCGATTGGACTCAAATGTCACTTCCGCATTACATTTCTGAAATGTAATGTAATTAATAATAAACTTTATTAATCTTTTTTCTAGAACAAGGTACCATTATAACCCCTATGCCAAACAACTCTGTATGCACAAACTGTCTGTCACACATGATCGACATAACCAGCTCTAGCCAAAATGATTAAAAAAAACAAAAACAAAACTGGGAAATTGTTATGACAGCATCTGTCCCCATATATCTACATTTATAAGATCATGGTGATTTGATAACAGTGCGTCCCAAAATATTTCTCAACTGCATAAAATTCCTCTTCCATGATCTGACATAATTGTTAGAAGTGAACTCCACTGGTGTGCTGTATGCCACTGATAATTCCTTTGATCGAAAAAACCAAAAAAAAAACAAAAAAGGCAAGCGAAGCTTATGAACTAGAGCAAATAATATTCCTGACGTTGAGGTTAAAGTTCTGCAAGTAAGCATTCTGGCCTTAATGTTTACATCATTCACACACATGTACTGAACTGCAGGTCTTCTAGCAAAGACAAGTAACACACTGTAATTGTACCTACCATTAGGGTGCCAAATATCTGTGATGAATTTCATTTTAGGTGGCCTGAGAGGGTAGTCTTTGGGAAAAGTCAGGTGAGCTTTAAACACGCCACCTTCACTGTGAACAAACAAAAATGGATCCAAGACAGAAATCAATACAACAATAATTCAATATCGTGCAAGTGTCAAAAACATTCAAGCAGGGGCAGCAAAAAAAAACAACATAAAATAAAGCAAAGCCCCAACTCTATCTGCTGAACAAAACAAGTGATACTTACTAAAGTGTGTCTGGTGGCCCAATGATAAGAACTTCCCATCTGTAGAGATCATTATCCTCGATCAGGCCTGCAGAGAATCCCTCTACTGGGTTTTTGTTCAGCTCTGCAGAGAAATAGAAATGCCACGTTACACCATGTAGTCACTGGCTCACATTGTAGTTCCTGAAGAGTATGAACTGGACTGTGCTTTTCTGAAGACAATGTAACATGAAGAGGTGTCCCTTGGTTGGTTAAGGGAGGAGCAGCGCACTGCTGCTAAAGAACACCACCCCTACTTTGGTGTCACATTCACCAAAAGGAAAAAATGGAACAATTGCCTCCATCTCAGCTGGCAGAACACCTTGGTTTCTAGTCATTTTGTTTCATGTGTGTTCAGTGGTAGCTTACACAAGAGGTCAAAGATAACAGATTGCATAAGAAAGCTTCCGAGTGTGTTTTTGATCTAATGATATTTTTCTGCTGTTCTACTAAGAACTCTGCTAGGCTTGGATGGACCATTTGCTGGACACAGAGTGCCGCTGTTGATTAAAAGAACACATTTACTTTACAACTCCAAACAAGTGAAACAGTGAAAAAAATGTTAGCTATAGAACCACATGATTTATTGACACTGTCACATTTTTTTAAACACATTAACCTGATTTAGTAATTTCCAGAAATTTGCTAGACTGTTGATTTACAAGTATAATTTGGTTCAGGTCTGGGTGGAGCAGAAGATCTGAAACATAAAATATTCTGTCATAAATAAATAAATAAATCCTAGCCAGAAGCTGTAAAACATTTCTCCTCTCCGATGGTCTTTGTGTAAATCATGTGCTTACCTCTGCAAAAATAATGAAATGTAAGGGTAAATGCACCTGCAATATTTCATCAGAACCCCTTTATTTTCAAGTGTCTCATTGAACAATTCACACCCAAAAACACTTGAACTAACAAAAGCCTGTAAAAATGTAAAATCCTGCACTATGGAATGCAACTAGAAAGACAAGAATGACACGAACGGCAGTTACATGACAAAAATGCAGAGTTTTTTTTCTGAGCTGCAGACTACAAGATGTGTAAATCATGTAATTGGTTGAAAACACCTTATCTATAGAATTAGAAAAATAGTAAGACAACATGTTTACAATATTGGCAAATTTATTGTGGAGGATTTTTTTTTTTTACTTTTGACTGATCTATGATTTGATAAATGTGCTCCAAAAAAAAGACACTTTGAGGTCCCTTTGCCAACGTTATTCTCTTTCCATAGTGGTTTCATGAAGTCCTCCAACTTAATAAATAATGGAAAAATTAAACTGCTTTCTGTTCAGAGGGTTAAATGCACGAGTCAACATTGCTAAAAGGAAATATTTTGATTGGTTTCAATGTCTTAAAAATGTGTGAATATTTAATACATTGTGTATCTGTTGCTATAATAGCACATTAAAATTGAGGTGGCAATGAAAACCTCTATGAATTAAGAACTTATTCTGCTAACCACACAAGCTTTACCTTTATCCTGCCTGATTAAACTTTTCCCTTAGAGGGGCGAAACTCGAACTCAGTGATGGGCCGTGGGGTGAAACCAAACACGTATTGGGTTGTTCACATCCTGTTTCTTTCCATCTCCATTTATTTTACTTTGCTCATGCCAAACTGACACCTTGTTTAATGTGTCTCTCTGCTGTCAAATTATAAAAATAAATCATCAGGGTTCCTGCATATTGAAAATGTAAAATCTGTCACAAAAGCAGCATAAAAGGCATTTAAAAAAATGTTTCTATGTATATATCTTATCATCATTATAGTTATTAATATTATTTTATGTTTCCAAATCAAATATTATGGCAGACAAAGTCCACGCCCAGGTCCCACTCTTGGCAGCTGCAATAGCATGATTTAGATCACTTTCTTTAACTGTTTAATAAAAAAAGATGTGAAGCCTTAATCTCATATAAAGAGGAGATTTATAGGTCAGCTGCCTGACATTCATATAAAGTCCAATGGTGACATTTTCAAATCAACAATCTGTCTGGAAAAGGAATATATATATATATATATATATCTATCTCAATCGATAACGCCAACGATAACGTTACAGAACTGAAATACATGTAACATAAGTGCTGCAACCTAAATCTTATACAATCTGAGCTCGTCTCAGCTGCATTGGGTAGGTGTCTAGTATTAAGAGTTTCTAATTATAATTCGGTAGTGGCTGGTGGTAATGCGAGATTATCATTAGCCTGTTAGCTTGGCGTGTTGCAGAAAACAACAGTGACAAAAGCTACATTTAGCCCAAGATTTAGCAAAACAGTGCAGTTAGCGGGGGGAAATGGCTCGACTAAATACTTTTGAGTGGATTTATCAACACAGTAGAAAAACTGCACCATGTCAAATACACAACTAGTAAACACTGTGTAAAAAATGGGAAAAACCCATATGTTATGTCGAATATAACCTATGTAAACACATTCGACCGAGCAAACTGGGTGCTAACGCCAAGCTAGCCTATTTTAGCTAGCCAGATACTACACAGTTGATAGGACTTCTGACAGCTTTCAGCCCAAATCGATATGCGACGCCGAAGCATAGGAGCGTGAGTTGGTCTCTCCATGTACACAATGCGTTAACTTGAACTGTGGTAAATGTGTCTGCGGGCTTCCACCACCATATCTCTAAGTAGTTGATTTGTCCCGGGTTCAAGAAAACAGTTTGTGCCAGCACTATGGTTTGAATCAGCTAACGGCGGTGTTAGTTAGCTGTACTGTCGGCATTAAGGTTTCATTACCTGCGAGCTGTCTCCTGAGTAGCAGCGCTGACTGAGGCTCTGTCATATTTTAACGAATGTAAAGTAGCGATGCTGAGCAATAATATTTCGAGGTAACAGCGTTAAATTAACGTTCACTAAAAAGTCCTCCGTCCTCTCTATTTTCCGCTTAGCATTCTCGTCATTCTTCTTCTTCGCTGCCTGCTGATGCAGCTGCTCTGCCTCAGGTCTCCCTGCTGGGACTGCTTTTTCTTCTTCTTTGTTAAGGTTTTACAACAGATACAATCCTGATTGATGCACCACTGCCATCTTCTGAATATGTCTTTAATTTCAATAATTTTATTGTTTTTGCAGGATTTCGCCAAAACAGTTGTGTCAATTTTTATGAAACTCGGTGAAGGGTTGGGGTACGAACCACGGAATAACCCTTTAAATTTTGCAACTAATCCAAACAAATCGCGGGTGCGTTTTTATTTGTCTGATTGTTTTACTTTCTTTAACGTTGAATTTCTCGGCCTTTTATCAAAAAGAAAATCCGCTATATTGACAGCAAGTATTTAAAGTATTTATTGTATCTTTTGGCTGAAATTGTATGTAATTTAAATAACTATATTTTCATTTTTATTTTGTCACCTAAAACTCAGAATTGTTGTATATTTGGAGCTCAGAATGAATCCTTTAGGGGGTCCTCTTCCCCAGAGCCCATTATGTCACATGTTCCAAAATTTTTATCACAACAGTTTATGAGTGAAACTGGCTGGCTGACTGTCATGGACACAACTCAACAAAGATCCACGCATATTTGAAGAGTACGCAGAGGATGAAGATGAGGATGAAGAAACTGTGACTGCAGTAACTCATGGAGGAGATTTAATTTAATAATAATTTATCTCAGAACCAAATTCCATTCACAAAAGAAACATTTTAAATTGTAAATTGCATTGGTTGTTGTCATGCAGGCAGACTTAAGCGCCCATGCTTAGTACAAACATGTTGTTATCTGGCACTATTTTTGTTAATTTTTGCAATTGTATCACAGGAACCAATAAAAGGAATAAGGAACCATCCAGACAGTTTCTGGAGACGTCAGTGTAGTCTGACAACAGCAGCAATATGGTTAATCTGGCCATTCATGATGAGGGAAAGACTTGGAGGAAGTAAAGAGCTTGTGTAAACAAAGTGATTATTCAGCCCCTGTTTGTCTCCTATTTTGCAGAAACTTAAGGTGAATATTTGCAGGTTGATTCCTCATTCGTAATTGATTGGGACATGATCCATTTTGATAGGGCAGTGGTCTCCACATCTACACTCCAGTGCTTTCATCACAATCTCCAGGGACTGCAACAAAGAGTGGACAATTTTTTCCTCCTCTTTCATAACTGTGCTGTAGGCAAACAAAATTCCATCCATCCATCCATTTTCTTCCACTGGGGGCTGGAGCCTATCCCAGCGGCTTTTGGGAAAGAGGCGGGGTTCGCCCTGGACAGGTCACCAGTCCATCACAGGGTCAACACATAGAGACAAACATTCACACTCACAGCCACACCTGTGGTCAGTTTAGAGTATCAATCAGCCTCGTCCCCTCTTGATGTCTTTGGACTGTGGGAGGAAGCCAGAGTACCTGGAGAGAACCCATGCAGGAACAGGGAGAACATGGAGACTCCACACAGAAAAATCCTGTGCTGGAGCCGGGGCTCAAACCCAGAACCTTCTTGCTGTGAGGCGACAGTGCTGACCACTGCACCACCATGCCACCTGCAAACAAAATCCAATAAAGGTTTTTCAAATTCTTGCATATTTTATTTGAATGACAAATTAAGGGGAGGGGTGAAGGGCTGCAGTCTTTGATTTTACCACTAGATGACACTAGATCCTGCCTTGTTAGAGCTCTGAGTGCACTTGCACACTACATTGTCTCTGGCCCTCACAATCCAGAATTCAATCCCGCTCATGATAAACTAAGTACCATTTATGTATATTATTGTTCAGATTTTTTGGGTATAATTGTTTTATTTTCTCCTCACCCCCCCCCCCCTCAGAATTTAAGCAAGCATTTTTGTCAGATTAGCCTCACTAATCCATCTGGATTATGCAAGGGATAATCAACTCGTAGGTGTGCATTTCTATGGTTTTGGATGCATAACATGGAGGCAAATAACCACCCTCTGCTGTGCGTCGGGTAGTTATTTGCCTCTGCGAAGTGCATCCAAAACCGTATATATGCACACCTACAAGTTGATTATCCCACTTTTACCAAAAAAAGTTTTAAGAAGTACATGAGTTATTTTAACAACTGTATGAAGTTGGTTGCCAAAATCACTGCTCAAATATTTAATGTGTTTTGTCATCCGGGAATTAGTTCCAGCTGCTTGCTGTCTTGAAATGCTGTTATTTGCAACGAGAGATTGTGTTGAAATTTCTACAGTTTTCTACTTTCAAAATCAGCAGATTTAACTGCATTGAAACAATAAAATCAGACTTCAAGGCAGTAAAGTATTGAGTCTGGAGTTGATTTGAGCTTGTTAGATTACAGGAAAAAGGGTGCATGTTCTTGAAATTGTCTTTAGTTGTTTATTAGCCGTTAGTACGGAGGCTTTGACAGTTTACAGTTGCCATAGTTACATCTTGGGTGGCGGAGTCATTTTGAGTGAGTGATTAAGCCTACATCTAACTACTTGTGCATGTATACAGTTTTAGTAAACTCCCTGACAGCCAATCAGAAAAGAGTACTCAGCCTGACCATGGTATAACACCAAATACATCAGCCACCACTATGTGAGGTGACAGACTGCTGAGACTGTGAGTTCTCTAACCTTTTCCTTTTATAATGATTAGCAATGGTACCTTTTTCTGAAACATATCTGACTGTTCTTCTGTGGAGTTTTATGGAGTTTGGAATTTGTATGTGATGTATTAAATCTACTTCTTTCTCTTGGTTCGAAGCGAAGTAAAATCTGGTCAACTGGACGTAAGTTTATCTTGAAGACGTTTCACCTCTCATCCGAGAGGCTTCTTCAGTTCTAGTGAAGAGTGTGGAAACTCCAGCTTATAAACCTATGTGGGAGTGGTCAGTGCTATTGTGGTGGAAACGACCCTCCCGAGACTCACCTGGCCTCCCCAAACGACAGTCGTTGTGTGGTGTCAGGGAGTTTCAGGGGTGGTCGTTAGGGAGTTTCACCGACCACTCAGATGCTAATGGGCTGTGCTGGCATCAGCCATTCCACATGGGTCTTTCAGCTGAACTCTTTGGGGAAGCTTTGAAAGGACTTGGTTGTAAATAGGTGAAAGGAAATGTCGCAGTCCACCTCCTCTGTTCAAAAATGGTTTCTCTATCCTGACGTGGATGGCTTCTACAACTCCTCTTTCAAACCATCTGTCCTCTCTGTCGAGGATTTGATGAATGAGAACCTGAACAGACTTCTTTCTCTTGGGTTTTAACTGCAGTTACGCATTATAGTATGACTTATTATGTTGTGCTTTATTCTGTTAAAGATTCTATCCATGACAGTTTATTGTAGGTTCTTGTGACTGTCATTCTCAATATGAAATCAAACAGATAAAAGTTGTTAACTGCTTAAAAAAATAATTCTCAAATATGAAATTTAGCATGGCGGAATGGTGGTGCAGTGGTTAGCACTGTCGCTTCACAGCAAGAAGGTTCGGGGTTTGAGTCCCGGCTCGGGCACAGGATCTTTCTGTGTGGAGTCTGCATGTTCTGGACTAGGCTAATTGGATACTCTAAATTGACCGTAGGTGTGAATGATTGTCTGTCTCTGTATGTTGGCCCTGCAATATACTGGCGACCTGTCCAGGGTGAACCCCACCTCTCACCTGTAGCTGCTGGGATAGGCTCCAGCCCCCCCGTGACCCTTAATGGGAATAAGTGGAAGACAATGGATGGATAAAATTTAGCTTTGTCGATGATATTTTAGAAAAGAAATTCCTGATACACAGGAGTCTTGACACCTCAAAAAGTGTTACGGGAAGCCCTGCAAAACCTCAAGCAGATTTCTTCAAGTGTCCATTGGGACTCAAGTATGAGCTGAAAAGATTTTGGACATTAAATATCAAGGTGACAGTGACAGGAATACATTTCCGTGGTTTACAATCATGGTGTGGTGTTTCTAGTTTCTGCAAAATGTGAGGACAGTTTTGACCTTTAATGATTCATCTATTTCAGCTGAAACCAGACAGCTGTAACAAACAACACAAATAGTGAGGAGGATGTGGCGTGCCTCCGAATTGGAAGACAAGGCAAAAGATAGCCTTAAAATTTATAGGAAAGCCCTTCATAAAACTATAGCAGCCAATAACCTAGCATTACTAGAGGAAAATAAGAAAAAAACAAACCAAGGTTTCTCTTCAGCACTGGAGCTCTCTGCTTTCTCTCCAAGATTCTGGAGAAAGCAGTTGCTGAAAAGCTTTGTGACCTTCTTCAAAGCAATAGCTTATTTTAGGGCTTCCAATCAGGTTTCAGGATGAATCATAGCACAGAAACAGCATTATTTAAAGCTACTAATGACCTTCTACTGGCACCAGATCAGGGACTTATCTCTGTGCTGGTCTTTTTAGATCTTTGTGCAGCTTTTGATACCATTTATTATCATATCCATCCATCCATTTTCTACGCCTTATCCTCTTAAGGGTTCAGGGGGTGGGGGGGTAGAGTCGATCCCAGCTGCCTTCGAGCGAGAGGCGTTGTACACCCTGGACAACTCGCCAGGCCATCGCAGGGCCAACACATATAGACAGACAACCATTTGCTCCCATTGGGTCACATTATAAGTTAACACTCGATTCATTTTCATCGTTATGCAGATGATATGCTGAACTATCCAGTCAAGGCCAAATGAGCTGGTCTTATTCTTAGATTTGCCTCGTTTGAGTTTACTCACAAGGCAAGCATGAGTAAGCCATAAAACTGTATGCCGTCCTCGACAATCAGAACAATCGTCTTTTGTTTTTTTCAAAATTCTTGGAAGCATTTAGCATTCAGAGCTGTCCCACCATTTACTCAATCTAAACTTATGCTGGTCAAGTTAACGTGTCTGAAAGGAGAGCAGAGGGCTTCCACATTGAGTCGGTGTGTGACACAGTCAACCTCGCCCTACCACTGCTTATAGTATGCAACCAGATACTCAACCTGTTGTTGAGTATCTGGTTGCATCCTAAATTCCAGCACCCAATGCAATGCATCTTCACCCCCTTCAGAGGACTGTAGCAGATATTATCCCAGAGCTTCTTCTCTTTCGATGAAGGGATATTATTTGAGTGCACAAAGTAAGACAACAGATAAATTGACTAAACCCTTTGCACAGAAGTTGGACCTAGGTTGGGTTCTGATGGATGATCTATGCTTTGGAAATGCACACAACCACACTGCAAGTGCCTTTAAAGCGCATGTAATGATGAACAGTAAACTATCCTTCCTAACCCCCTGTGAAAGCTTCATTCAGCCAAAGGATCAGTGATGGCAGGGAGCAGAAAGACAGCTAAACCAGGCATGAAAAAAAAAGTCACAGAGCATACAATCACACATGCTTGCCTTGTGAATAAACTCAAACAAGGCAACTTGTTTAATAGAACTCAGAATGACAAAAGCGGTCTCCATCCATTGATTACAGAATTTTTTTAAAGGACTGTGGCTGTGCACATTTACAGAGATGAAACAAATAGCTGGATCACTCCTTTTTCCTTCAGAGTTCCCAGACAGTGCCTTCCCAACAACCATGAGCAGGCTCTTACCCATCTCATTTCCTTGCACCACACCTTAGATAAGAGGCCAGAGCTGAAAGATTAACTTGACACCTTGGAAGATATTTAAAAATGATCATGCTGAATTATCCCCTACACTGGATAAGGATGACTTTGGTATCTGCCGAGCTTTGGAGTCTACCACCCGTCAAAAGACTGGTCAAATCCAGTTGTGGGCTCAGGCGGCCTGTCCAAGAAGGTGTAAATATGCATGTGTGCTGACACAATAAAGATTGTGGAGAGGCATTTCTGCGTCAATGATGGGCTTGTGTCTCTACTCACTGCTGCAGAGGCTATTTATCTTCTGGAGAGAACTTCTCTGAAGAGCATCTCTCAGTGAGTCCAACCTTTGACTCCACAAAATTGGATACCTTTTATCCTGAAGATCATGAAAAGGGATTGAAAGATAAATATCTCCACAGAGACTGCATTCATGCAATGAAGCCTGAAAAATAGCAACAGATACACTCGTCTTTGCAGTGACAAACAGTGACCAACCTTTTACATCACGTGGGATTCTGCCAGTGAATAGTTTATTTGATCCCTTTGGACGAGTGGCCCCCATTACGCTAAAGGGGAGAGCCTTACCATGCAAGCTGCCTATGGATGCCTATGACTTTCAGAGAGCAGAATCACTGAGTGGTGATCATAGAGGGACTCACTTCAAGATTTGAAGGTAAATTTAGCTATTTGGTCTGACCTTACTATTCCCCAGCTGGATTTATGTGCAGCAGTGTTCGCATTGAATGGCAGTGCTCATTTTGGGAGAACTGGATCTTGAGCCAAATGATACCAAGATCTATTGTGACAGCAACGTTGTTTTGGGGTAGCTATTTGGGGTAGCTACCAAGCAATTCTTAGAGCCTAAACAGTGGCTCTCAAACACAATCCAGTTAATCTCGCCTCTTTTTCAGTCAAAGCTTTTTGCCTGGCTGCGACAATTTCATTTCTTAGACACAACCTTCTTTCACAAGGCAAGTAAGATCAAGCATTTAGTAAATGCTGTGCAATCCTGTTCACTCATATGAGTACAAGAACTGTACACATAGAGGTTGTCCAATCTATGGACACTTCAAGTTAAATAAATACACTCTCTTTTGTTATCCAGGAGCTTGCTAAACATATGAAATTGCTAGTTATTTAAATAGTTGAAAATCAAAGACAAAAAATGTACATTTCAAACTGCAATGCATTGTAAGAGTTGATCCGGAAATTGCTCATGATAAGCAAGACTTGCATGTTTGGTTTAAACTTGAGTCAGTAGAGGACGTAAGGACACTACTGGCTTACAGTTTGGAATGGGTCATCTTGATGGTAAATTAATCAAATTGACAGCACACTTCATTGCCGAACCTGTATGTCATGTTTTTAACTTGAGCCTCAAAGAAAATATATTCCCTCATTCTTGGAAAGTTACGAAAATCATTCCCATACCAAAGAACACTAGGAGCCCTTTCAGTGAAGAAAACACTTGACCAATCAGTGTTCTTTGTGTTTTAAGTAAACTTTTAGAAAAAATAGTATTTGATCAAATATGAATTACTTTTCAATTAATGACCTTGGCTCTGAGTTCCAATAAGCCTACAAAATGTATCACTCTACCTGCACAGCTTTAACTCAGATGACTGGTTATGTTAAAAAGATAAAAGTATTGTTGGTGCTGTTTTATTGGACTTCAGTGCAAAATTTGATGTTAGAGATCATGAACTATTATTGAAAAAAACTCTCTGCTTATGGTTTTAGTGTAGGAGCTGGTGACTGGTTAATGAGCTTGAGTGACAGGTCACGGTGTCTATTTTAGTGGAAGCTTCTCTGTTTAAAGAAAGTCTGATTGTGGTGTTCCCCAAGGAAGTTACCTTGGTCCACTCCTATTTTCCATTTTTACTGATGATTTGCCCCTTGTGTTAAATAAAACAACTACAATGATGTTTGTAGATGATTGCACATCATATAGATCCTCCAATAGCCTAGGTGAGCTTAATGTAATCTTGCAGAGAGAGCATGAAGGTGTATCTAATTGGGTGGAAAATAACAAACTAGTGCTAAATGCTTTGAAAACAAAATGTATGATTTTTGGATCCAACCATGCACTGAAAAAAGAGCTGTCCCTTTCTCTTTCAATAAGTGGTGTAACCCTGGAGTGGAGATTAAAGTGCAATCTTCTCGTTTTCCTTAGGAATATTCTGTCTCAAGCTAAACCCTAAGACTTTTATTCCAGGATTTTATATTTTCATGACAGACACCGTCATACCACAAGACAAGCAACATTAGGTCATATTATAGTCCAACACCCAAAACCAGTGTAATGCAGAAATCTATTTTGTATAGAGCCAGAACTCACTGGAATACATTACCAACTCCACTTGAAAAATCCTCCAGTTAAGTTTCAAAAAAACATCTTTAAAAGGGTTACTTTAAGTAAAAAGGTCTAACTCTTAAATAACCTTATTATAGCTGATTGTTACCATTTATCAGGAATATTGTATATTACTGTAATGTAAAAGAGCAAAATGTTTGGTGACTGTAAACATGAACTTTGCATATACACTGTACTGCATATTAGTGTAAATTTTTGAAAGAGGTGGGTGGGGATCGCGGTAGGGGAGGTGGGAGGGGCTTGTGGTGTAAGTTTATACATTTTTCTTGTGTAGTATTTTTGTAATGTATAGTTATGTCGTGATCATTTCTAGTATTTAATTGTTTTTATATGTGGATTCTAGGAAGAATCATGCTACTCCATCGACTACCGGGGTCCAATCAAACAAATAGATAAACAAATAAACATCTCCAGTGGTTGTAGAACAAACTTTGTGGGAGCCTCAAAGGAGTTGGGCTCCACCAATGTGAAAACAGACACCAGTGTCTAGAGGTATCTGAGCAAGCAAGGCTGCACTTTGGATTTAATCATCCCTATTCATCTGGCATGAGAGGTTCCTGGGAAAGAATGATCGTGGCTTGCAGGACCCTTGATTGTATACTGCTTGAGTTGATTTACACATCACAAATGAGGTATTTTGCACCGTTATGGCAGAGTTTTAAGCTATCTTAGATAATAGACCTCCTATACCAGTCTCAGTGGACCCTGATTAA
Organism: Aulostomus chinensis; assembly: GCF_037954235.1. NCBI lineage: Eukaryota > Metazoa > Chordata > Actinopteri > Syngnathiformes > Aulostomidae > Aulostomus > Aulostomus chinensis. The sequence goes on along the minus strand of NC_141334.1, from coordinate 19,798,400 downwards.
CTTCTCATCCTCTCACCTACAATGTTGCTCATAAAGAAAGATGGTGTACCTTCTCCACCAGGAAACTTCATAGACATGGACCGACTCAAGAGTTAATGGAGACAAGTGCAAAGACTCACAGACATGTTTTGGACACCCTGGAGGTGCAAATATCTGCCAGCCCCTCTAGCTTGTTGAGAGGGATATGATGCTTACCACGATCTCAAAGTTGGGGCCATTGTACTCGTGAAGGAAGATAAAATTTCTTGCAATGAGGGGGTTTTGGCCCTGGTCACCGTAATTTTCCCTAGCTCTGATAGCAAAGTATGCAATGTTTAGCTCAAAACTACCAATCAGGGCACACCGAAAACCTTCCTGACACTAATTTCCCAGGTTATCCTTTTTTGCCAGGAGAGGACAAGAGTAAATGGTAAATGGACTCAATTTATATTGCGCTTTTCTACCTTAGTGGCACTCAAAGCTCTTTACAATGTCATCTCATTCACGCTCACACTTACACACTGATGGTGAAGGCTGCCTTGCAAGGTGCCAACCTTGCATGGGTCAAGTATCTTGCTCAAGTACACTTCAACATGGTCACCAGGGTCAAGGATCGAACCAGCGACCCTTTGGTTGCTAGACAGCCACTCTACCCCTGAGCCATGCCACCATAATGGATAATTAGTTGTGACTCCAGAGTGTTCTGTCCGTAGGTTACTCTTATTTTGACTGTGTGATAGTGTGTTGGTCTCTTCAGGGACGAGGCAGAGAAAACAGGAAATGGAGGAAACAGGAGCCTCAGGAGTCATTCCTCAGCCATGAGCGTGCACAAGATTTAATTGCCAATTTGATTTTTCTGTGTTTAGCCCAAGTCTTAATGTACCTGGATAGGTAGAACTGACAAGTGGTCTGGGTGTTGTAAGGACCCATAGTAGCAGAAACAAACAGCACTGAAGCAATTTAAAATGAATAAATGAACATGGTGGCAAAATCCAGAAAAAAAAACTCAAAATGCACAAAACCATTATAGAGACAACACCTGGTGTTGATGAAAAATGTCTGAGGTCAACAAACTGGGAAGACAGGTAACTGACAGTGGAGCAAACACTGATAGCTTACTGACAAGACAGAATTATCTGCACACATCCTGGGGGGGGGGGGGGGGGGGGTCACAGGAAAGGGAATCTATTTATTAATTTGATTGATGTGCACATAGATACTTGAAAATAGAGTGAAACTTGGAGTGGTTAAGTTGCATTTTGTCATTTCTGTTTCATTTTATGTTCCAATCTACTTTGCGTCTGCATTCAATTATGGGAGCTTGATATTTTTATCCTGACTCATGTCTTTTGTGAAAGGAGTTTGGCAAACTGTCAAACCAGGGTTGCTGCATATCAAGGAGGACAGAGTTAGAGAAATTAAATTCAAATTCAATTTGGTGGCTGGTTCAGATGAGCTTCAGCCTTGAGTCCACAAGAAGGTTGTAGAATATTCTCTAACTTGTTGGGTTTACTGGCTTACTGGTTTACTTGTCCCGCAGGAAGCTAGACTTTCTGCAGGTCGATAAATATGTACAATACACAAGGCAAAGAAGTCTGCAATATAATGGCCTTCCTATGTAAATTAGATCACACCTCAATGTTAAATCCCCATTTGCAATAATTAAAGATTAGAAGGAACAGAGGGTGAGGTTAGGTGTGAATCCCCACAGAATTGGTATGGGTGTCAACAAAAGATTGTTCAACTGTCCAACAATCAGCAGCTGCAAACGAAGTATCATGGAAAAGCAGACAGTTAAACCAAGACACTGTAACACTTCTGACAATACAAAGATGAAAAAGGAGAATATAGTAAACCATTTCTTCTTCTTCAATAACAGAAACAGCCAGGTTGGGGCCAGATCTTCTGAATTTTCACACTATCCTGTTAAAGTTTTCAAGTTTTGCCTCATGGAACATTTTAAAAATCAATTGGAATGCATGAATATAGTCAAGAATGAATTGACAAGGGCAATCTAACTTTTTACTGAGTCTTTAATTCTTGTTAATGATTAACGAAGTGGAGATTATTGCATTTACAGTATGGGGACAGAAATAAACTAAACTAAAGTAAGAAACTAGAAGGCACTCAACCCAACGTATTAAAAACTATTAGAATTCGATATGTTAAAACACACTCCCAATTCTTCTTTGATGGAGGTAATAACTCAATTAAGAATACCAGTATTCATGCATCAATAAACAGGCCTTCCTCTCCTTCAAAAAAAATCTGCTTTAAACCACCTGACACCCACATCTGCACCCTCTCAAACCTTTTATCCATCTCTCGTGTACATTATCTCTATAGGGGAATTTAACAGTTTCATTTCCCAATGGTAATAATGACAGAAACCAAAGAGAGGAGAAGTGAATACGATAGCAGTGTTGCATCACAGTACAGATCTGTGTGAGAGCATATGACCAACCCAGAATGGGCCAGTCCTCCGGCTAACTCAATATTAACGCTCAGGGCTCAAATTCCTCCAGCCTCAGAGAGACGTTAGGAGCAACACTGTCATCTGACAATATGGAATGAACTCAGAGGATTATACGGGCGCAGATTCAACAACAAGTTTGTGAGGTTATTGTTTAATTCCAGATTTTATTGCGATAGCTTAGGGTTCTATCTGTATGTCAACGAGTGCATCAAGGCTTTGACAGCACAAAGTAGTGTAAGATGATTTTTAGTAGGTTAATTTCACTCCACGTTCATTTTTAAAGTGTATTTACAGAAAGCATGAGGCAATGTGATTCATGCTTGGACTTGACTTCTTTTTTAATCATCAGCTGTCTTCTTGTGTGTTAAGAAATTCTTCTCTGAATAGTATTTTTTTTCCTTTTTCTGTCGTGTTCACATGGTTGCAACAACTTGTTCTTGTGCACTTGTGTAATTGCCTCATGAGTAATAACTGATTTGCTCAAAATTCGATTAGTTGTGGGGGCTTAAATGCAATCGCTGTACGTATGCCATAAGGAGAATAAATGTACACTGAGGGATTCACTGAGTTACTTAATAAGATTTGTGTCCATTCCTGTGCACATGTTAATATGTTTGGTGACAGTATAAAGCAGGGTTTTGTAACTCAAAATACCTGGGGGAAGCTGATTGTCCAGGGCTGTCACAAGAAGGCCACTTCAAGTATTGAACTGTGCTATCTTTTGAAAGAGAATGCTATATTGAAGAACAATAGAATTGAGAAAGAACAGCTAGATAGAACTTTAACTTCTAAAAGTTTTCTTTGCACTGACTTGCTTCTACTTGTAATAAACCCAATATCGAACATAAAACGGATGGAGGCTGGTGATTAGTTTGCTGCCATGACTGATTTTCCGACTGAAGGGATCGTTATCATTTTTCTCTGTAATTTTATGAGGAAATTGAATACTACTATTACTGCTATTGCAACAACTATTACCATTAATAATGTATAAATACTACTACTACTAATAATAATGATGGAACCTGAGAGCCAAACTGGCTGTATGAAATCATGGGGCTGGTCATGTCTGACCCCTGGGCCATGAGTTTGAGACCACTGGTGGAAAGGTTGTCAGAGTTTCTTTGAGACTCGGTTAGCCGACTCATTCTCTGTTCCAGGTGAAGAAAGAGCTACTCAATATGGAGCCAAAGGGGTCTCACCAGGATGGGCCACTACCTCGAAGGAGTCTGGGCTCTATCTCTGGCCTGCACTACGGCTCCTTCATAAACAGCCTCTCATCGCTTACACCCAGGCCAGTGGAGACACCAGCCATTTCAAAGACACGAGCTTACGTAGCTGTTGCTGTACTCTGCTACATCAACCTGCTTAACTACATGGAGCGCTACACAATAGCAGGTTGGATTAGCCCACGTGTGCTCATGACAACACGGCCGCTCAACAAATGACTGACTGGCTTTTGTTGTCTGCAGGGGTCCTTCTCAACATTCAGACATTCTTTAATATTGGTGACAGTACAGCTGGACTTCTACAGACTGGTATGATGATGCACTCATACACGAACCTATTGATGAAGCACCTTCCTTAAGAGCTATGTATGTTCTCCATGTCACCCTCCATTGCCTAAAATGCAATGATGCAATATGTTCTGTAAGTCAGTTGCAGAACACTGGTGGCTATTGCAAGATAATGTGGTTCTGTCTCAGGTTTCTCAGATTTAGTACTCACTTTAATTTGAAATGTTTCATCTCTTATTATGCATAAAGACGTCAACTTGCTACATTACTATCAAATAATTGATGAAATATTAATGCACTTACAGTTTTTATCTGCAGCTTCCTGCTGTTTGCACCTCTCTTTGGTTACCTTGGTGACCGCTACAACCGGATATACATCATGGCTGGTGGTTTGAGCGTTTGGCTTGTGACTGCAACGGGCAGCTCTTTTGTCACTAAATCCGTAAGTGCGAAATTGATGTGGCCACAGTTTTTAAGGCGATATCACTTGTTGCAGGTCCTTGTTCCTTCTGCTTTCTTTTAATATTGTGAAATGTTAAAAGCCTTTGAATTTCAGCCTTTTAGATGTAGTATGTGTTTCATTTGAAAATAAATGTTCTTGATAAGTGTGAGCAGAGAGGAGCTATCATAGAATGGACATAGGAGCTCTATGTTGACCTGATCTGTCCAGTACTTCGGGCTTCTGGTGCTGATGCGAGGCCTGGTGGGAATAGGTGAGGCCAGCTACTCCACCGTAGCTCCTACCATCATAGGAGACCTGTTTACTGGGGCGCAACGGAGCATCATGATCTCTGCCTTCTACATCTTCATCCCTGTTGGGAGGTTGGGACATTCATTCCATCTTGCATGTGATAATCGGTGTAAATAAAGCTTTATTTGAATTGTAAACATATATATATATATATATATATATATATATATATATACACTGTATATATATACTGTATATATATATGTGTGTGTGTGTGTGTGTGTGTGTGTGTATGTATATATGAACATATATATATATATAAAATCAGTGTGTTTATGTGTGTATATACTGTATGTATACATATATACACACACATAAGTATGTATAATATGTGTGTGTGTGTGTGTGTGTGTGTAGTGTATATGTGTATGTAGGTATACATTTGTGGCAAATTTTAAAAACATTTCCTCTGTGAAGCGCAGAAATTTTGCATTCAGTTGATGTGGCAGTAACTTTGACCTTTGACCACCAAAAAGTTTCAGTTCACCCATGAGTACCAGCCAACGTTTGCGTCATATTTAAAGTCCCTTTAAGGCAGGGGTCTCAAACTGGTCCAGTAAAGGGCCGTGTGGCTGCAGGTTTTCATTCCAACCCAGCAAAAGCAACACCTGATCCAATAAATGAGCTGTGTGAACACAGCCTAATTGATTTAAGTAGAGTAGGTGTTGCTTTTGCTGGGTTGGAATGAAAACCTGCAGCCACACGGCCCTTTACTAGACCAGTTTGAGACCCCTGCTTTAAGGCATTGTTGAGATGATTTGTTATCCTGAATAGAACAGACAACCCAAAAACATAATGCATCTGGCCTGTGGTTACCACTGATACAGAGACATAGAGATAGGTTTATTTATATTATTTGATTATTTGGACCAGTGATTCCCAACCTGTAGGCCACGGCCAAGGTATTATAAGTGGGACGCCAAATGATTTCCAAAATAGTATGATATTTGAGGGAGGCGGAAATGTAATTATATAAAAATAAAAATTCTAAATAAAAATACTAAATAATGATTTAAATGTTAAAACTCAGTTAAATGTAAAAGGAGATTAAAATGTTTAAATATTATTTTCATTATTTTGTTTTTTTCTTTCAAGTATTACACGGGACAAGCAAATGAGAGACAGGAAATTTTGTTGTCATTGGCAAGACCGCGCTGTAGCGGGACCGATGCTGATGGGTGAAACTGGAGTGTAAGGATAGATAGCTGGCCAGCAACGGGGAGAATTGAAAGAAAAGAGAGACAAGATGATGATGGTGAATCGACAGGGGTTGGAGGTGGGCCCCGAGAATTTTTGAGACTCAAAAGTGGGCCCAGAGCTAGAAAAGGTTGACCACTGATTTAGACTAATGCATTATGACTAATCAATGTAGATAAAGTGTTGATCCACAACATAGTGAAATTTTATAAGCAAAAAATAGATAAATAAATATGAAACAATCAATTAAAATGATTTAATATAGCACAAATCAATGATTCAATGTAAAAGTAAAAAGTCGTTATAAAAATAGAATACATTTAAATAATGATAACTTGAAATAGAATAAGTATAAAAAAATAAAACCATAAAATCACACTATATTAGCTCAAAGTAATGTAGCAGATAATCTGGCTTTCTGCCTTGAACATGTCAATTTTTTTTTATGTCATTCTGATCTTTTCATATTATTTTAATTCCTGTTCTTTCATATTCTACTATCTTTTAGTCTTTTAGTTCTTAGCTCCAGTGTTTCCTCGTGGGGGCCCTCCACACTTGGAGGTGTGTCTGATCCACCCGTGGGGGCGTCGTCCTTGGGATCGTCCAGGCCCGGACAGCTGGGGGGCTCTGCATTATATGTGGAGTGTACCCGGTCTGTCTGGGTCGGGGGGCTCTCGGTGGCGGCGCTTCCTGTGGTTGTGAGCTGTGGCACCTTCCGGTGTGGATGGCTCCCACAGGTGGTCTTTCCTCTCTAGGATTTTCAGTGTCCTGTCATGTTTCTACTGACAGTCAGTGTGTGGTTGTGTGCATGCGTGTGTGTATGTGTATGTGTGTGTGTGTATGTGTGTGTGTGTGTGGGGGGGGGGGTGCGTGCATGCATGTATGTGGTCATGTGGGTTGGGAGGGGTGGGTTCTTAACATTTATTGTATTGTTTTATATTGTATTTGCTGTTGCTTGTTTTTATTTTTGTGAAGCACTTTGTGTTGCAATTTTATTGTATGAAAAGTGCTATATAAATAAAGTTTGCTTTGAAATGTTTTAGGTTATGGAGGTATTAAGCATAGCTTCGCAATATAATGTATCCTTTAAGTGCACTTAGAGCATTAAGAGCCATGATTAACAAAAAAAAAAACTTGTTCCAATTCTGATTTTGAAGATTAATATTAAAAACTGGCTCCAAAAAACTGAAAGCTCTACTTGAGTTGAACAAAAGAAGCAGTTTCAAATCAGCTACCACTTGAATCCCACGGCAATAAAAATCAATATGTACATTTGTGTAGACTCTTCTCTGTCAATACTAATTGACAGTCTACCATATTATCAGCTTTTTATGTCAATACAGTTGCTCTCAGTTGACTTAACACTTCTGTGTGTCCTCAGCGGTCTTGGATACATTACAGGATCATCAGTCACAAGCCTCACAGGAGACTGGCACTGGGCTCTCAGGGTGAGAGCACTTTACTTGTTTGTCATGGAAACAACAGTTGAAGCCTGACATTGATAACTATCTTTACATGTTTCTATGCTGTCAGATCACTCCTATTTTGGGTCTTGTGGGACTTATTTTGCTGGTATTTTTATGCCCAAACCCACCGAGAGGTGCGGCAGAAACCCACGGAGATGGAGTTAAAGGCCAGAGTTCGTATCTGGAGGACATCAAGTATCTTCTAAAGAAGTAAGACATGGAAACAAACATGGGCTTGTTGAGGCTGAGACTGATGTCGAATAAAAACCAGATGAAGATAAAGAACAGATTTGCAGCATAAATGTCAAGGCTCCATGTTGGACAAAATATGTGATGCTATTTGTGCATTTGTCCCCAAAAATATGATTAGCTATTAATATTTAATAATATTATCCCCCTCTAACCCCAGTAAAAGTTACGTGTGGTCATCACTCGGAGTGACGGCTATGGCATTCCTAACCGGAGCCCTGGCTTTCTGGATGCCTACGTTTCTATCCAGAGCTCAAGTGACCCAGGGACTCCGACCCCCATGCAGCAAGGAGCCCTGCAACTCCACAGACAGGTGCAGTGTGAATCATTCTGTATTTATTCTCATGTCCTCTCATCACTGTGAAGTTCTAACAACAACAATTACCTCTGCTCCTGGTACAGTTATATCTTCGGGGCTGTGACAGTGGTATCCGGAATTCTGGGAGTGGTGGTCGGCACTAGTTTATCCAGATGTTTGAGGGACAAAGTGCCAAATGCAGATCCACTCATCTGCTCCGTGGGCATGCTGGGATCAGTCCCCTGCCTCTTTATCACCATCTTTGTGGCATCAGTGAACATCCCAGTCACTTATGTAAGACTCACCCTGGCCTCTGATCACACCCCCAGAATTAAAAATAATTAACTTCTTCAAATGAGTCACGTCTCTGTCAAAGCTTGATCTTTTTTTTCCTCTGCAAAAAATGTATTCCTCCCTTTGAATAATTCAAGCATCAGCAAAATACTGAAACAAGTTCACAATAATTTGGGACAATGACAAAATGTCTAGAACAAGAAACATTCATCGTGATGATTTTATCCTTCTGACTGTCATTACTATCTTCTTAATGCACATCTCATTTTAGGTGTTCATTTTCATTGCTGAGGTGCTGCTGTCACTGAACTGGTCCCTTCTGGCTGACATACTCCTTGTGAGTCTGAATGTTGTCTTTGAAAACAGGAACCTTAAAGACAGCAGGTCCTTTAACATTCATTCTCCTTTTGTTCAGTATGTTGTGGTACCGACCAGAAGGGCAACAGCTGAAGCTCTTCAGATTTCAATGTGCCATCTTCTGGGTGATGCTGGGAGTCCTTACCTGATAGGAACGGTAAGAAATAGCTCCCCTCTCTGTTTGACAGTAATGCTTCATAAATTAGTGCTTCTGAACAGCTGCCGTCCTCACACTTGTGCCTGTAGATCTCTGATGCTGTACGTAGATCTAAACCCTCACCAGCTGAGTGGAGCTTCCCCAGTCTGCAGTACAGCTTCCTGCTCTGCCCTTTTATTGGGATCCTGGGTGGACTCTTTTTCCTCATGACTGCGCTGTACATTGATGAAGACAGGAGGTCTGCTCTGCAGCTGGTAGAAGGTAAATGGATAGTCTTGTTCTCTTCAATCTCTTTGGAAAATGCCTTTCATGGCTGACTTTGTATGAAAGGATGTGGAGAATAACTTCTAGACTAACCAAGATCCTGAACCTGATCCTCTTGAAACAAAACACAGAGAAGAAACTTCAGGTTTTGGAAGCTTAGTGGACAAAAGGAAGAGATGCTAACACTTCCCAGCCACTACCATTAATCATGCTAAGCTAACTTGCCATCAGCTGGTGCAGTGCAGAAGAGAGAAGGGCATCTATCTTCTTGTCAAACGAGTATATTTTCAGAAAGTTGGTGGGTTCCTTTAATACTAGTCACACACATGCTGAAGGGTTCAGCCCTTCTTTAACAATAGCTTTCTATTAAACACACATACTACGAGATAACGTTCCTTACTGAGTTAAGAACAGAATCGCATTATCTGTGCACAATCTCTAATAACACACTGACAGTCAGACCTGACAAAGGCAATGTTGTCTTTCTAGTTTGGATCAGTGTTAACATTCTCTCTGTCCTGTTGTACTGTTTAGTGAGACAGATACACCAGCAGGCCTCATCTCAGTAGATAACAGATGTTTTCCTCTCTAGCATGATTCAACATAGTGTTGTGAGTTTTTGAGTGTGTGTGTGTGTGTGTGTGTGTGTGTGTGTGTGTGTGATGTGTGATATTTCTACTGAGAGTTCTCCACTTGGATTTCAAGGAATGTTATATATGTGTGTGTGTGTGTGTGTGTGTGTGTGTGTGTGTGTGTGTGTGTGTGTGTGTGTGTGTGTGTGTGTGTGTGTGTGTGTGTGTGTGTGTGTTATTAGAACCTCTGCCTCAGGATGCCGCACCTGAGCCCTCCCTGGAACTAAGCAAGAAGGTGGAGGAGTAAAGAAGCAATCATGAAATGAATGTATTTATAAAATATTTAAACATCAGTCAAAAATGTAACTTAAATAAATTAAAAACTGCGGAAAGCAGGATGTTGAACTTGAGGGGGTGATTTGAATGCCCATTAAAGAAATACCTGTTATCATATTGTGTCGACAACCTTTATGTTTCTTGTCTTCAGCAGCAAAAACAAAAAGCACCCTGACAGCGTGTATGAGACATCATTGCATAGTTAATCAAGGAAGCATGCCGCACCTATTTAGAGATACAGAGTGCCGTTGAGTGATTGAATATTACAACAAATTCTAACGTTTCACGAAAAAGAATTGTCTGGGTTTTGACCTTTAAACAAATTTGATTGCAAAAAAAATACCACTCTTCCAACTTTTCAACCTATATATCCTTCAAATAGATTTTATTAATCATTTCTGATCAAAATTTGCTGGAAATGTTAATGAAGAGTCTTTTCTATGCTTAACAAATCTCATTTCAGTAGACCATGTACACCAGGGACACCAAAACATGAGTTTGGAGGGCCAACACTACAACTTAATGGTGGACCATGGCCCAAAATGCTATTGAGATCTAATGCTCGCTGAATTAATTATTATTTAAGCCTTTACAAAGAACTACAATTTAACAGTTTGTGTTTGAGAAGCAACAAATTACATTTTATACACTTTTTTTTACAGTACTCTGCTGCCTCAAATTGTACATACCAAAGGAAAAAAAATGAAGGATCTTGAATTTTTAAAGAGCATTTATCTCATAACATGGAAACAACTTAAAACATGATTCATAGTAGACTTTCAAAGGATTTTTTTTGTTATCATTTGGCCAGTTATCTCCATTTGTTTATAAATTGTATGTGTTGTGGGCGAAATCAAACAATATGGCAGGCCATTTTTTGGGGGCCAAGGGCCCACCCTGAGCAGCTCTGATTTATACATTATGCTTTAGATAATTCTCCAGACAACAAAACTAAATTGTGAATGAACTGGTCCATAAAAATACCGAGCTAATTGATCCTCCATCTTCCTGCAGGTGTTAATGGACCCTCTAGAGAATAGCTTTGCTGATACCAGATTTTTCAAATGGCCAATTGAGTTTCACATGCCCATCCCTGCTTGTTTTTCTTAATGACTCTCCTGAATTTTGCTGACACTTTTCTTCATTTCTCTTTCCCTTCTCGCCTGTTCTATGTAGAATACGCAGTTTTTACTCAGGTTCCCGTACTTAGAAGATTAACCTCTCGTCTATGAGGCCAAATAAAGGCAGGTGCTGCCCTCTAATGAGAACCAGAGGGGTCTCAGGCTGGACCACATGGTGCGGTAAAAGATAGACTTCCTGTAGAAATTTCAGTTATCTACTTTAAAGTGCTTGGAGGGACAGTTTGTTACACAGTCATCAGAAACCTACTTTCTCCAGTGTCCACCAGATGGCGCAGTTGCACCATTGTTAAAATTGCCATTATATTACTCCCAGTTGAGCACCAAACGTTTGTTGTTTAGGGACCATTGGTGAAGCTAACTGAAGCAACAAATGTGTAGAGTAGAGCAACGATCCTGCCGTGATAAGAAAACAGAACTGCAAGACATTAGACTCAGCCTGGCATGGGGACATTTTAACACCTCCTCATATTGGTTCCTGTCAGAATAGGCTTCGTTTAATGCATGATCACTTTTCATATAGTGAAGGCAGGTGTGTTATTGAAAGCAGCTGGTGACCGCAATGCAACATGAGCACGCCACTGAATTTGGGGACTTTTGGCCTATCACCTATTACTGTAACCATGACACCTCACAGATGAGAGAAGAGCTCCTCTTAAATAAAAATGACACACATGACTCCTGCATTTGTCTGTATCCATGTCAAAACCGTCACATGCCGGGTCTTCTCTGAGTGTGTGACCGCCGTTGAGTTCATGGAACATGAGAGCGGTCGACATTCATCATCTTGTGAAACCTTGCACACACACCAGACAAACAGCACATATTTACATGCCCTGGTATGACAGCTGCTTGTCAATCAATATCTAAACTGTTCAGACAGCTGCTGCCGTGGTCTCCAACATTCTTTGGAAAATCCTAACAGCTTCATGTCATTGCATATCCCTTTTGTTTTGAACTGGAGTATTTCACACGGAAAGGTAAAAGGTCATTGCTTTTGACATGCCCAAACCAAGGTCAAGCAATAACTGTGCAGTGTTATTGTCCACGAATTCATTTGCTGATTTCTGGCATTCCAGACAAAATTGTGACTGAAGTGTTGACAATGTTGACTGAACTTGATTCTTACTGACGGTTGAAAGCTGAAGTTCAAGGAGCCATTGTTAAAGGGTTCATTACTTTATTGTGGAATTCACTGGTATTTCCTCTTGTTTTTGAACATTTTAACCTGATGCTTGTCATTTTCCAGAAGTCATGCGATTACTCACTATGCTGGGGGAATAGACGGGGGACATGTATGAGACATAATAACAAACACACACTCATGCTAAAAGATATGTGGAAAACACTCTTTAGGTAACCTGCAATTAAAACACAATAGGTATTGTGCACCATGTTTCTGCGCACTTTATCTGCATACCTCTGTTTCCCCTTTCGACCCTGGCTGTACAGGAAACTGTCACAATGGCTAATAAATTGTCCAGGCCGATCAATGAGGGATCCGTGGAGCTCAGGAGAGAACGGATACGTTCAGTGTTTACTCAAGGATGGGGAACATTTTGTCTTGAAAACAGCCATGCCTCAGAATCAGTCACCACGCTGACACATCTGGGCTCAAACCTCAATCAGAATATGTCTCATGATATCATTTTAACCAGAAAATGGTTTGTGAACATCAGAATTATTTACTGCAGCAGAAGACAAAGCTTATCTGCACCATGTTTGTGTTTTTGTCACCCTTCCCAAAATCGTCCGCAGGACAGTGATAAGAGAAGTCAAACCACATTTGTGGATGTGTAATCGTACTCTTTCCTTATCGCCCAAAAACTGCTGCATTCGTATGACATCATAGAGAGGAAGAGCCCTCTCCACCCAACACACAGGCCCTTATTTAGAAAATTACATCACCCCTAGCTCCCCATCTTTTCTCTTCAGACCCAAATTGTCATGAGCAGCACTGGTTGTAGACAAAAAACACACACACGCACGATACAAAGAAAACATAGGTGTAAATACACTGTGAACATGAAACTGTTACTGCTGTTTGTGAAATGTATAGTGCTGTGTGATATGATGAGTACTGTCACAGGCCGTCAGGAATTTAATTTACACAGTTTTCATAAAAAAGTCCTTTTTCCATTCTAATCATTTCAAATGAATGACTATCTGTAAGTGGTAAGAGGATGTACATTTGAATCTGGCCCTGGCCATGCCCATTTTTGATATGACCCATATTCCATATTTATTGGACAATTCCTCCTTGACAAAGAAGTTTGCCTTTGCAACAGATAGTCACTATCTTTTTTGTTGTTGTTACCATGATGAGTGTATTTGAGACCTGAGAGAAGTCTTGAAGTAATAAATTAATTTGCCTCCTTTAATAGAACAGCAACAGGTAGCCAGTGTTGGAGCAGCTTAGCTGCAGAGGCTGAGCTAGCTAACGTCCACTGAACCCACAAAATTGATCTCCCATTTATGGTCCATCCTGTTTACTGGAGTAATGTTTTCAGTTAACAAGAACTTAATGGGATGGTAAAAGGCACTGGTCAATTGCTCAGGTTTTACCATAGAAACTTTAGATTTTTGATTATGAATTGCCCTGAAATATAAACTACTGGTCATTATTTTATTTTTTTATGGCAAGTCATCAGGGTAAGTGCAATAAGACACTTTGTGGTGTTCCTGATCAAGAGTAAATGAACCCTCACTGTCCATTCTTTCTGGATAGTGGACACTCAATCTGGTATTAAAATTGACTTAACTAAAATTGCGTTTGAGCCAAATAGAGAAGGTCCTCTCATTGGTCTCTTCCTGGGGCCTCTAAATTGCTAAAACTGGTCATGGCCCTGGTCCTGGTCCTGGTCCTGCTGTCATGTAAATATATTTGTCTGGATCAAAGATTCCCTGTGTGGACTGCCCCGGAAATGCAGCCAAGTTCAGCCAAATGTGAGGTTTTCTCTATAATGGCATATGCACAGTCTGGCCCTATGTATTTAACATTCCTGTTGCAGGGGCCTGCTGGCCACTGGGCTGGAGAGAGCTGATTCACAGGCTCAGCCATGGCAATGGGGTAATTACAAAGACCCATGAAGTCTATAAATATGAACTGCAGCACCACACAGATCTTCAAGTCAATCTCTGCCAAATCACAGCTTTCTTTTTCTCCAATTAGGCAAAGCTTAATGTATGTGTTCAATTGCATTAGGAATGCCACTGGAGGGAAATGAACAAAAAGTAAAAAGAGCGGTACATGATGATATCAAGGCAGACAGCTTTTTACATCTCAGACAGATCAACTGAGACTGATGACCCAGGCCCAGGGAGTCAGCTTGGATGGAGCTGTCCAATAAATAATTAAAAAGGCAGATTAAAGACGCTTTCTCTGCCCCTGAACTCTATATTTAGTCTCACTGCCTCCTGCTGCTGTATTGTACAGAACAGCCCTGAGATCAGACTTGGGAGGAGAGGAGACATCAGTTCAGATCTATTCAGATCCTCAGCTGCTCTGTTGCCAGACACTCTGTTGCTTAAGTACATGGCAGGAGTGGGGTTTGGGGGGGGGGGGGGGTGCATTGGCTCCAGCAAGCTACAGTCAATGCCACAGACAGTGCAGGGGTCAGGATGTCACAATGGATGAGAAAAGGTCAAAATGGCAGAGCCCACACCTCAGGACTGACCAGAGTCCAGACGGCTCCAACACCAAATGGTCTCAAGTGACATGCTCTCAATGTCCACAGTCATGGACTCCTGTTGAGGGGAACCAAAACTGTGGCTAAGCAGGTGGCAGCCTGTTTGTTCCCTCCCTCAGTATCTTTCACGTACACAGTGTACTCAGAAATGCTTGGTCCAGGGATTGTTCCTGGGAACAGGAAGGGGAAATGTGTGCATATTGCTTGTTGTAAGCCTGGCTGATGCAACAGCAGCAGGAGCTCAAACTGTTGTGCCACTGCTGCAGTTGGACAGAATTCATTGATTACTTGTTCACAGAGGGAAATGTGGAATACAAAAAAATAATAATGATAACACTGATGGTTACATTCTTTAACAATCAAATGATAATATCAGTAACTCACAATTATGCATTCTGAAATCCACAAAAACTTGTATAGAATCAAACTTAGATCCTGACTGATATACCAGAAGATATTGGTCTTAAACTTTTCTTTCTTTTTTTCTTGTTTTTTTGGACAATCATTGTCACAAGTGTTTGATAACTACATTTGAGCAGTTTTAAGGAAAAAAACAGGTTTACAAAGATGAAGTAGTTGGACAACTAATCCATTACATAACTTTAACTCACAGCAACTTTGGCGTAGCCAGCCATGAACCCTCTGGCCATCAGATCTGGATCACCTGAAGACTGGAAATGAATGTTGCCTGCACTGGTGTTATGTTAAACATAGGTATAACTACAGCCACAGCCATTCAAAGCTGTTCATTTATTTTTCCTTAAAAGAATATCCTTCCTGACATGAGGAATATCATTACTTCTCACATTGTAGGTTCTTGTCAGTTCTAGCTAAAAGAGGCAGGGATGTGTTTACAGCTGATAGACGTGTCACTGGGACATTTAAACTTCATGTTAGAACATAGAAAGCTTATCGGCCTGCAGGCGCTGGGCCCTGCGATTAGCAGGTTATCTCTCATTCTGCACTGGAGGCTTGGCCCTCAGCTGAGACAGGAAGGAAGGCTCGGGGCCATGACTCAGTGGCTCCAGGCCACATTGCAGAATAAGGCGAGAGATAGGTCCAGGTCCACCGAGCCATTCTGTGGGATGGAAAAACACACAGGATCACAAAGACATGACCAGCATATCAAGCACATCCCAAAGAAAGTGGAGGGGGGGGGGGGGGGTGGAGGCTCAGCAAGGGAGACAGGAACAACTGTTCACTGGGGCTCCCATTGGAGCCCTCTACATGAGACTATTGGCTGCTTTCTTTTCCTGTGTCCCCTCTTTTCATAAATGTCAGTGAAAACAGTTACAAAAGCAATTTTTGTTGTTATCACTTGATTATTTTTCTGTTGCGCAACCAGACTGTAGGCACTATTTCATCACACTTTCCAGATTTAAACAGATAGGAGTTTTATGAGAGATGTTATTGGAAATAAGTGGATCTGCAAAACAAATGTCAGGAGAGACTGTAGGTTTTGCTGACAAAACTTTTTCATTTCAGTATAAATAAACAATAAGGGCATGTGGATTCAGACCTTCTCTCTGATTCCCC
This sequence comes from Aulostomus chinensis, assembly GCF_037954235.1. NCBI lineage: Eukaryota > Metazoa > Chordata > Actinopteri > Syngnathiformes > Aulostomidae > Aulostomus > Aulostomus chinensis. The sequence continues at coordinate 19,782,123 of NC_141334.1, read as the reverse complement.
TGTAATGCCCAACGCCTGCAGAGTAGAGCCAGGCAAGCACCCAGCCTTCTTTTACACTGATGCCAAGATTCAGCTTCCCTCTTCTTCAGGCTGTCCAGCTCCCCTCCAAATTGTTTACCTTTCAGTAGTTCCAAAAAATTCCAAAATCTTAATATTGTTTTCGTTAAAAACAAATTGAAATGTTTTTTTGTCCTCCGACAGTGATTTGTATCAGCTGCACTGTCATCAACTCTTGATTTCAGAGAAATCCATCTTCTCCACGCACGCCCACCTACCACTCACACACTGAACTTTGTACTCGTGCCTCGGCTTCTCTTCGTCACGTTCTGTGGCATACAGTTGAGAAGTCAGGGGACGGTGTTGGCATTCTTTTTTGGCAAAAAAAACAAAAGAGCTTTCTTCACAATGGAGTAGTCCAACAATGAGCTGGATATATGTTTGAGGATGACAAGAGATTGCACGACACTATCATCTGCGTGCAAGATTCGACCTTTCCAGCTGTTCAGAAGCAGGTTGCTTCCCGGTTCACGTGCTCATCTCACAACTCTGGTGTCTCACAAAGAATCGAACAGAAGCTTACATGCCTCAAAAAAATTGGTGGACACTGTTGAAAAAGCCTTTCTGTGTTTGGGGCTTTGTCACCTGCATCAGTAAGAGCTGATCCAAACCCAGTTTTCTCACAGCACGTGGAATTATATTTACATGTTGACTGAGACCAGTGGAGAGTAAGTAAATTCCCTGCAGTCATACAAGCCTTTCTGTCTTCATAGCTATGGACTGTGAAGATTTTGAGGACGGCGGTTAATGTCAGGAGAGCACAGAAACCGCTGAAACTGTCAGAGGTGAGCCAGTAGCTTTGCACTCCTCCTCTCCCAACCAGAGCAGAGGAGTTTCCCCTGCTTGCTTTAGTTTGTAACCACCAGGAATGCTGCAGACAAACATGCCCGACAGTGGGATTCATCCAGCGTTACTGTGTCTCCACTGACCGCTGCGCTCCAAGTTGTTGTTTGGTTCAGTCGATGTGCTGTATAAAAAAACACGCATCCCATGCTGGAACATGTTCTATTCCACACCATTTAGGTCTGTAAAATGTAACAGTATACATTTGCAGCAGCGGATGACAATATCAACCATGACAGGTCCTACATCCTTGGTCTTACAAGGCTCTGGTCTTGATTGGGCTGGATTTAAACCATAATTATGTTACCACATACTGTGTTTGTTTCAAGTGTTCAAGACATATTTGATCAAATTGCCCAAATATAACTGAGGGAAATGTAGAATTATTCTGTCATGTGACGATGAAGCTCCGAGCAATCGTTACAGTTATCAAGAGATCTGACAATCATTTCCTGCAATAACTGAATGATTTTCAAGGTTTAAATGTCAGCTATGACAGCAAAATTAAAGGACTCAACAGTGAGTTTATTGCCACTGAAGCCTCCTTTTTTGCAGTAAGGTTACCATGAAAATTGCTGGACAGTTATTTATTTTTCAATCAATGAATTACTACACGTCAAGTATTCTCGCATGTATAATGGGGGTCAGCAGTGGCCCAACCACAAACGTTCGTCGTGAGACCCCGTAAGAGGTCATCCAGCCATGTTAAAAATTATGACTGTGCTCTTACTTGGCTGGGATCTGTAACGCAGAACTTGACGAGTTTAAATAAAATCAATTTGTTTTCCACCCATCCATCCATCCATCCTTCCATGCATCCATCCATTTTCTACCGCTTATCCTGTTCAGGCCGCCTTCCCTGCCTTCAGGTGAGAGGTGGAGTTCACCCTGGACAGGTCACCAGTCCATCACAGGACCAACACATAGAGACAGACAACCAGTCACACTCACAGTCACACCTACAGTCAATTTAGAGTATCAATCAGCCTCGTCCCCTCTTGATGCCTTTGGACTGTTGGAGGAAGCTGGAGTACCAGAGAGAACCCACACAGGAACAGAGAGAACATGGAGACTCCACACAGAAGCCTCACAGCAAGAAGGTTCTGGGTTTGACCCCTGGTGACAGGGATAACCACTGCCCCACTGTACTGCCTAGCTTGTTGTTGTACATTATTCAGAGTAGCAGTTAACTTGTAAAAGCAGATAGCAGGCAAGATTTTGATTGGCAAAATTATTCTGTTGTTATAACAGCACAGTGCTCATTAGGTTAGAGACCATGAGTTGTGCAACATGATCATTTGGCACTGATATACTAAAATTATTAATTTAACGGAATGTGGGTCTGCTGGTTGCGCAGTTTTACTTGAGAAAGAAAAAAAGATCTTTTTCTGTTGCATTTAGGTTTTCAGATGTCAATACTGATTTAGTTTGCAGGACCCTATGATGCCATCAGGGGGCTGTCACAACACTTTCGTAGTCATCCAACTTTTACAATCCTTGGGAACAAAATTCTGAGCGTCAGTATTAAGACTCATAGTGGCATATTAAAAGTTCATAATTATGACAGGTTTATACTGTATTATACTCAACCTTATCATTAAACAAACTTTCAGCGTTTCTCTTTTTTCCATCTGAGTTACATTTTTTTCAGTAAATTGCTAACTAAAAAGGACTAAAAAGTCACAAGTTTAACTAAGTCCTGTCACAGTTGTCTTGTTGTCCAATCTCTGCTGTTTTCTAACTCTGTCAACAGATTAAAAAGATTAATTAATCATCATGAAAGTGTGGTCTACGTAACATCAATTAAGAAAAACTGGACTTTTGGCCTTGATAAAAAAAAGACTTATCAGCCAAGTTATCTAGTAATGGTCATATATTCAGCAGTCATTTGTATCTTATATACTGAGTTAAATAACGAAATAATTAGAGGCACACCCAGATTCTACCCTTTCAGCCTCCATAAAAATTAAAGAAAGCTTCACACTTTGGTTGCAATTCCCCGGCATCTGCACCAAATTGCAGTGCGGCTCCATTATTCGCTGCAGGGTTTGATGGGAGGAGTTTCCAGCCAGGTCACACCCCCTGCACTACAGCGCTCGCTCTATAGCAAAACATACACAAGTAGCACAGCCCGTCAGTCACTGCACACTGGTAGCAAAATATGATCCCGAGAAGAGCGGCTATTGCGCTTCAACAAGCTCACTGCGACTAATCTTTATTCAGTCCGTTTGCGCTCACTTGAACTCTTCTCCTCTCAGGTCCATCACTCCTGGTTTTTTTTTTTGCGCTGGAGCTTTCGTGTCAGAAAATGTGCGTGGAGAGCGATGGATGCGAAATCGAAGGTTGCAGCAGTTCGGATGAGGTGCGCACGCTGTCCGGCAGCATGAGCCCCGCGCTGAAATCAAGCCCGGACCTCCACGCCTGCAAACCCGGGCAGAAATTCCGCGCCGCACTAATGCGATGCCGCTCACCGGCTGCTGCCGCGGGGATCCTCAGCTTCGGGAACGTCCTCAATTACATGGATAGATGCACAGTTGTCGGTAAGAGAGATTATTCCACTTATATACACATATGTGAGTTAACTGAAATCATTTTAGGGGTATCAAAGTGAATACAGCAGCTTTCTTTATTTTCTGGCTATTTTAATTGCTTCATCAGCGCACCTCAGCTCTGACGGGCGGAACAATGGCATCGCCTGAGCGCAATGGACATTCTGTTAAAAGCACAAGGCTTGTAGTGTTTGCATGCTTCAAGACTCTGTGTGTGTGTGTGTGTGTGTGTGCGTGTGCGTGTTTGATTAAATCAAACACATCTTCTATCACTCAGGAAGATGCTTGACAGTGGCTGCTGATATTAGCCAGGCTGTTAGATAATTGTAGATCAGTCAATTAGAGCGACTGTCCATCCAGAATGTGTGTGTGTGTGTGTCTGTGTGTGTGTCTGTGTGTGTATACGTGTGTGATGTCTTTGGGATCGTCACACCGGTTTCAACGACTGGAAAATAAGAGTTCCAATATGAAGAGCCAGTTATGAATTTCCTGCTTCTAGGAGAGATTTAATATACCAGGCATTAGCCTGTGTTTGGTGAAATGCTGTGAAGAGGCCAAATGGTGTTAATCCTCTTCAAGTGTCTTTTTATTTTCTCACTTAGATATTTCTATGAAACTGAATCACAGTGACAAATTAAGCCCATCTCAGTGTCTGGAGGTTGGACTATTTGTGGAATTATTGTGACCAAGAATAGACGTTCAAACAGAAGTCAAGCTGAGGAAGAAAAACAGGTTTATTACTTAAACAAAGAAGGCACATGATGTTTCTTTCAAGGCATTTTGTAATTAAAGTTTATTTTTTTACATGAAAGATGCCATCGGAATTCTAATATATTTGAAAAAAAATCCTTATCTCTCGCACATGGTTCGGATTTATCTATGGAGGCTTGGACATTTGCCCCATGGCCCTGAAAGGGTTAAAATATTGCTGCAGCCCAGAGAATGGAGGGAAGTGTGATGTGTTCATGTGACGAGCAGGTTCTACTGTACAAAGAGATGGCCCCTGGGGTAAAACGCAACAAGAACAGTTAATGTAAAAATAATATATATTTTTTCCTGTTTCTAATTCATAGCTGTGTGTCATCTGGAATGTATAAATCAAAATAAATTGGTTAATTTTCATCTGACACTCCTGGCACGCTGATTCAATGTGTCACATATCTGCGGTTCATCGTCCTGAAGGCTTCAGGTCCAGTCTGTCGCTGTAAAGGGTTGAGCAGGAACGCCTCAGGCACTTGGAGGATGATGACTGCAGAAGGAGCTTAAAGTATGACCACGCCAAGAATGCGTTAATGTACAGTGGCGTATCTAATCTTAGCATCTTCAAGCACCACTCAGTCACAGCAGATAGCTTGAAAAGCCACATCCTTTGTGGCAAATGTGTCCTTATCGCTGCTTTGATCAGAGGGAAAACTCTTGTTAAGGGGCTTAAAACCAACTCTTCTCCTTCATGATCCGGCCGCTAAACCACCTCTGCTCTTTACAGTTACACATTAGAAAGAGGGGAAATCCTCTTCAAAGCTGTGAGAGCAGGACAGAGGTGAGGACTATAAGTGAGCAAGGAGATCCGACCATGTGCTTCCGCCCATGCGTTCCCTTCCTATCCTTGGCACCTGAAGGCTGCTGGGATGTTTTGCATTATATATGCGCATGGGACCCTCGCACAGAATGACGACCACCTGACTAATAATACAGTACTTAGCTTAACTGACATCCTCCCTCCATCTTCTTCTTCATGTCTTTGCGAGGCTTTCTCTCCTTCCTGCTGTGTGAGCTACATTGCAGTAGTCATTAAGTGGTGGAAGCAGTGTATCTGTGTGGCCAACAAGGAGCATTTTCTCTTGTGTGTGTGGAGCACTTTAGTATATATCAGTTTTTGCTTGTTTAGCTTGACTATTGTGTTTTCTTGATCTATTCTTGTACCTAGTTAGACTGTTAAATTATCAGTTTATCTACGTTTAACGGTTCGTTAGTTCCTTCTTTCATTGCTTCCCCTGTCTTGTCTCATGGTCACCATTTTTCCTCTGCATTCTTATTCAAACTCCCTCAGAAGCAGGTACACAAAATGAATCCCAACTCATAGATCTTAATGTCACTTAAGCAAGCATGAGTGCAGTCTCATAGAAAAAAAACACACACACATTGCAAGAGAGGCTAAATGGGAGCAGGGAGTTGTGAGTGAGTGAGGGGAGGGGCTGGGTACTGCAGAGGCAGTCAGAGGAAAAGTGGATGCAGAATGCAGGCAGCATTAAGCTGGAGCAATGCCGTCCGTCCCCCCCAAAGTCAAAAGGTCTTTGTACCAACTGCCATTACTGTAGTGTGTGTGTGTGTGTGTGTGTGTGTGTGTGTGTGTGTGTGTGTGTCACTAAAGCATTGTAGTGGAGACAGAGAATGACCACTCCAGACACCAGCACTATTCTACTTCACAACAATGATGGGAAAATGGGAGCCAGCAAAGCACAGTAGTGTCAAAGACTTGGAGCGCTCTGTTAATCTCTGGAGCTGAAGCCAAATGCATGCATGCACGCACGCACATGCACGCACACACACACACACACACACACACGCACGCACACACACGCACGCACACACACACAAACATACACACACATGTGCACGCGCACAAACATGCGCGCATATAAATATGAAACTACATACTGACAGAATGCAGTTCATCTAATATCTAAAGTGCATCTCACACTTACCCATGATGATGCAGAGAACCACAGCAAGGGAAGTATCAAAATCTTCATGGGGAGGTTTTTTTTAATTTATTCTGGATTTGATAGATTAACTGACAAAAACCTTTAAACATGAATATTTAATATCATCACTTTTGAGATGAGGGGTAGCTTCAAAACACTTCTGTTAGACATAAGCTGCTGAATATTGAGAGCATGTTTCAGGTCTTAGGAGACTCAACTTTAGAGTAAGTAGGAACAACCTCATTAATTACACAAATCAAACCCTTTGTAATGAAACATGCATTTTTCATGATTTGTAAAGGGTGAATGCTACTGCTACAAGTACAAAGCTAATATGACACCGTGAAGAAACAACACCGTCCATGCATTTCTTAGAGGATTCTTTCATATCTTAAGCCCCTTGTTAAATTCATCAGTGTTGTAATTTACAGATCCTTTTTTTTTGCCATAGAACAAAATGGTAAAATATCTTATAAAATAGCTCGTTTTAACCAGGGTCTTATTACAGGCGTTTAACCGAAAACACGTAAAATTGACTTTGAAATGAGGGAACTAGACGTTCAACAGTCCTAACTTGTTGACAGGTTCTAGTCTCATTCCTGCGGCACCCTATGAAACAGGTGAATGCATTTCACACGTTTCTTTTTTTCACTGTCATATTTACTGTAACACAGCGCGATCAGCAAGGGAATCGTAAAGCATTTTGAATGTCTGCTGCTTGCATATATTAAAATTAAGGCATTCCAAACAGACCAGAGATCTGATGCTCCTCAGAGACACTTGTTGGCTAAATCCAATTGTGATGAGTATTTGAGGGTTGCTGTGAGTGACAGCAGGGAGTTTGATTTGAGGCTCAGCTGTTCAGACTCTGAGTGGAAGGCTCCTTTTAATACTGTCTGTGATACAGGTGAGGCAGGAATACGTTGTGTCTGGGTCCTATTCACTAGATGAGACAAATCATTCACTCTGACAGAATTTTGGGCGGGCAGGATGCAGGTTAGGGTTAGGGTTAGACAGAATTTTGGGGGGGCAGGATGCAGGTTAGGGTTAGACAGAATTTTGGGCGGGCAGGATGCAGGTAAATGGAGATCTGACCATGCAAGATTGGAGCTGGTGGATGCTGTATCTGGGTCACTGTTTCTGACCCACAGCCTCTCACATTCCACTTGCTTTTAGAGGGCCCGAGTCTTAGGGTAGCACCACATTTAATTTAATTTGAGAAACCTTAAATCCCAGTATTGGTGTCTCTGTAGCCGTGCAGCAGACAGTCCAAGCTCCTCGACAGCTTATAATAAAGAGAGGATTATGTGCTTTTCCAGGGAATATGATGGGAGGCAGACATCAGCTCTTAAACTTATTTGCTTGGTAAGTAAGTCAACTCCAGCCACCCCCTGTGTCACCCATCCTCAGCCAGTGAAGGGATAATTTGAGGGGTGCGGCCTAATCTATGGTGGATCGGAAAGGTTGGGGGGACTCAAGATTAGTCCACACGTCAGTCAAGCTGTCACTAGCCCAAACAAAGTCCCATTGGACCAGTGTAGAACCCTTGCATGTGAACTTTTGGCATCCCAGACATAGATGACCGTGTGGTAATAATCCTCTTAAAGGGAAGCTCTTTGTCACGCAAAGTTGAAGCAATGTATCCAGTCTGACTGGCTACATGGCTTCACTCCTGATAGCTTTGTGCCCACTCATTATCACTGTCCACATGTGCCTGGGGCCATTCCTCTCCTCACTTTCTGTCCTCTCCACGATGTTCTGTCTGATATTCAGAAACGCTCTTCCTGTTGCAGAAGAGGCGCTCAAAACACAGACAACTTTCAGTTCCGCTGGGGGCTAGAGATGAGGAGAAGTGAAGGTAGCATGTTGTGTTGTGTCTGACAGTAAGGAACAAATCCAGTTCTAAAGGATGGTGGTGTTGCCACAAGTCTATAGCTGCCACAGTTGGATCGTCTCAGTAGTGTTGCAGCTGACAATGCCCGCTCTCTGTTAAACTGTGTGAGAGGCTGTGTGGGCCACGCTTGGTTCTCCCTGTTTCATCATGCTCTATTTTATAGCATTCACATTAAAGGTCCCTGGTGCAACAGGAGAAACAGACCAGGCTTTAAGAAGATGGAGAGGCTTCCAGTAATTCACTTTATAGGGCTGCTGCATCTTTTTTTGCTTCAAAGCTGTTTTGAATTTAAGTGTGAACCATCAGCATCATCATGTCTTCTCATCTTTTTCTACAACTCAACAAAAATATGCTTCTCAGTTGGCAGCAACGTTTTGACACCTTTCAACAGATGTCAAAGTGAGGTCGCTAACATTTACATCATATGCTATCAAGCAGACTTTTCCAGACTGGTTTCCCACAGAATTCCCAGTAATCTCTTTATTTCTATATCCTACCGTGCCATTCCTGCTGTGGTGAGAAAACAGTCTGTGTGTTCTTTAGGCTCCGATTTAGCCGACGTCTGTAATAGTAACCAGAGGAATTAGACTGAGCTCCTTCCTCTGCCAGTACTGCCTCTTTCATGTGGCTCCTCCAGATTTCAAGCAAAGGAACTTCCCTCGCAGCACCCTGTGACCCTCACATATGAACGCTGGTCACATCAGGGTGACTCTTTGACTCTTCGCTGTGGTACAGCTGTTATTTTGGCATCACCCCAGCCTTGTATCCAAGCTTCGCTCATCACAGCTATGAGGCTGTTACGTGTGTTGCATTCTGAAGTGGATATTTTTACTCCAAGTCGGCTGTGCTGAAGATCATATCATGTTTTTAACAAAATAAGGAGATAATCCTTGTGGCTGTTTCAACAGTGCCCTCTCTTATCATTGAAGGGTTTAACTTTTTAACTTAAGTGTTTGACGAGTATCAGTTGCCTGTTGATCTATGACACGTGAAGGCGAGTGGCAGCCTGATAACTACTGACTTCTCTTTTGTCATCAGAAGAGTGTGTGTGTGTGTGTGGACATAAGGGCATGTGTGTGTGTTTTCTTTGCTGTTGTATCCTCCACTGACAGCTTTAGGATTACAACCATGAGATAAACTAGGTGGTTCATTCAAGTTTTCAAGACATGTTGGAGTGGCAACAATAAGACAAGGATGGGCTCCAAAGTCACCTTCTCCCTGGTTGACATATCCCTGTCTCATTATTGAAGAAGCCTGGAGTGTCTGCTTTATTTAGAGCTGCAACAACTCATTAATTAGTTGAACAATAGAAAATCAATCGCAAACTATTCTGATCCATCCATCCATCCATTTTCTACCGCTTATCCTGTTAAGGCTGGAGCCTATCCCAGCAGCCTATGGGCGACAGACGGGGAACTAGTTTGATAATAGATTAAATTTTTCAGTCTTTTTGAGGCAAAAAATGTCAAACAGTTGCTGGTTTAAGACTTACATATTCACAGAAAATGAAGAATCTTTGTGTGTAAGTTTGTGAAGGACCAGAGAAGCAATTTGAACAGGTAATTGTGAGCTTCCCGTAATTGTGATGGAATTTTTTCAAAATTTCTCAATGTCTTGATTCATTCATTGATGAATGTCACGATGAATTCTAGATCAATGAATGGTTCAGTCTGTAAAATGTTGCAAAGACTGGAAAAAAAATCCTCACAAATCGCTTCATTTATCCACCCAACAGATCAAATCCCAAAGACGTCACCAATTAGTTGATGATCAGTAAAAATATCCTGATATGAACGAATGTCCCATCCTTGTGATTTACTGTTTTGGACATATTATAGACTAAATCATTCATTAGTTAATTGTGAAAATGACTGTCAGTCTAATCAAAAATTACCATTTGATGCATCTAGAGATAACACAATATTGGATTCTGAAAATCTGACAAGCTGAACATCTACCAGCATCGATATTTGTGAGTGTAAATATAACTTTATATAATATTCACATTTTGTATGTACTGAAATCCACATCTATTGTTCTTTCTACATTATTGTTGATAAGCAAAGAAGCCCATCCCTAGTTTCAGCCCTAAGCTGCCCTAAAGCGCAGTGAGGAAGTAAAGAGGAAAGATCTGAGGTGTGTTCAGCGTTGACGTGTCTGACACACTGTCAAACAACAGCACATCCCTGCTTGAATAATGCCATTGGAAGAAAGATTGTTCACTCACTGCATTCTGTTTCATTGTGGTCATCCCAGTAAATCCTTACAGGGACATTCAATGAAACTATCTTTAAATGGACTCTACTTTACTGCTGTATGACTCTCTCGTAACACTGAGCAATACTAGCCTTGTGTGATATTTTAAAGAATAGCCAAAAATGTGTAGGCAGCCTTTTGTTTTAGTCAGACGGATGACCTTTTAACTGCTTATTCTGATCTGTGCGTTTCCCCTTCCTCCAGCCGCCCAGCAGTCACATCCATTTCAACAAGGCAGAACAACAGGAGAAATGTTGTAAAAAAAAAGATAAAAACACCCTAACAAACTGAATCTCTTTGTCGTGAAGGTCGATTCAGATGTTCCCCCAAGCCCGCAGTTTGGCTGTGGCTATTGATACGATGGAGACATGAGGAAAAAAAATCTATTTCACATCATTGCAACACACACACACACACACACACACACAGAATATTAAACAGAATAGCAGTGGTGATGAAATCCTAATTTCCTGAGACATATAAAACTCTCTTTCTGACACATTAATAACTTGCTCTTTAGAGGATTGTAAACGAGTATTGACCTGTTACGTATGTACACGGTTGGAAAGTGGACTTGGGGCTAGCACTAACATTAGCTGCAGCTCCTGGAAGTGCTCACAGCTGCTAGAATAATATTTAGAGTGTTTATTTACAGCGGCACCATATTTGAAAAGCCTTCCTTCTTGAGGAAAAATTTAATCTGTTTCCTTTTATACATGTGATAAAGTATACAGTTGAGCCTGGCAGAGGGATTATGTAATTTTTTATATCCACCAATCAGAGCGAGGATAGCGTCCTGTGTGTGTTTGTGCACTGGTTTCATCATCTCTTTTTATTTGATTTGTGGATATCCATCATGTCGTCACAGCCCGATGAGACTGCGGCAGGATTTTCATTACTGTGTTTGTGGGGAGGTTGAATGAGAGCAGGGACCTCTATCAGAGACTTTGATAATGCTGGAGGTCAGAGGTGGACACACACACACACACACACACACACACACACACACACACACACACACACACACACACACACACTGGACTGTTTGAGGGATGAAATGAAAATATCAGTTTGAACCCTGGGAAATTGTTAACAGCATTTTTCACATTATCATGGTGATTTTTTTGGATTATTTCTGAAAATAATATGCAGATTAAGCAATGAATCATTTAATCAATAAAATAGCAAGTAACAATGAAAAACCTAAATGTCTTGGTTTTGTGTCATAAGTGGCAAAAAAACTATTTCCTGATAATTCTCAAATAATCAATGAACCCATTGAGACGTGATGCAACGTTTTCCCTTCAAGGCTTGATTCGATGTTCACTTCAGAGTAGGAGTTTGCTGAGTTCTGAGGGCAACGGTAAGTCATATCATATGGAAGGCAAATGTCTAGCTTATTTGCTTTTATTCTATCTTTCCATCTGCTAAAGTAGCAGAGGATTCATGGTTTAAATGGACATTTACGGTTTCCTGAACACATTCAGCTTTTCTGAGGTCTGCTAGGGCAGTCTCAGTTCTAAATGGTTTAATCAATTAATTGTTGCAGCTCTGTGCAGATATTAAACTTAATGTTGACGCTCCAATTAGTTTAGCCCATCTTTTGAAACTGGATCATTGAACAGCTTCATTAGTAGGCAAGTGTGTGGTTTATTTGTTGTCACTGTGAGAGAATCTGCTGGTGTGAGACAGTGACAGCCTAGGTGGTTTTAGGTGTTTTTTTTCTGCGGCGGAGGAGTACACTAGAGGGGCTGGCTGCACCTCAGTACCCAGACTGGATCACTACACTCTTCCTTTGATTTCTCAGCACCATAAACTCTCACATGGTTCATGTTTAAATACATAACTCTGCTGTGGGCTTCCTGTCACCAGACCACTTCAAAAAAGACTTTTATATTTATAACCCAGAGCAGGAACATGATATGATTTATCGGAATCTGGTGCTGACTGTAGGGTTAAAATGCAATGTGATGTCCTTCTGCAGAAGCGCTCAGGTTGGAAGGATCTGGTCAGTGCAGATTTCTCAGTGTGGTTTAATGCCTGACTGATAAGTGTGAGGCCCGAGGCCGTTTTGCGCTGTAGGTATGCACGCAGGTCTTTAATGAAACAAGCAGAGGTATGTGGAGGAAGTTAGAGTGGAACAAAAAGATGCCATGATGGGTTTTCCCACGCCAAGAACTTAAACACACCTCATGTGCTCACACCTTGTGATTTCAAAATCTGAGTCAAAGGTTATTAAGATTTATAAAATGGGTCGTGTGTTTTTTTGTTCATGTAAAATGAGTTCAAACACATAATCAAAGAGCTGTGTTTAATTTCCAATTTGTGTTTGGGTTGGCACAAAAAGACGTATTTGGCTTTCTCAGAGTGTGTTTGATGAAATAGCAGAGGAAGTAATGAGATGCATATCTAATTCATTAGACAATGAAAGATGAACCTTGCTGAAATTGAGTAGGAAATAAGTGTCTTCCCTCCTGGAATGAGGACATAGTGTGAATGTGGCAATTAAGTCACCTTGAAAGTCCATCCATCCATCCATTTTCTATACGGCTTGTCTATTAAGGGTTGCGGGGAGTGGGGGTGGGGGGTGGGGGGCTGGAGCCTATCCCAGCTGACATTGGGCGAGAGGCGAGGTATACCCTGGATGAGTTGCCGGTCTCGCAGGGCCACAGGAGCAATTAGGTGCTCAGTATCTTGCTCAAGGATACTCCGACATGGTCACCGGGGGAAGTGAGTTCCAAACCAGCGACCCTTCGGTTGCTAGATGGCCACTCTACCCCTGAGCCATGATCCCCCTGACCTTGAAAGTCTCTTAGAATAAAAACACTTGTGTGTCTGATGGAAATTCACAAGAAAGTCTACAGATGGAGAAGCATGTTGTGCATTCATATTTACACAACTGTAAAGTCTCAAGAGTCATTATAGTGAAGCGGTTATTAGCTTGAAGACACGCCCTCAGGATGGGAGTGACAGATAGATCTCATTAGACTGGCCCACATGGAGCAGATGTGGCTGCTGTGGAAGATCCTTATTGATGTGCTGCAGAAGAAGTAGAGCTCTGCCCGTCATCCGTCATATTTACTCCATATGTGATGCTGCCGAACAGAGTAGACAAGGAGATGTGGGAATGTCTCAGTTCAAGAAACAGTTTCATGAAATTCTGGTATTTTCCACCTCTTTTGTGTTTGAGTCGGAAATGATTACAAGAGGACCAAAACTATTTGAATTCGTGGAAGTGCTTGGTTTAGCCACTGACCACACCAGGTATGTTTCCAGCCAGCTCTTGATCATGTGGCACATTTCAATTTGCTTATAAATTAGTGTCTGCATTGAAAATTTGAACAAATCTCTTCAAAAAAATCTCTAAATATGGATTAGTTTAAGACTCAAAGATATCTCCTAATGATGATGTTTTTCAGTAAAATCCGATCTCATTTGTTATTCAATTATGTGCTTTTTTCATCAACATTACCATTCAGGGAAGACATTTAACCTCCTTTTTAATGGACTGAGAGCACGAGCTTATCTTTTTTCCCTGGTGAAAAGTACCATGTAGATCTTGGAGCCATGAATATGAGCTGTATGGTAGCAGCTGGGCTCTTTATTGCCGCCACATTCTCCATTTTGGGGAGCTTAAACAGTGGGATTTTGCAGAAAATGAAGCGGTTCATGCTAAATTGAGCTGAAAATACAGATCTGAACCTTTTCTCCTCTCTTTCCATCATGGTCACTTCAGATCAGCTCTTCTTTTTAGAAAAAGAGCTCGAGAAAAAGTCAGTAAACCTGTGGAGGGTTTGATGGCTGAAGCTGTCCAGCTCACACTGTAGCTGAATCAGATGAATATCTATCCATCCATCCATCCATCCATCCATCTATCTATCTATCTATCTATCTATCTATCTATCTATCTATCTATCTATCTATCTATCTATCTATCTATCTATCTATCTATCTATCTGTCTGTCTGTCTGTCTGTCTGTCTGTCCGTCTATCTATCTATCTGTGTGTCTACCTATCTATCTATCTATCTATCTATCTATTTATCTATCTATCTATCTATCTGTCTATCTATCTATCTATCTATCTATCTATCTATCTATCTGTGTGTCTATCTATCTATCTATCTATCTATCTATCTGTGTGTCTATCTATCTATCTATCTGTCTACCTATCTATCTATCTATCTATCTATCTATCTATCTATCTATCTATCTATCTGTGTGTCTATCCATCCATCCATCTATCTATCTATCTATCTATCTATCTATCTATCTATCTATCTATCTATCTATCTATCTACCTATCTATCTATCTATCTACCTATCTATCTATCTATGTATCTATCTATGTATCTATCTATCTATCTATCTGTGTGTCTATCTATCTATCTATCTATCTATCTATCTATCTATCTATCTATCTATCTATCTATCTATCTATCTGTCTATCTATCTATCTATCTATCTATCTATCTATCTGTCTATCTATCTATCTGTCTATCTATCTATCTATCTATCTGTCTATCTATCTATCTGTCTATCTATCTATCTACGAAGTAGATCTGTCAGGTGTCAAGCTGAGAACAAAGAAATAAATGAATTGGAAAGCGGAAATAGAGTATCAGGTGTTAAAATAATATGAATGCCTGCTGCTTTATTTTGGATAATAATCACACCTGCCTTGTTTAAATAATTGTAATGAGCTAACAAAGCTTATCTTGACTATACCTACAGTTTATGATAATTATGCTACAAAACCACCCATAGTGGATCTCCCACAACCTAATATTGACAGAGAATATAAATACATGTTGAGAGACAAAACCTTATTAAAACATTACATAATGATTTCAACATTATATAATGCTGAATATCAACATAGATACACCGAGTCTTGTTTAATTTGTATATCCTGGAACTTAGATTTAGGGGAATCATTCCTTTTGCCTTTAAAGGGAACTGAGCCCTGCAAAAGGACTACATTAACACACACACACACACACACACACACACACACACACACCCTTGTACTTATATCTTTGTAAGGACTTTCGTTAATGTAATACATTCCCTAGCCCCTCACTCTAAACCTAACCATCTCTACTGACTGCCCGACCCTAACCTTGACCCTAAACCTAACCTGAACCTGATTCTAACCTTGACCCTTTTTAAAACCAAGTCTTGACCTTCAAACGGCCCTTTGAAGAAGTGAGGACCAGCTAAAATGTCCTTTCCAAAAAATGTCCTTGCTCTGTTGGTTAAATACATATTCTAGTCCTCAATATGTAGGAAGTACAAGAACACACACACACACACACACACACACACACACACACACACACACGTGTATGAACTTTTTTTAAAAGCCGGGGCTGTTTCCAGACCGAAATATCTCTGTAGCTATTGACTGCAAAAAAAATGTGTACATTTATGTTCAAATTTGATTGATAATATTAATAGTCTGCCTTTTCTTCTCAAGTCACAGAAATTAAGTGACAAATAGTTGCTAAAAGCACACAATATTCTTGCTGTTTCCGCATGAGTGCTTCAAGTCAGCCCTTTGCAAGCTCCAGTATCAACTTGGTATCACTTACTGCTTTGACATAAATATTTCAGACAGAATATGTGCTAATATTTGCTGTATAAATGACATTTGGGATGTTTTCTGGGACGATAAAATGGTCCAGTTCTCAGAATTTTAGCTTCAGGGCGTTATTTATGGGTCTGTGACAGAGACGTTGCCAATATAATTTCTCTTTTAAATAAAACCAGAACGGTGTTTGGTCCTCTCTTGTCAAAATTTTCCAGCAAGCATGGCTCCATTTCAAAATTCCACATAAATAACACTCCTCCAGGTCCACATTCAGGGTTGAGTTCAGCTGCTGTTCAGTATTCCAGAGAGACACTGGTGTGAACAAGTGCAGCTCACGGAGAACTCCTCACAGTCAGTCAGTCAGTCAGTCAGTCAGTCTCATCTGGCCTCAAATACCTTTGCTTCACTTCACTGCATCTCCGTCCAAAACATCTAATGCATTATCTCATACAAATAAGTGGGTTAGCCTGTGGATATATTATTGATGAGCTATAGGTTCAGTCTGCTCCCCTGATGCTTCACTATGTATCCTCTCTAACACCATCAAATATTTAGCACGTACTGGCTGGGTCTAATGTGCGGCAGCCCTTGAGCTGAATTCAAGCTTTTGATTAGTGAAAGAAAATTGTGTAAAAATATGAGCCTATTAATCAAAGTGGTAAGGCTGGCAAACCTACAAGCTTTTAATTTGATTTTGTCCCAGATTGGCTGTCACACATTTAGAAGATTAGAGGGAAATCTGTCTCAAATGTCTGAGAGGTATTTTTTTATCATTGAAATAACAGCAGATTCATGCTCACACACTGGTTCAGGATTTTAATATTTTTGTCTCAACAAGTGATGCATTGGTAGTTCGTAAACTAGCATCCCTCCAGTAACTCAGTGTAGCACACAGAGACATCAGAAACTTGAACAAAAACCATCCATCCATCCATTTTCTACCGCTTATCCTGTTAAGGGTTGGGGGGGGGGGGGGCTGGAGCCTATCACAGCAGCCTTTGGGGGTTCACCCTGGACAGGTCACCAGTCCATCACAGGGCCAACACATAGAGACAGACAACCATTCACACTCACAGTCACACCTACGGTCAATTTAGAGTATCAATCAGCCTCGTCCCCTCTTGATGTCTTTGGACTGTGGAAGGAAGCTGGAGTACCAGAGAGAAGCCACACAGGAACAGGGAGAACATGGAGACTCACACAGAAAGATCCTGATCTCATGCCAGGACTCGAACCCGCAACCTTTCTTGCTGTGAGGCGACAGTGCCAACCACTGCATCCCCGTGCCGACCTTAAACAAAAACCATCAGGTTTATTTACACATACTTTTGAGAACAAGTGTCTGCACCGCAGTGAATTTTTAGTTTCATTATCGATGTTTTGATTTTGGCAAAAGAGAAAGTTCTCCTGAATGGTATTAAAAACTGTATGAAACTTTAGGACTCCCAATATGGCATGGACACATCACACTGGCAAAATGAAAAAGAAATGTGAACTATAACCAGCTCTTGTTTGAACCCTCTCACCTCAGCCGAGTTTGCCTGGGAGTAGGTTTACGTAAAAATATACGACCAATATTCACCACATTTGTTGGAAGGGTGCCGTATGGGCCAAGGAACAATTCATTACATTTTGGGTCTAATCTGTTGAATGTAATGAAAAAAATGTTTTGTTTTTTTTTGGGGGGGGGGGATGCCTGAGTTCACTTTGGAAGAGGTCTAAACTCTCTGAGTACCCTCCTGTTGCCCATGCATGCTGGTTTTGAAACAGATTAATGCTTGGGACTGTTAGGAATATGATTCATGTTGAATTGTCAGTATGCTGTTATCTATCTCATGGTCTCTAATAGATATCTCGATGAGAAGAATCACATCTGGCGAGATCCAAGTGTTTGGGAGTAGAAACATTTTAGTTTCAGTTACATTGCAAGTATGTGGAGTTAAAAAGAGACATTGCCGCAATCTCCCAAAGTAGGTTTTGGTTTTTTCACATTCATATGAAGCAATCCAGCTGCAGACGTAATCTCCCAACTCTGTTCATGCGTCTCATCCTGCTAATCTGACTGTAACCTGTAACCTGCTGAGGTAGAGGAAGTCTTAGCCCAGATATTTGCTGGCTACGCTGAAAACCTTAAAATTTGGCTGTTGTCCCAAAAGGTTACAGGCAAAGGGTTCAGAGATGGAAAGGTACCAGTGAGAAGATGAAATATAAACCAGTTAAAGTCATGTGACAGTGTGTTTGAATCCATACTTGTAGTTTTGTCTTTTTTGCCATCTCATTAGATCCCTGTTGTTTCTCATTCAACAAAATAAGGAGAATTTTGGAGAAGCTTTGATCACAGCACCCACTGCAATGGCCTGAGTAAAGATGATTCAATACACAAAAACAGGAGAGAAGAACTAAATGACTGAAAGTGCAAATACACTAAGTATAGTGTTATGTCCATGCTGCGGCCGCCTGCCTCATATAGACTGACGTCTAGGTGTGGTTTCCTCTCTGCATGAATGGTACCTGTATTAAATAAACATGGCTCAGCTCGTATTTTATCACACTCTCCTACATAGTAGCCCAACCCTTTTTTTTATTTCTTTGTCAGGATGTTTATAACTCAACCAGTAATCTCCACCACCATGTCTTGCTGGTTTTATTGGGGAATCCACCTCTTGCACAAGCTCTGATGCTGACCATGCAGGCAGCTCCATGTTTCCCAGACATCTGCAGCACATTTCCTTTCTGTGTGGCAGGGAAAGGAAGTGAAATGGAAAAATCGCCTCCCCGCCCACTGTGGCCACATGGCAAGGGAGGAGAGCAGTCGGTCAGGAGCCCACCGGCCACAGTCGGGCATATTTGTGGTCAGCTTTCTCCTTGCTGCAGTCTGAGCAGTCTGCTCACTGTTTATGCCCGTGCTGTCGATTCCTCTCACATATAAAAACTGATTACGAGCCCAACCCCAAACATGCACTTTCTCCTCCTCCCTCATTATATCCCCTGCCTTCTTCTCTCCCAGACTATTTATTCTAATGGGGTGAGACGTTAAAAGGGATCACCCCATTGCAGGAATAGGGGGGGGGGGGGGGGGGGATTTGGCCTCATCAGCACAGCGGTTCGCCACTGTCCATCTGACTCTGGCCAAAATGAATGACATCCACTCTGGGCGCCCTTTCACCCAGACATGCACACACACGCACATCCACATCCACACAAGGGGGGGACCAAGGATCAAGAGAGCACAAACTCACACAAATATGATATGTGGGATGCTTAGGGCTTTCCACACCTCCTCCTCCTCTCCCCTACACTAAACTGGACTGGTCTTCTCTCCTGCCTCTTAGCCCAGTTTCTCTGAGCAGAAATAGAACCACAGGCTGGATGGATGCACCATCTCTGCAGGGATTTGATATGAAATCTGTCCTCTGAGTTGTGTGTGTGTGTGTGTGTGTGTGTGTGTGTGTGTGTGTGTGTATGAGTTTTGAGATTTATTTTAAAGATGATGCATGGCTGGGTGTTGCCATTGACCTCACAATACAATATTTATCACCATACGTGGGCCATTGCAAACTGATATGATATGAAACATATTGCGATACTCTACTTATTACTGAGAAGTCTTTTTTTGATCAATATAGATTTACTTTAAAACCTGTTGATTTTTCTTTAAAACCATGTAGCCAGCCCAAGTAAGGAACCTGATTTCATGGTCAGTGGAGAAACAGGAATCCACGTGGGTTCAGATGGAATCAAAACCATTCGAACCACTACCTCTCCTCTTCTTCCGATCTATAAATCACTTCGAAAACATAAAAATTAGGGACAAATGCTTCTCTGTAACCAATACCCTACAAGCATGGAGAGACTGGGGGAAAAAAATTGAATCACCTCTTGGACTTCTTTACGCTCTAATATTTTTTTCAAAATCCAGACCTTAACACTCAAATCCATCCATCCATTTCCTTCCGATTATTCCTGTTAAGGGTCGCGGGGGGGGGGGGGGGGGGCTGGAGCCTATCCCAGCAGCTACGGGCGAGAGGCGGGGTTCACCCCTCCTGGACAGGTCGAACACTCAAATAACATTGGTTAATATATGTAATATATTAATATATATTAAAATTTGTTAAACTGGAGCATGCAGTTAAAATCCTTTACTGATCTAAGAACAGAATATAACATCTCCTATAAACACTTTTAAATATTTACAAATTCAGAGCATTACAAAAGCTCTAATTAAAGAAAAGAAAATGACAGCTTGGGTTATCTGAATTGGAGGTCACTTTGTTTTCCTCAGACACAATAAAAGGAAAGATTAGTGAATTTATAATATTCTGACGAGGAGGTCAATCTTCTTTCCAGTTGTTAAAGAAGATGTGGGAGAGGGAGTTAGGGAGAACCTTTGAAGACAATGCCTGGTTAGATATCTGTGAAAGAATTCATTGCCCATTTACAAGTAATAAAATTAAGGAAGCTAACTTCAAATCTATCCATAAAACCTTCCTGACCCCAACAGAAATGCATCAAGTATCAAAGGATATTTCAGCAGTGTGTCAGAGACGCGAACAGATGAGGGGACACTCATGCATACGTTTTGGGAACGCAAACTTTAAAAAAATTTTTTTATTGGAGCTTGATCTTTAACTCAATCAGTCATGGACCTGCAATTTGATTTGAGCAACAGTTTGTATTTACTACATGACAATAATAATTTACAGTTGGATCACAAAAATACACGATACTAATTTTGATCATTTCCTTCGCAAAGCAGTGCATACTTTTCTTCTGGAAGAATGATTCCCCTCCATCTTTTAAGATTTTTCTTGATCAGCTGTCTTCATTTTTACCCTTGGAAAACTGAAAGTATGGGTTTGTATGCTTTTTGCCGCTTTAATATTGTCATTTATGCTGCTGGACGCATCTCTATGCTGATGCCTATATTGCTGCCCTTATTGTTATTATTATTACTTTCATTTTCTAATTTTCCTTTCTCATCTTTTTCAATTTACATGTTCTTTTTTATGCATATTTATATTTGTACTTTTATGTTTTTTGCCTGTTACCTTTGTTTGTGTTATTGAGGTTGTCTCTTTAAGGGTGGGGGTGGGGAGAAGAGTGCTCAAGAGAAAATTGTAAATTATAAGACCGAGTATCAGTGAGGTTGTACGGTAGGACGATTTTCTTTTGAGAAATAAAATGATATTTTAAAAAAAAAACTACCATCACAACATATTAAAAAAGTGGATTTTCCTTTTTTAAAGTGTCAATACTCAGGCCTGTGATATTGTGAAAAACAACGTCATACTATATTACTGCATCAGTGTTATCGCACCACCCAGGATGAAAGCTGTTATGTAACTGAAAATGAGCTTCCAATAGCCACAAAATGCACATTTGTATTAATGTTTCTTTTAGTGTGGTGTGCTGTTATCTTTCATATAAGGATTTCATATAAAACTTAGTAATGCTAGCATTAACCTGAGAGAGGGTTGTGCTGTCGGCGGCATAATAGAAAAGGTGAATGATGAATGAATTCGTGTGGTACATTTACCAATTTGAGTCATTTCTTCTTGCTCTAAGTGGTCACAGAGGCAGACCTCACATAAAGTCATAAGTTTTCAACTCATTGGTGTATATATATATGTGTGTGTGTGTGTGTGTGTGTGTGTGTGTGTGTGTGTGTGTGTGTGTGTGTGTTCCCTTGAATAGAGATGGAGGTGTCTGCTGTGACTGTGTGTTGTCAGGAATATCCACATTCCTATGATGTTTCTCGCTCTGCATCACTCAGACCCCTGAAGGCCTGAGAAACTCATTAACGTGGAGCAGTGAAATACATCCATGTAGGGTTAAAGCTGAACTATTGTCTCAACCACACAGGTGATCTGATAGTGGCTATACTGTAACCTCTTTTCACTGTTGCTATGGTATTATTCTTGGTATTTCTGGCATTGTAATCACCTGTGTCATATTGGAACACCTCATACTGCACTGGGAGAGAAGTGTGAGAAAGAGTGTAAGGTGAAGAGTCTGCTATGAGGACGTTCAGCTGAGTATTAGGAAATGGCGTGTTGGAGATTTGTTCCTTTGTGGTCTCTTGACCTTTATCTCTCTGAGTGCCCGTGCAAGTATTGCCATGGCAACAAACTGGGCGCTGCCAACATGATAGAGGGTCTTTGCATTACCTCATCTTTCTACAGTTATTCAGGCACGGCTGTTGCATGTCATCAGAAATGTGTTACCTGAAGGAGGAAATGATAGAAAGAGCAAGCTGTTGCTGGAGGAAGGACTAGCTGAAAGAACAGAATTTGTTTTCAAGGCATTAAGAGACCTCATTAAGAGTAGCGATAGTAGTTGTGATAGGCTGCTACACAAACACGGAGCTGCTTGCCTGCTGTAATCCCTTACAGATTAGCTCACTTCATTACACAGCTCATTGCACTTGAATCGACTACAAAAACACTGTTGCTTTGATCTATTTTACACCACTTATTTCACTTTATGCACGTTTAGCGGCTGGATTACAAGACGCGGTTCCCCTGACGTGACTACGTGAAAGAGTAGCTCGATTTTATCCAACATCTACAGCCGTTTTTACAATGTTAAGTAACAATTAGCCAACTCCACCTTCATTAATTGTCTGGTAAATGTATGGAGTGTAGACGGGTGTGGCAGAGACTGCGTCCAGGAGGGACGCTCCACCATCTGGTGTAGGAATCCCCCCTCCCACCAAGCAGGCTGTGTGTATGCAATAGTGTGTGTGTGTGTGTGTGTGTGTGTGTGTGTGTGTGTGTGTGTGTGTGTGTGTGTGTGTGTGTGTGTGTGTGTGTGTGTGTGTCTTCCAGGCTTATTAGAATACAGCTGAATTACACACTATATTACACTACATACACTGTTAAACAGCATTGTTTCTGGCTCGACGAGGGAGTTAGAGTCACAGCCAACGTGTGTGTCTGGAACAAACAGAGATGACAGCAGGATGTCATTGATGATGTGATGATGATGATGATGATACTCTATGAGTGAGGGGTGGGAAGAAGAGCAGTCCTACTTGCTGTTATTTCAAGTCATTGTGGACATGAGTGGTGACACTAAAAGTGTATTTTTGTCCATCTTTCTCCTCTTATACCATATTATGTGTCATGACAAGGGGCATAGGGTGGTACCTGTACATGGGGTGTTCAGGTTGGGACTGGCTTCCCTTCTGACATCTGATTTCACAGTTCCATTTCACACTTCCCTGAAGTGGTCTTGGCCACCCTGAGACCACCCTGTGTAAAACTTGCCACTGGTTACAGCCACCCGAAAATGACAAAAATCACATTTGTGATTATTATGTTCAATATAGAGTTAACATCATGACTCCTTGAGTTTTGAAATATACATTCACTGAACATATCAAGGTATGATTCAACTGTTTTTTCATCCATCCATCCATCCATTTTCTACCGCTTTTCCTGTTAAGGGTGGTCGGGGGGGGGGGGGCTGAAGCCTATCCCAGCTGCCTTTGGGTGAGAGGCGGATTTCACCCTGGATGTAGAGCAGAGTGCATAGAGACAGACAACCATTCACACTCACAGCCACGCCTACGGTCAATTTAGAGAATCAATCAGCCTCGTCCCCTCTTGATGTCTTTGGACTGTAGGAGGAAGCTGGTGTACCAGAGAGAACCCACACAGGAACAGGGAGAACATGCAGACTTCACACAGAAAGATCCCGTGCGCGAGCCGGGGCTCAAACCTGGAACCTTCTTGCTGTGAGGCGACAGTGCTAACCACTGCACCACTGTGTCACCCTGATTTATTTTTCTTTTTATAAAGACCAGTGTTTTGATGGGGCTAGTTTCACTGAAACCAGATGATGACAGCACCTTTATTTCAGGTCATTATCGAAGAGACACAAGCCAGCGAGCTGTGAGTGTAGTGGCTTAGCAAGAATGCTTCCTGTACTGTGAGAAGGTGAGCATGTTCCTTGACTCAGATGACAGGAATGTGACCTACGTCTCCGTTCTACACCTGCCTCTGCATCACATTTCCTTTGAAACTCAGCGGGTTCCTCAGTGGATCAAAGATCAACATCTACTGTATTGTTATAAATTAGTGAAGCTTTGCCATGATCTTTCTCATCATCCTTCAAGGCACAATCCTGGTGACAAGGACATGATGCATGAGTCACTGCTTAGCAGTGGCAGAGACTGTGGTGCACTCATCTGGAGGTCAGGTTATGCCATGTCATGCTGGTCTGCTGGGCTCAGAGGAGAGGGGCCGGCAGATCAGAGGATGCAAGCTTTTTAGAATGTTAGTCATGCTGCTGTTCCATTTTCATGAGGCGAGTTTCAATCCCCAGGAGCAGCTTGCCAGTTTCACAGAGAGCACCTCCAAGCGCACCACCCCTCTGGAATGAACATAGAGATGCATTTTTCTTTTTGATAAGAAAACAAGACTTTGAACCCTTCAAAGCTGGTGGTCTCAAGAGCCACAGAGTTCATTTGATTAGACTTGTTGCTTGAAATTGTATAGTAGCCTTGAAGGGATCCTGATTCATCCCCTTCTGATCTCCTTCTCCATCTTTTTATGTTTACGATGCCTTAAAAAGTTTATGATATTTCTTTTGCACGCAGTGAAATGTCTTTTTACAAGCTCTGAGCATTGAACACACCCACACACACACACACACACACAGAGTGTTGTGAGCAGTGCCACATGGAGTCCTACCTTTGGCTGAGTGTCAGGTGGCATTCCCTTCACTATGGCATCAGAGCGATGCACACTATGTGAATTTCCTCCATTCCGGCATAAGTGTGCTTAGGTTACAGTAACAGGATTAAGATGCCTTCAAAGACCTTGTGGTTTCTCACAGCTGAGGGAGGGATGTTATGGTGCTTCTGTACGTCTGGGTGACTGATGAGAGCAGGCTGATTGTTTGCAGTGTTGTGTGTGTGAAACCCAAATCAACTCCAGTCACTGTGTTGTATACACGCAGAAAGAGAATGATGCATCATGGGAGTGTTTTAGATGAAAGTGTTTTTAGCAAATAAAGAGCACCTATCACAGATAAGATGGAGCTTATCAGCAATTTTAAGTGACAGCAAAGTTTACAACAATGTAGTTGATTTTATCATGAACCCACTTTTATTTTGTTCTTCTCTGCCTGTTTACAGGTGTACTTCTTGACATCCAGCGGCATTACGATGTAACAGACAGTGGAATCGGCTTATTGCAAACAGGTACGTCTGTCTTAACTTATGATCAACTCTTCACACACAGACATATTAAATTCATGTGCAGTTTCATCTCTGAATTTATTTAAAATGGAAGATGCTTAAAACAATTAGTACATAAAACACAGTATACATTTAAAACTCTATCTTGATATTTTAGCAAGAAATGACAGTATGAAAATAAAATAAATTTTTTCATCTCTTTCAACACAAACACTGACTCATAAAAGTAGCACTTAATTCTCACCATCAATGAGGTAGGTTTAGGCTCAAAAAAGTTAGGCTAGAGAAATATCCCATTTTGGGTCACTTGCACCACTTCTCATGGGTGACCGGATAGTTAATAAGTGTAAAAACAAGGAAATGAAAGAGCCGCTATTCTTCCCATTACAAGAGAATATAGCAATAAAACTACTTTGAAGCCATTATTTTTAAGGTAAATCGCTGCGTAATATTTCTTTAAGTGACATTTTTGGTGTAGTGTTTTCCTCCCATTAGCAGCAGCAGCAGGGCAGGTCAGCAGAAAGGAAAACAACACTGGTAGCCAGGCAGCCTGTTTTCCTGAAAGCTGGTGGACCCTAGCTTTGGGCAGGGTTTCCTCCAATCTAGACCCCAATGAATCCACCTTTTGGGGAGATACCCTGCAAAGCCATTTTTTTGGAAGACAGGAGCCAGTTTTGTCGCCGTTGGCCTTCAGAGTCATTTGAAACAGCAACCGACCTGTATACAAAGCACCATTGAGGGCCAGCAGGCCGGTCTGAGTCTGAGGGGAAAGAATACAGCCCAGTGTTTCCTCCTTCACTTGATGTTCTAACTTCGGCTGAGCTGAGTGGTGTGTTGAAGACAAAAATAAATCACTAGTCATTTCAGTTGTTTTTATAAGTGAAAAGCTATTTCACCACTTAGAAATTGTTTTATTGCCACCCAATTCCAAGGTAGTATCTCTATTTTTGTCCTCCTTTTATCATCTGTTTTTTTTTTTATTGCTTTGACATTTTCCCAGGAGCAAAAGTGTAAAAAGAGCTCATGAAAGGTCTGTGGTCCTGATGTGTTGAATCACATTTTTATTCAGGCAAAGAATGAGTATGAAAACAGCTGCTACAGTTGTGCTTAGGTAGGTTTTTTTGGTGTTGTTTCAATTATAAAACACACACTGACATTTGCAGTTGAGGCCTTTTTCCAACAGCACATTGATTTGTATGAAGATATGTACGAAATCTTAATAAGAAACAGGAAACTGCGAAGGGTGTTTGACTCTTAATTCTGTTTGCATTGGCTCATTATATGGGTTATGCACACAGCCACACTCACACATGCTCAAACACACTCTGTTTGTTAGTGGAGGGCCATGCGTAGCTGGTTTGCCCTCTGCACCAACTGTATTTGCAAGTCCTTGAGAGGCACCCGGCCGGCAAAACTAAAAGCAGGCCTGCTGTTGTGTTGTTTGGCCTGTCCTGGCCTGTCAGGGCCCAGGCTCCGCTTGGCCCCTGATCTCCAGGTGACCTCTTTCTCACAACAGCCTGAGGAATGCTGGGTGTCCCAGGCCTTGAGCTGTGGGAGCGGGTGCACGCAGACAGGGAGTATAGGTGTGAAGGGGAGGTTTGGGGGTGATGTAATGAGGGTGGTTGGATGGGGGATTCTCTGAGTGCATGTAATATGTTTACAGTATGCACATGTCGTTTCTGGCTTCCCCCACCCCCTTCTCGGTCCCCAGAGGGAACAATCCTCGCCTGTGTAGCACCTGCAGACCAGGCCTGTTCTGTCTTCTTTACCTCCTCACTGCGTCTGTCCTGACAACTTCCCTCCACCTGGGAACGCAAAGTGCCAACGAAGGTGTTTTAAAGGCTGCGGGCTGCCTCTCCTCCACTGCCCACACCTTTAATAACACCCTGACCACAGACTACAACATCCAAGTCTGAGAGCAAACACAAAACTGTTCTGGTTCAGTTTCAGCAAAGGATATTTTGTTTTACCTTTTTTGGGCCCTTGATCAGAATTTCTAGAATGAAAAATTTCCCAAATCTGCAAGTTGTTTTCCTATGGGGAATACTAGCTTTACTGAGCACAGAAGCTCCCATAACCTTAGCAGGGTTACACTTTATTAATTGTTAATCATTTAGCTGTAAAATCTGATTTGAGTGTATTTAAATGAAAATCAGGATATTTCACAACTTTTCCATCAAACAGGTGTTATTTTGTTCATCATGTCATAGGACTTTGTGTCCCCCTGGCTTGTTTTAAAGCTTTAGAACAGCACTTTTACATATTAATGACTTCAGACAAGCTCGTTAGCCTTGTCGACACCAGGTGAAACTCAACATTCCTGCACTGCCTGGAGAATGCTCTGTGGGCTGCAGAGGGAAGTCAGACAGTTGAATGTGGATGAATAATTTGAATATATGGTTCTTCTAGCTTTTTTTAATGTTACTGGACCAAATTATCAAATTCTTATTGTAAGAGAAGTCATGTCTTGGGAGACTAAAATGTAAGTGTGTCAAAAGTTACATTTAATAACTCTCATTTCCACAATATGGAGACAAAAGTGTTGCACTACAGATTTGAGATATTCATATTTTTGTCTTGAGAAGATATTTCAAACTACCGGTATGGAAATGGTAAAAACAGTCTTGGAGGGCATTGAATGCTTATAAAGTGGTGTTTTTAGTTCATCCCACCTTGCCTCTGTAGCTAAGATATATAAAGATATTTTGCCAGAGGAATGTTTTCAAAAGGGGCATAGACAACACAAATTGATATGAGGTGTTTGCCATATAAGGGATTTTTACCTGAGAGGTTGAGCTCTCTTACAAGAGGATGACGCCACACATAGCTGTCAGTCTGGTGAGGCTATGATGTTTGAGCCTGGAGCTCAATCCACTTCTCATCCATCAGTATGCACTGATAATCTCACCTGAACCCAGCCAAGCTTTCAGAGCAACAGGAAGCCCCGAACTCTGCTCTCCCACTGGAAATGGCAGGCCTCTGTAATAATGGCCCCCAGGCAGCTGCGATTTGAGGTGTCACTCACATGCAGGACCCCACCCGAGGGTGTGGAGGGCAGCAAAGGTTAATGGAAGAGGGGCTTCACCTGGATGGTGTTACTTTCGGTTGAGAGGAAATCTGAGAGAAGATTTTCTCCTCCTGTTAACATACTCAAGTTATTGTACTAAAAGTGCTTTGAGGCAAATTAGAAAAAAACTCACGATGGGAATTATTGTCCCTTATAATGGAAGACGGCGTAGTAATTCTTCCTTTCTGGTTCAGCATGGAGGCAGAATTATTGGGGTCAGGATGTACAGAGGGACAGCAGTTTAATAAGAGCTGGCGCTTAAAACAGCTCACAGACTGACAGTCTGTGGTCCATGGTACGCAAGGCTGCCCACCTTGTCTGTAAGGCGACACCAGCACATGCATGCTCACACAACACACAAACTCCCACACACTCCCACACTCACACACACACACACACAGTCTTAACATGGTGTCAGCCTGAAATTCGGCGGCTGTGTGAGCTGTCAGGAATTAGGCCACAGGTGCTGTGTGAGACTTCAGACGTGCGGTGCATGTTAAAACTTCTAACCGTAAGAATGAGTTTAGCAGAACTCATGTCGCTGAATGTCGGCTTGGGTCCCTTTTTTAAGCATCTAAAGTTTGTGCTTCTTCTTTTGGGTCAATGAAAACCTCCTACATGAGACTGTCTCTCATTTCCTTCTACACAGTGGGAAGTTGAGCTATCGGTGCTTGATCAGCTGTTTGGGCCACTCACAACTGCTGCTATTTTGTCTCCCACCCTAGCTGGTATCCCTTGGTACCTCGTCACTCTGTTTCACTCCATCACTCTCTCTCTTAGCCGTGAGGCAGCTGTTGTTGCCTTGTTGTCACTCCCACTGGCACCTCATAAGAGTTGGAGAGACATGGGGTGAAGGGAGAAGAAAGAGCCACCTGTGACTTCTTGTGTCTGGCCATGCATGGCAGCCATGTTTAATATTCTGCACTATTGGTTCTCAAAGCCAAATGATTACGTTGTGATGGTGTTCAGCGTCTCATCCCCTGCTGAGACCAGAATAGAACGATGACCCGATGATGAGGTGACATCACAGTGTGTGTGTGTGTGTGTGTGTGTGTGTGTGTGTGTGTGTGTGTGTGTGTGTGTGTGTGTGTGTGTCTCTATATCAGGAGGTTTTATAGGCCATGTCTCAGTGGAGAGCAGCTGTTGGGTAGTGATTGGCACCCTGCTCTCTGTCCACCTCACTTCCTGTAGATGAACCAATAGAACTGCTGCATATCTACAAAGTTCGACGGCCAATGTCACAAGCATGCTGTCAACATACATTCCTGGTGGTCCTAATTTTTGAACACCACAAAACTCCCCAAGGTATGTGATAGATTTATGGTAGCAGGCTCTATGATACTATTTTCTTCTGTTTCCCTTGAAAAGTGAGTGCAATTGATTGCCTGACGCCACAGGAAGCTACTCCGCCTTTTCTGCTCCAAGTGATCAATTAGGAATGCGTGCATACAGACACAGAGAGCAAATCCCACAAGGCTGTGTCAAGTGCGAAACACACACACATACACACCTCACCTGGGCCTCACTGAGTCTTACAATGCAGCCAGTCAAGGTCAAAGATAAAGCCTTCTGCTTGCTTGTTTACTTTCATTCATCACTAAAAGAGTGTGTGAGTTCAATAGAGAAAACATGAAACATGGATGTGTGTGTGTGTGTGTGTGTGTGTGTGTGTGTGTGTGTGTGTGTGTGTGTGTGTGTGTGTGTTCAGCCCTAGTTTCCACATCCCATTAGTCTTCTTGTCATTTCAACCGGAGCTTCTTTAGTTATTGTTGGAGAAGCACTGTGCTGGATTTTTTTCGGCCAATGCCATGTCATCCACAGGAGGGTATCCCTGGGTAGAAAAAGAGCTGCAGGTTTTTAATAATGCTTCAGCCTGGTTAGCCATCTGGAACTGAAACATCTCACTGTCACTTCGGAATAGAAAAGCACCTTTCTTTATGCTTACCATATGTGTTAGCGTCTAGTATGTGCTGGTAATGTACAAAAGATGGTGTTCCAGTGCACTCCTGCCAGCCAGCCCGGTATTTGTAGCAGCGTGTAATTCTCCCCAGCTGCAGCAGTGCTGAGCAGGTAGCAGAGATCTGCTACAGCTCCCAAGCTTTTACGGAGGGCTGAAAGACTGAGTAAAATAAAAAGGGATTTACGTTGGCAGCCTCTGCAGGAATTAGCTGCTGAGTTTGTCAGAATCAGGCAAGAGAATGTTGCATGGGTATTTCCCAGGCTTCATGTGGCATTTATCAAATGACAGCCAGCAGATTGGTAATCCAACCCTGGTGAGGTCTGCACAGAGGAGAAAATATGTGGTGATCAGAAATGTGAGGAATGCTGAAGTATTTGGGGTGCCACATGAAGAGGGAATCCTGGAGGGAGAAACATGATGTATGAGAATGTGTCTGTTTCATTGTGAGACATCGGTCAGCTCTGGTGTCCTACTAAAACCATATTTATGTGTCACACCCTCCCCTGGTAGCCTCATTAATCATTAGAGGGAGAGGAAACAAGGCTGCCACTCCCAGCTGGACTGCACACACCTGACAGAAGACACAACGTGTAGCTGACGCATTGCAAAATCTGACGTGTATTGATTTAATCTCTCTGAAACATCATCTGAATATTAAAACGAAAAGACAAAAAGAAGAAAGACATCAACTCCATATGGATCCACAGCAGCCTGTAGAGGCTCACACCTTCAGCGTACAGCATTAGATTTAGTCTGATATATAGCCGTGTGTCAAAATGACACACAGTACGCTATGACGTAGGTATGTGTTGCAGCATAGCCTTACACACTGCTGCCTGATCCGCACCTCTCCAAATATAACTACCTGTGGACACACACCACAACAGCAGTGACTGGTCCACCTGGTAACCTCACATTTCCTTCCATGCATTCCCACACACTTTTTTTTATATTCATATTCCCCATCTGCTCTTTACAGTGTTTCATGTTTTTAGGAAAGTATTATAATTATGATTAGGACTACAAAACAATCTACAAATATGTACACTATTTTGGGAGGTCACAAATATGTGAAGAACTGAAACCTCAAGCGATTTGTGCACAAAAATGCACATCACACCCTGGTAAAATGTTAACATTTTACATTCAGATTTTTCACGTCACTGATCTGATCATATCAGCATTCAAAAGCTCCATGTACTACAAATATATGTCACATTGCTTTGATAGTCTGTATAGAAACTCTACCATATCTTTTTTGTGTGTCGAATAAAATGCAATTCTACGTAAAGCAGTCTGTAATCTGACAAAAGGAAACTTCTCTAGTTAGATTTTAAAATGACTGAAAACCCTAGCTTGCATTTCAGTGTGTCAACTTTGAATCAGGGGACATTTCAAGCTCTCATAGCAAACATAAGAATGTAGTCCCATCCACAATTAGCACTGGGGTGCTTTTGTAATGAAAAGCTTCACCTCGGTGAAAAAAAAGTGAAAGAGAATCTGCTTTTGCCTCTGATGTGGTGGGAAGTGTTTGCAAAGATGTTCACCAGTATGCTGAATACACTGCAACAAGCATCATACCAGTCCTGATTTGCTTTCCTCAGTTGTCCTTAAGTCCCATATTTCTCCTATCTTTTATGCTTTGTCTGTAGTGTTAAGTTTCTTTTCGGAGAGGGGTTTCTTAAAGGTGCACTAAGCCTTGTTGCATGGTTTCAGCGTGATTTCATTTTTGTCTCAAATCGTAGGCATCTCCCTTTGATCCGCTAGCTGCCTGTCAATCACCAACAAGATTGTTGGTTGTTGGTTAGTCCATGTGTATACATCGGGGAATGAGCAGAGTCGAGTGAGTAGCGTAGTAGCTGTGACACTCTTAAGCCATTTTTAACTGTAATAGTTTGTTATTCCTAGCTTACTCGATAGGTCCCAGGTAGCACTAGCATCGATTCCAGGAAGGACAAATCCTACAAGAAGTGTCTCATAAAATAATTTTCAATATATCAGCTGTAACTCATAATCTTATATCGTAAGGATGTTGTATAAAGACTTAGAATATGAATTTACTCACCAAACAGTTGGAGTTTGCTCATTCATCTTAGCAACGTTAGCGCAGCATAGATCCACTTAAACGTCAATGCGTGTTCATGACGTTTACAGAAACACGCGGGGAGGGGCGAGCTTGCTCTGTTTTTGTTTGGTATTTACAACGAACGTCGACGGAAGTGACGGAAGTGACGTCAGTCAACGACGCTTGGTGCACCTTTAAGGTTTGAGTGGCTGACAAGTGCGTGATTAGAAGCTTGACAGTGTTACACAGGAATCGGTTTTCCTCTGGATTTTCACAGCATTTTGTACACAATATTCAAATTAGAAACCAGGTAATAACAAGTGTTGTTCCTGCATCCAGTTTTGGATAGATTTGAACCCTTATTTGATAGTTTAAGTGACAGGAAACGTAGGGGAAGAGAATGTGGGAATGACAGGAGCCGAAGGGCTGACACCACTGTGGAGGCTTGATGCTGACCTGGGTCACCAGACCAGGGTATCAGCTCAACACTTAGTCACCATCTATACTCCCTGGTGGCACAGACATGTCAGAAACTCACACTGATATGGGTTGAATGGGTCCGTTGAATAATGCAGCATGACTTTGCACAGTAATTAATTACTGATGTCAATGGTAGTTCATTCCTAGATTATCTAATCTAATACAGATCAGATTAGTCAAAACTGGACGATTCCTGAGTCAATAAAAGAGCAAGGAAAGTGTTACAAAGTTAGCAGACATTACTCATCCAAAGTATGCTCTTCACTCAAACACCTCCAAGTAATGGCTGAAAGGGTCGACGCTAACACGGAGGAGAGTCAACAGAGTCTGACGAGGGAGGTTGTATTTATGGAAGCAGCGTGTTTGCGATGGGATGAGCACTGACACACACATACACACCTCTGTTAGCAGGTCAAAGGAGCACCTGTGAACCACTCTGACTCAAAACGTCTATATTGCTTGCAGACATGTACGGACATGCAGCAAGTATATGCTTCTCTTATTCCTCTAATTCTGTCTGTGGCAGCTGACGGACATTCAGATTCCTCCAGGTGACTCTCCTCAGTTGTAAGTTCTCACTGTGATGCTTTTTCCTTTTCAATGCCCTAAAGAATCCTGCGTGTGAATGAAATCGCTTTCTCAATTTTCTCTCAGTTCTGTGTTGTAAGATGTCGATACTGAATTAAAAAACACACACACACACACACAAATACACACATTTATTTTGAGCTGGAGCACTTGAAGCGGTGACAAATCCTGCTTACTTCTGCTTCTGTTTGAATGCAACATATTTCCTTTGTACAATTGCAGTCTGAGGAAATAAGGCTGCAATTTTTTTGCTTTTCATCACCTTTATTTCCACATTTTTCAAACTAAATCACTCACCTTCAAAAGAAATAAGAAATATCTCACATTCAACTGTGGCATGCACCTATGTTTTTTTGTTAGTTAACGGGATGAAATTGGCTGTGAAGCCTTCTGTATCCCAAAGGCAGATGCAGAGCCTCACAGGTGCTCTCGAGGGGAAACTCTTGTTTCATAGGGAAATATATCTGCAGGCTGAGTGAATATCAATCACACACACATAAGCACATAAACATATGTGTTTCTGGATCCCCCTGATGCTCCATTCACATTGAATCATAGGAGGTGACTCATCCAAGTAGGTATTGTTGAGCTACTGGCCAATTAGAGGCTCCTTTCATGCACGTGTGTGTGTGTGTGTGTGTGTGTGTGTGTGTGAGTGTGTGTGTGTGTGCGTGCGTGTGAGTGAGTGTGTGTGTGTGTTCGGAGAAGTGTCTGTTTTTGGTAGTCTGACAGTGGGGATACAGTATGACTTAATTGATAATGATTAAATATCTGTATTTTTTCACTGAAAAACTTTAATGAAAAATGATGTATTTGAATGTTACAGAAAGCCAAAATGACACAGAATTAAATTTATTTATTTAATATATTGTTAAAGGCGATGCTTACAATTAAGGAGCCCTGATGGTTGAATCCCTGAAACATGATTTGTGGTTCACACTGGCATAAGATTTTTAACGTTTTGTTTTATGGCATAAAATAAACTAGTAAATATCACACTGAATACTTTGTTACAAATCTAAACAGCAGAGGTTGTCAAGGGCATTAAAGTAGTCTTACCAAACACCAAGAACAAGAAAGAAGTAGTTGATGTGGATGTCATGCATCTGCATTTTGTTTAATGTTGCAGTCTTGTATTAGTTATTGTATTACGCTTTTAAGATCACAAAAGTGGTGTTCGTTTGTGAAGATTAAGATGATGATGATGAAGACTAAGCAAACTGTGTAAATCTTAGGAACATTTGTTTGCCACAGAGCTCATTTTCTTGAATAATTTAAAATCCAATGTAAAAATTCCATTGGCTTTGTTTGATTTATGTTTTGGCCTACAAAATATGTCATCTCAGTGGCACTTGAGGGACGGTTGTGATACAAGTTAAAGAACTCGCTGCACATTTAGTGGATTATGGCAGTGGTTCTCAAACTTTTTTCAGTGATGAACCCCCTTTAAAATATTTTTTTGTCAAGTACCCCCTGACTCACGCAAAACATTTTTGGTAGAAAATAAAGAGGTACAGTGCTGTGCCATCAGTGTCTGATTTATTAAAGTTAAACAACTAATAGCAATGATTTGCTAGCATTGGCTAATTGCTCCCCGTTAAAAAAAAACCACAGTGCCTTGGGTGCCTACTTCCGGTACTTAGTCAGCTCTGGCTTCGCCTTCTTTTTCACTAGTTTCTCTGTATTTTCAGCCACATTGCTGCTGCGCTTTAGCCACATCTCTATCATTACAGTGCGTCGTCATGGCAATGGCAGGTTATTGACGAGTGATGCTGGATCAATGGGTCAAACTGACTTGGTTTTGGGAGAGTCCGTTTTTTTAAGGACATTAAAATTGAATACTGAATATAAAATTCAGTGTATGAACATACATTTGTATTTTATCAAACTTTTCCTAATATAATTATTTCTCAAGACTTAATTATTATTCGGATTACTGCTTTTTTTAAAATATATATACTGTATATTTTTGTAAAGCTTCACGTA
Source organism: Aulostomus chinensis (assembly GCF_037954235.1). Lineage (NCBI taxonomy): Eukaryota > Metazoa > Chordata > Actinopteri > Syngnathiformes > Aulostomidae > Aulostomus > Aulostomus chinensis. The sequence goes on along the minus strand of NC_141334.1, from coordinate 19,746,876 downwards.
CCCCCTGGAGTACCTCCACGTACCCCAATTTGAGAACCAGTGGATGATGGTATGGTATGATCAGATGAGAAAAAAGTGTCATCTTCTGTCTAGCTCTGTATCTTTTTCTTCTTTTAGTGTTCTTAATTTTAAAGAGCCAACTCTGACAATAATGCTGTAGGTGATGATGTGAGTGAAGCGTAACTGGTAGCTGAGGTGGACATGTACTGTATTATGACAGTTATGACCATGAAAACTAAACACTAAGGGGAAGGAACTTTTTGCAACACTCCTGAATGAACCGTCAGCTGAGGAACAAACTTAAACTTCAGGAAGTTTACAGGCCATCAGCTTTCTGATCGAAGATGTGACTTTTCTCTGGTTTTGTGTTGTGGGACAGAAAGAGTCAACCAGCAAACAGGTGCAGCGTGATTCACCTTCAACACAAAGACCCAACGTAATTTTACGCTTTAATACTGACTGCAGTGTGTCCATTATACCTGTCAGTGTGTCTCACACCGCCATTGTCCTGTCACGGAATGTCCTAAGATGATAGTGACTGATGTAGTGTGTACGATGAGAGACTGTGAGAAATATGTTGAGCATCTTATTTGGAATTTGAAAAACATCAGAACAGGTTTGGCACGCCTACCTGTGGCAGATACAGTAGGACTTACATTGGAATCCATTGTCTGGCAAGAGAACACAAGGAGTTCACTCAGTTTTTACTTCACTGGAAGTCTTGGCTACTAAGAGAAAATGAAGCGGATTCATCAATCATGTCTTTGGAGGCTTCAAGGAGACTGGCCTCAAAGTCTCCCCTGCAGTCAGACAAGGCAACATTAATAAATGACTGTAATGGTTCAACCACTTCTGAGAGCTTACTTCATATTCACCACATGTCTTTGAGAAGGATTGTTATGATGATACATAATAATCTAGTCACAAATGTCCTTGAATTTGAAATGAATTTGCTCTCTTCAGTGATATATAGTGAATAAATGAAATAACATAGTGTGTAAGTGAAAATTAAAGACTGATCTAAGAGGTCAGATGTATGGGATGATCATTGGTTTTAGAGGAAATATGAAGGAATGTCTTTATTAAGCTGTTAGCATGGCATAAACCTTGCAATAAAGGTAGTATGTCAGGCATAGCTGATAATATCAATTTTTTTTCAATTTCAAAAGTAAAACAAGATTATAGTGATATGGTGATTTATGAGGAGCAGAATGTGCCTCTTTCATTTGTCTTTTGACCTCTGAAAGTCTGTTTCTGCCTGTAACTTGGGCTGAAATTTGCTAGCATGTAGTGTTACCTTCAAGCACTAGGAGCTAGCTTGGAATTTTTAGTTTAGACATAATGGCAGTGGCAAAATGACAAACAAAGGTATTTAATCTAAGAAGAATCATGTGACAGTATTGCAGTACTCTGCTAATTCTCATATTAACAGATTGAAAAGATTTTACCAGTCGAATCAGCAGAGGATGCTACTGGGCAGCAAATCTACACAAAACTGCTCATGAGGGAAAAGGAATCTTGATTTCACAATTGAAATATGAAATTTTCAAATGCAAACAGATTAGTGAGATAAAATAGAGCTCGGTTTTGGAGGTCAGTGCTGAATTTTGTCCTAAAATAGAGGTTTAAAAACTTCCTCACTTTGGCCTGCAGTGTAAAGTCCCACACTGTATGTCTGTGGTCAGTCCCACACATCAACTCCTGCTGCATCTTTGTTGGCCTTTATTTGAAGATAGATTTTGATTTTGCAGTTGATCTTTTAGGATTTAGAAGGGCGTGTGTCCGACACGTCACACACACTCATACTTTGACGTCTGGTGTTTCACTGAATAAGCAAGAATAAGCTAGAAGAAACAGTAAGACAATAGTGGCTTGCTAAGGAATGTGACTTGTGTAGACAGACAGCATTTTATTGCACATTTCATACTTGAGCTGTTTACTGTATGTCAACTAAACAATTACATGTATGACTTACAGTGATTTATAATTAGACATATCCTGTTCAGAATCATTAATTGAAACTTTCCTACCAGAATGTGCAGTTCATGCTGCATGCACTGAAAATTTGGGTGTGACTTTGCTTCTGTTTTGTGGAGGCTTATTGTTAGTCACGGTCTGTTTGTCCTTCCTGTAATGTCTTGAAATAGACTCAGTGCATTTATTTTCCTGTCAATCGGTCAGTTCTTTTTAATTAAGCAAAATAGTAAGTCTGCATCAACAATCAGTGATGTAGTAAATATGCGATTGTGTTTCACGTTTTACTAACTTTTTAAGATTAAAAGTGAAATGGGTTGTGTCCTGACCAAGTCGCCCCTGCCCCTTTACTTACTTGAAGAGACAAACCAAGCCGCCGCAGCCCTGAATTACTTACTTTATCTACAGAAACAGACTTAGTAGATTTGCCTCATACCTGCAGAGACAAAACAAGCAGTCCCGCAAAAACATGAGCATCAATCTTCATGTCCCCGCACTTTCTGGGGACTCCATCAAAACACTTCCATCGATAGTCTCACGACCGTGTTTTTGAGCATCATTTTATTTGTTGTGAAAAAAATAATCATGGAGTCAAATCATAATCAATGTCTTTGTTTGGGCCCCTGAAGGTTTGCAGGCTTTTGTGAAGACTGACAGGAAAAGAGTGCGATCTTTGAAGAGACGTGGAGCAGATGTGCATCTCTCTCTCTCTCTCTCTCTCTCTCTATATATATATATATATATATATATATATACTGTATATAGAGATAGATAGATTTAGATATAGCAAGCATTTGATGAGATAAATCTTGAAACTAACAGTTTCTATGGAAGCTGTAGCTGCTTCTTCTTGAAATAAGCTTCCTCATGTCAAGTAAATAAAACATCTGCTTGGACTCAAGTGGCACTAAGTCATCATCATATTTTAAAGTAGCTTCTTGAAAAAATGTTACATGACAGTTGCCACACACGTGTTGTGCAGGGTCGCTCACTTGACTTGTTGGATTCAGGCACACTTCTGTTTTTACTGTATTAAAAATAAAAAATAAATGTTTTTGGGATTGTTTTGCCAAAATATCGCTTCCTCTTTAGCACCTCCTTCAGCGTCTTCACTTACACTGGAGATACACACACTCAAACCATCCATCCATCCATTTTCTACCTCTTAACCTGTTAAGGGTCGCAGGGAGGCTGGAGCCTTTCCAAGCTGCCTTCAGGTGTGAGGCAGGGTTCACCCTGGACAGGTCACCAGTCCATCACAGGGCCAACACATAGAGACAGACAACCATTCACACTCACAGTCACACCTACAGTCAATTTAGAGTATAAATCAGCCTCATCCCCTCTTGATGTCTTTGGACTGTGGGAGGAAGCTGGAGTACCAGAGAGAACCCACACAGGAACAGGGAGAACATGCAGACTCCACTTAAACCTGTTATGATAAACCATCACAGTAAATAACCAACAAGGTTAATGCTGAATTAATGTGAAACACACTGTCAGAAGACCTGACCTCATTCCCATGTGCTGACACTGCTAAGAGGTGAAATTGAGCTGAAAGAAAAAGGACACAATTTATCAACCAGTTGCCAAATTACATAAAATAAAGAAAGAGACAGAGAGAGAGAGAGGCAGAGAGAGAGAGAGCTGATGATGTGCGGTCCTGTTAATGACTTCAAATAGGTCAGTTAATGATGTGAAGATCTGTAATGATCTCCACCCCTTCGCTTTTAAAATCCATAAGGGATAGCCTGCATGCACCAACCTGATGGGTTTGCGTTTGTGTGTCTGTGTGTGTATGCATGTGTTCCAGTAATGCTGTGGCTGCAGTGTTGACTTGGTAAAGCTCATCAGAGATCCAGACCTGCACAGAGCTTATTGAGCATTACACAATAGACCTGAAGCACATCGCCACATAAATACTGACTACTACGCAAGCTGCAGGAGAGAGACATATCTACATCTTTATATAAGTATATATGTATATATACATACATACATACATACATATATATATATATATATATATATGTATATATGTATAATTTGATTTGAAAAAATAACTTGTGTATAACTTTGGTAATCTAATAGTATCCACGGTTTATTGGTAACTCAATGGACAAACAGACATAAAAAAGTCTTTTAAAAATGTCCATTCAAATTAATTAATGTCAGGACAAAAAAACACAATATATTGGTATATTGCTTTCATTTGACACATTTAGATTTCATTTTCAATTTCAACGTAAATCCATATGAGGGGATGTTTTCCAAAGCAAGCAAAAGGCTCAACACAGTATTCTTTTGTATGTTTTTTATTTGTGTAATGACAAACTGAGCCGGTTTATTTAGTATTTAAACACGATTCAGCTTAATTATTTAATGTGAATGTTTCTGCTTCATTTTCATGCTCGTCCCCTTTTTATCTACATGTGAAGTCATTTCTAAACATCCTCTTGGTTGGTCACAGCAGCTGTGGGACTGCGATGCCCATATCTTATATAACAGCATCCTCCTCCTCCTCCTCCTCCTCCTCCTCCTCCTCCTCCTCCTCCTCCTCCTCCTCCGTGTATTTATGCTGATGATGTGTCAGAACACTCCAGCCCACTTCCCCTTTTGCTCCCCTCGCTGCTGTCAAGAGTAACATTTCTGCCTGTTCTCCTCTGTGAAGACACAAAAGTCAGTTTGAGAGCATTAAATATTCAGGCCTGTTTGGGGAGGTCGCCTTCATAAATATTGACTAAAATGCCCTGAGAATGAGGCTGGCCTATCCAGTCAGCGGTGGAGCAATTAGGGAACGTTTTTGAAAGCACTTGTGTTGCTTTCACCGGGACAGTTGTAAGAAAGGACGATCGAGGAATAATTTACGGCCACCACAGTCGTCTTGCTGGAACACAGAAGGAAATAAAGCACAGTGGTGTGGGAGATATTGCTGTTAATTTCCCCTGACAGGTTAACAACATATAGTGACAAAATACTGTATCTGGACATAATCCAAAAACATCACATTTACACATCTCTTCCCTTTAACCTGCATAATCCTTTATATCTCCTTCACGTGTCTCGCTGAGGTATCATGTCTGGTGTGTAAAATCACAGTGTGCAAATACGCATGTAAGATATTAAATAATTATTTTTGTACATAAATTCAAAATATATATATATATATAGAGAGAGAGATAATTGGAAATTGATGTCATATATTTCTATAATTAAGATAAATTTAATAGTTTTGTATGTTTAAAATCTTAGACCATTGGATAATTAAGACATATTCATATTGGATGAATAAGATCAGTTCATATGTTGATGTAGTTAATAATATAAAGATAATTGTTCAAGGTATGTATGTGTTTATGAAAACAATGGGAATTAATTTGTTATTAATGTTTGTAAGTTAAACATGAAACAAAAATATGGTAAGAAGGAAGTTGATATACTGTATATTGGTAACTTTTAAAATAACAAATAGATGAGAATAATATCAATCAGTCCTACCCAGTTTCGGCATGTAAATGCAAATAATGCTAATGAAGTGTTTTTCCTTTATTATTCTGTTATTTTTAACTGTTCTTTTTTGACTGTTTCTTGTGCTTTATGTGTCAAACATAACAAAATACCACAAACACAGGCACAGTCAAGACAATACCTAGACTGTTCGAGATGTTTTCTGTGACCGAAGTAACATTTTCTCTTTTCCTTTCTCCCTCTGCAGTCTTCATCTGCAGCTTCATGGTGGCAGCTCCCATCTTCGGTTACCTGGGCGACCGCTTCAACAGAAAGGTCATCCTGAGCTGTGGCATTTTCTTCTGGTCCATTGTTACTCTCTCAAGCTCCTTCATCAGCAAAGAGGTGCGTCATCACAGCACATTAGCTAACACACTGTTCCATTAGTTGTCCGTCTCCACTGGCGAGTTAATTGTTCTGCCATGATCTGGATATGCTCATGTTAAGACTTGGGAAATGAAATGACATGCTTGTTAAGGCAGACACCCACTTTGCCTTTGCTTTGTAGGCGCTCTTTATGTCTGTCTTGCTCTCTCTCTCGCTCTCTCTCTCTGGCTACCATCCAATCAGCTAATGAAGGCCCATGCCTCACAGTTGTCTCAATTACACTTCTTTAGAAGATAAGAGTCTGTCGTTTCACTGCCCCTTGACAAGTAGATTTAGATGTCATCCCCTAAAAGCCCTGTGCATTAAAAACAATAATACCCTTCTCAGAGGCAACATCGTGGGGGTATCCTGCCCGGATAATTCAACACAGCAGAAGTGTGTTGTGTGTACATAAGGCTTATCCGGGGGTGGGGGGTGTACACCCTGGGTTCACTGTCTTATAAAATCTGTATGAAGGCAATCAAATGTCAGTGAGATTCAGCCCATCTAGCAAGGCTAGTGAAATTCAAATTTTTTTAAATTTACATGTGTGTCTCATGACTGCAGAGCGCATCACGGAGTCCGCTGGTGTTATAGCACTCCTCACCACTGGGGCTTTTAAGCCCAGAGCTGTGGAAGGGAATGACAGCTGAGATACGCACGCGTGTGTGTGTGTGTGTGTGTGTGTGTGTGTGTGTGTGTCTTTGTGTTGATAGTCTCGGGAGTGCATCTTTTGACCTAAAACCCTTATTGGTTCATCTTTTTGGAGGCAAGATGGCAGTAATTTGCCATAAGGAGGAAATTCATTCAGGCCTTTTGGGGCTAAACTGAAATTAAGGGCCCTTCGAGCCCTCTAACAAATACCACAAATGTCACTGACAGCTGTCGAGGCAAGAGATCTTCAGTCCATTGGCCCAAACTTTAACTCCACCCTCCAGACATCTTGCTGAGTGTGCCACTCAAACACGACAAGAGTAAATGGCTCTTATGTAACAGCTTGATGGTGCTGTCGCCACCAGAGATGAAGGACATGACACATAATGAAATGTTAATGGCCACTTACGAGTGAGTCCTACCATGAGGCCACTGGAGCAATTTGAAGGATTCACAGCAGATACAGGACTCTCATCTTACTGACATTTACCACAATTTGTCAGAAAGAGACTTTTTTTTCCACACGGGCAGAACAGATTAGCATCATAAATGATCACTCGTAAAACCAGTCAGTCGCTCACACATACGTGGTAAACTTTTATTTTCCTTTATCTCTTAACATCATCTCTGTTTACGCGTCCATGCAACTGAGCGTGGCTCTTTTCAGTCCGTCTCATCTCATGAATATAAAGAGATTTAGAAGAGGACATTGAACACTATTGTTGTAACAAGGCGCAGTTGCTTGGATTGATGAGCAGCTATTCTACTTGGGATAATCTGTCTTTTATGAAGATTTTATGACTTTAGTACTGAAGTTTATACGAATCCAGAAAGTAAGTAACTTGAGATTGTTTCAGACTGACTGACTGTTGGGATCTAACTTAATTATAACACTTCATTTCAAAGAATTGAAACAAAACTGATGCTAAAAAGGAGTGTAAATTTATCGTTATTCATGGATGAATTTTCCTACAACTATGTTTTCCCCTATTCTGTTTGATCTCGTCCTACCCTTCAATCTGCTTTTTCAATTTGTAAACCTCATTTTTGTGGTGGCTTCCTGGCATAGCTGCCTGGAGTCGCTGCTACCGGGATGGGGCGGGGGGGCTGATAGTCTGGTAACCACTCACACACAGAAAGAGCCACCATCATGAGGCCACTAAACATTGGTTTTCTATAATAGGTTTAAAAAAAATGTTACAAACACGGAGAGGCTGAGTTGGGAGTTTTTCTGAAACTTTTCGAAAACAAAAAGCTGGCAAAAACAGCTTAAGGGGAGCTGTAAACACATATCAGTGAAAATTATACCGCAGCAGTTTTAAGATGCATCTCTTCAGTGTCATGTTACACTGAAAAATTTGTGTGTGTGTGTGTGTGTGTGTGTGTGTGTGTGTGTGTGTGTGGTCTTCAGGAGATTTTTAATGGTTGTGTGTGTTTAAAACCTAGTGACATGATGTCTCGTCCACCAGCTTGAAGCCTGGAGTGGCAATGGGGAGCTAAGGTCAGCGCGGCGGTCATCTTAGTTTTGCCGCTGTGACCTGAATCTCTTTTCACAGCACATAGTGTAACCTTAAAAAAACACACATACACACACACACACACACACACACACACACACACACACACACACACTCTCTGCAGATAGCCATTATTAGAAGCCACAGTAACCTTGCATATCCTTGTGGCTCCGTGACGATAACAGCCATAGGGCGTAGGCATTACGTTTTCTTTCCACTCGTCCATCCTATTCTGTTAACGTGATAGATGTCCCAGCAATGCCTTGAAAGAATGTCGAGGAATTTAAGCACAAACATCCACTGGAACTCAACAATGGCTTGAAAATGTTTTGGTGGTCAAATGTCAACTCACATGTAAGTGATATCCGTTGAATGCCCTGAGGGAATTTCACTTGAACTCAATGATCGAAAATAATTTGATGGTCAGAGGTGAAGGTCAATGTCTGAGGCATACTACTGTGGTTCCCTTATTTAGCATTGGTATGTGCAGAAATGGTTTATAATGTAATTACAAGAAGAATTAGGGACATTTTAAGTATTACTGAATGTAAACTGTTTTACAGCCGGTGTAGCTTTTCCTTTAAAGATATCATTAAAATAATTGCAATTGCATTCTATTTTTAGTTGATGATCAGTTTCTACCAACAATACGAAGTGGTACACTGATGAAGTCAGTGTAATTTGAAAGGATCTCCATATGTTAAAAGTGTGCATGTAAGAAAGACTGTGAGTTACATTATTGTTAGTGACACTAACAGACAATCACATCAGTGCCAATATTTGTAGTTTGTTCCATTAAAATGTGTAAGGGAACATTTTTCTCTCCAAGGAGACATGTGATTCTCTATTGAGTGTGAAGTAGTTGCCATGGCAACATTTAACAATCCAGTTTCCTCAGCAGGTGACCTTGCTAGCATGGCTGCACCTATAAAAGCCTTTTAAGGGTCCATCATATTGTATACAGTTGATTATGTCTGGTAGAAAATAATTTCCCATGAATATTAATATTATCTAAATTGGATTAAACACACACACACATATACACACACACACACACACACACTATTTCACTCGTTTTAAGTCATTGTTATCCATTGGGCAGGATAACAATGCCAAAATCTTTAAAACTGGACATTTAAACAGTCAGAGTTCAAACACCTTTCAGGTCAGATGCTATACTGGATATCCTGCATGTCCTGTGCAGTAAAGAAGCAATATCATGGCTCTGATCTTGTGAAACTCATTTCATTAATGAATCACATTTGTTAATCCAGTGTTCGGCCTTGCATGTGAGTTTCAGGGTGCCCGCCTCTGATTATTTGGTCAATCAAGTCCAAGGGAATTAATAATGAATCAGGGAAGTATGGGAGCTGAATAGTCATGTTTTTTGCTCGTACAGCATGTGCTTTTTCAGCTTGATTATGTGGGCAATGATCTAATGAAAAGAAGTTTCCTGAAAACTTTGACATTTCTCTCTCTCTCTCTCTCTCTCGCTCTCTCTTTGCTTTTGCAGTACTACTGGCTGTTTGTGCTCTCCAGGGGACTGGTGGGCATTGGTGAGTCCAGCTACTCCTCCATCTCTCCCACCATCATCGGAGACTTGTTCACGAACAACAGCCGAACCATGATGCTGTCAGTCTTCTACCTGGCTATCCCACTGGGAAGGTAAGCAGACATTGGATGACAGACATCTCTACGATCTATTCAAGGAGAGGTTGCTCATTCAAACTCTTATCTCAGTGATCATATGAAAATGATCACATTTAATTAAATCCAGCCTCTTTTTCAAACCTATAGGAATCAAGAGAGTTATCAAAGATAATTGAAATGACCCACACATGGAGAAGACAAGGCTTTTTTTCAGAAGCAGACACTCAAACAGTTTATTGGCACTCTGCAGAAAAAAAAAGCTCTAAGGAGGGTAGGAGACTTTTCTTTTTCGAGTGTAGGGGTGTGGGGAATTGTAGGTATTATTAAGTGCAAGCCTTTTCAGTTCATTCAATCAGAAAAAGTGCCTTGGGGAGAAAACAAACAAAGCTAAGTAAGAAAAGATGAATTTAGTGGTGGATGCAGCACTGGGGCCACTTGAGGTTTATGATTATATACAGTACAGTGCTTAACAGCATGTGTCAGAGCTGTTTTTAAGCCCCTGCGTGTAGAGTTGCACGCAGAGACACCAAGAAGATGCTGAGGAGAGGAGATACGTGCTCAGCAACACTGTAACATTACATTAAAATAAACATGGCATGACACAGTGATGAATGGTCATATAACGTATTACATGGGAGAACAAGGACTTTGGACTTTGGAGTGGTGGACTGGAGACAAGTGAGGAAAGGGAAGACTAAGCTGACCTCTGAGCTGTCAAAATGTTTGGGTCATGTCAAACTGCCTGGTAACACAGACAATAGGAGGTGGGTGAGTGGGCCTCAGTAAAGTGCAGTCAAGCTTCTGATCCAGTCCCAGTTTGCTTTTTGTGACCGTTTCCAGGAAATGACCTCAGGAATTGGACCATAGTCACAGGAAATGGATTCCCCTGCTCCCCCCATTTTAGTTTACTCACATAATTTCTTAGCTTGGGTGACGCCAGTGTTTGATGTGAACATATTTTTCATGCCTGAGGTTTAATGTCTGTGTTCCAAATACTCCTTGGGTGGAACCTGATTAACTAAGCTGTTAGTCACTCACTGGGAATATCATATGCTGTCTGAGCCTGTTATGCTCTGATGTTATATTTGGAGACCTAATCAGCCACATGGAAGCCCAACAGTTCCCCCTTTAAAGGTAAATGTGTTAGTGCAATACAAACCAGTTAAACATGTTTTGGAATTTAGCAGCAAGTGCTGATAAGAGCAGACTTAAGTCCTGTTGGCTGCAATCTATTGCTATAATTGGCTATTGTAATGTAGAGGACCGTCTTCTAGCCAGAGGCCATCATGTCGACAAACTGGTTCAAAGAATCACATTAACCCGTATTGAAACATTTAAGTGAAGAGGCTAAACAAGCCGTGGGCTACAGCTGGCAGACAAATTAAAGGAAAAGTCAACATTAAGTGTACTGGCGAGGTGTTGGACCACCAACCTTCAGAGCGGTTTCAGTGGCTTTAATTTTCAAATCTTTTACAGCACATATACCATTCCTCCAACACATGTTCTCACACTTTGATGATGTCGGAGACTAGGTGGTTCCAAAATTAACATCTACATTTGTCCACGTAGTCATTAGACTGGATCTTTGTTGGGTATGACTATCCCCTTTCCCGAAGCAGCTGCATGGTAAAATATTATTTAGCATTCTCAGTTTTGTTTTTGACAGAGGGACTTAAACATGTCAAAGCCTAACCAGCTCATTTTTGACAGTTCCCTAATGCTTTCAAGATAAAGCCCACATAGTTTACAGTTGAAACACCTGTGTCACTTAATCCTGCAGGTTACTGTTAAACTCCTCTGTAAATGGTGATGTTATGTGGTAGCTCCTCATCTGATATTATCTTGCAACACTTAGCTTCAAGCTTTTCACTGCTCTTTCCTTTATGACTCACAAATCAGCTGTTGAACAGGTAAAATGCGAAGACTTGAATTACACAAAGCCATCGGCCAGCGTGCAGTTTCACAAATAGACCAACTAGCCATGTTGCTAGCAGTGCTTTGATTAGTTAGCGCTCAGCGTTGAGTGGCAAAACACTCAGCACAGCTTTAATCAGGCTAAAACCAGGATGTCAGTCTTTGGGAGGAACACTGAGTGATAGAAATGCAGCAGCGATAACTCTGGATATGAGTCATACACAAACACACACTTATCTATCTATCTATCTCTCTCTCTCTCTCTCTCTCTCTCTCTCTCTCTCTATATGTATATGTATGTATTTATATATACACACACATGTATATAAATATGTATGTATATATGTATACATACACACAAACACATATATGTGTGTGTGTGTGTTTGTGTGTGTGTGTGTGTGGTGCTGCTAGACCTTCACAGTTATGCATATATGTGCCTGTGTCATGCTGCTAATCCAGTCTTTCTATTTTCTGCAGTGGGCTGGGGTACATCCTGGGCTCCACTGCCAAGGTGGCTGCAGGAGACTGGCACTGGGCACTAAGGGTAAGACCATCCTCATCTAACACTGCATGCACACACACACACACACACACACACACACACACACACACACACACACACACACAAGACCCTCCTGCAGGGCTCAGGGGACAGACCCGTCATGGATCCAGGGTCACATGGGTCACATGGCAGAACAGGCACACCAGCTCCTGACATTGCAGAAAAGTGACAGTGTCAGCCCCTAGCCTCCTTGTGGGGCCTTCCTTAAATCATAAATGTGATTAAAAACACTTTTTCAGTATCAAAATCTTTCAACATCATCTAATTTGTCTTGAAGCAAAAAGGGTGTGTGCTTTTGAGCAACTGGGGGAAGGAACTTGGATTAAAAATTCCTTGCTGGCATCCACACTGGCTGTAAGCACATTTATCTTTCATGGCACACCTGCAGGTGAGTTCAGGTGAAGCCCCATCAGTGCAAATCAAGGAGTCAGAGCTTCATCTGCCTGTGTGTATTGCAATTTTCACAACAAGAAGTTAATGAAACATAGTGTGAATTTCTTTTTAAACCAGTTGTTCTCTCTGAGAAGTTCTGGAATGTAAACTAAATACTGGTTCCTGGTAGCTTAAAAACACTTCCGTCTCATACAAGTCTTCCCTCGTGTCACATCAACCACATTTGGAAGCACAAAAAAACATTAGCTTGTGTACCAGGTAGTAGAGAAGGCAAAAAGCTTGCATTTTGACCGGAAGAGACTCATTTCTTACGACTCAAATATGCTCCAAGAGTGTTAAGCTGGATCCCCATCAATTAAAGGCTCTTTTCAATTCTCAAGAGAAATCTGTTAAAAACTGTCTTTCTAGGGCACTTCTTCCAAAAGAATCCTCTCTGGACGGCTGTGTGCATGTGCCTGTTTATTGGAGAAGGCACAGGTGTTAAATCACTGTTGTCATGGCACTTTGTTACTGGCACTCCTCTGAAAGTTAGACCTCTCTTTTTATAGCATACCAGTTGTATTGGGGAGAACTTCTGAAAGGTCTAACAGGACTCCCTAAAATCTTGAAACAATTCTGGATTAACTCCTCTTATTAACCATTAAAGGAAGGCATTAACATCCCCTCAGCATAATTCTGTGCAAGGGATTCCTGAACATGGCCACTGCATTGGGTTTGAGGAAACAGGAAGTTCACTTCTGCCTCTCTTGGAGGTGCATTAATAAGATAACAAGCAGCATGTTCCACAATGGCCACAATGACATTCCAATAGAACAATCTCCAAGCCAATTAATCATCAGCTGGGGCATGCAGAGGAAAACAAATACTCTGACATGAAACAGGTTCTTTGCAGCAGTATCCTGTTTTCAGTGAATAATCACCGCAGAGCTTCCGTTTGTTTTTGCCTGGTGCATTCCAGCTATCCAGTGGAAATATGGTCTGCAACAAGGCAGAAAGAGAGGTGAGGAGCAGGTGAGGGCAGTAGCTAATTGGTTTGATTGCTAGCCATCCTTACAAGAAGTGTAAAACAGGCCCTGTGGGAGTCAAAGGCCAGATGTCAAAGCCTCACAGTGGCTTATTGAATACTTATGAGATAAAACTTGCGCATAAAGTGAAGATTTCTTTCTTTCTTCAAATGAATTGGTCTTCCATCTTGCTGAAAGCTCACGATGTGATGGGGATGTTGATCAGATCAGGCAAAAAGATGCAATAAAAAACATATATATGGCATTTACCTGCATTATCAACACCGTGACTAAATTGTACACATACACATTCACAGCAGCATGTAGATGGACTTTTATATGCTACACAATATAATGGGATATATTTGCTCTGACACATGAATTTGGTTTTGCCTTTGTGTGCTATTAGTACCAACACATCCTCTCCCACACATCCCATCCTGCCTGTTGTCTTTATACCCCCAAACACACACACACACACACACACACACACACACACACAAAAACGCATGCACAAACATGCTTCTTTATAACACAAAGATGATCATGAATATAATAGCAGATGGGCACTTGTGAGGTTTGCTCTTTAGTGAAGAGCTCACAAAGCAGTTCTCAAAGCCAAAAACCTCTTTCATAGAAGTGTATGCTTATTCACAAAGACATAGCACACACACACACAAACACACACACAGTGATGACAGAGTAAGCAGAGGGAATGTTAGTGGCTGTCGAAGGCTTGTATAGGATGTTAGGCATATCAACAAACACAGCAGTCATCTGTTCGCATGCTTCTTTGTCCTGTATCTTACGGGAATGTAAAGTCAGTGGGATGTAACAACATGATTTTGAGTCTAATCAAGCTGTTGTGTCCCGGTAGGTTTCTCCACTTTTAGGGATCATGGCAGGAACGTTGATCCTTCTCTTTGTGCCCGAGCCAAAGAGGGGCAGTGCTGACCAGATTGGGGGACGCATCAAAACCCGCACGTCATGGTTCTGTGACATGAAGGCGCTTGCGAAGAAGTAAGGAACATTTTTCAGCTTCTTTGGCCAATTATCCATTTTTCTTCTTTTGAATAGCTTTAGATGTTGCAAACACGTTCTTGCTCACATACTCTGGCCCATGGTTAACCTATAGTGTCCATTAGAGGCCTGGAAAAATGTCAACAGCAGACACAGTGAGCCATTATCAGTCACTTGCCAGCACTCTGCCACACTGCTCCACTGTGAGTGAGGGGAGCGTTGCATCAGTCACACTGGCTGCTCTTGTTATTATATGACCTGTGGGCTACATCTCTTAAACCATGTGATGAACTCTATATAGCTAATGTAGCCACGCAGGTTTATTGCAACTATTTTAAGTGAGCAGCCACATTCATTCATGCGAGGCGCAGTGTGACTTGTCGCTAACACAATCTCCTTCTTTCAGCACCTTTGGAAAAGTGTTATTTGTGTCTCCTATGGAAATGGGTCAGCTCTGGCTGCGTCTCCTTTTCCCTTAATTTGTAGCATACATCCTATCTGCTTCAAAGTCTCATTGAACACCTATGATATTATGATTTCATGCAGATAATCTCAGAAGGGTTTCATGAAATATTTGAGAATTTCATTCATCTTGTTTAACTTTTCTATCTTTCTTTGTCTCATCATGGCTAGTCGGAGCTACACGTTCTCCTCCCTGGCATCGGCAGCTGTGTCCTTTGCCACAGGTGCGTTTGGTTATTGGATCCCTGCATACCTGGCCAGAGCCCAGGTGGTGCAGAAGACAGCAGAAGTCTGTACAAAAGATATCTGCAGTAGCACAGATAGGTAAGAGGTCAACCGCTGAACACAGACCACACTCGACTGCTGAAGTCTGAATCTGAATCTGAAACACACTCACCTGCTATTCTATTCCACCCTCTAGCTTCATCTTTGGAGCGATCACCTGTGTAACAGGGCTGTTGGGCGTGGTCATTGGTGCTGCCACCACACGCCTGTGCCGTCAGAAGACTGAACGAGCAGACCCTCTAGTGTGCGCGGTCAGCATGCTGGGCTCGGCCATCTTCATCTGCCTCATCTTCGTGGTGGCCAAAAAGAACATCGTAGGAGCTTATGTAAGAGTCACTATCTGTTACCTTCAGATTAAGATTACTTCCAAATTCAGATTAAGAGTTTAAATGTCATCTCATCAGTCAAACAAGAGAAGACTTACTAAGTTCATGTTTAAATCAGGAATGTTTGATGTCACTTCCTCTCTGCTTGATGAGCTGCTGCAGGTAGCTCAAGTCTGGATAGAGAGAGATAGTACATCTATTTTTCTAGGCAGGAAACAGTTCAGCCTAACTGTTGCCCTGAAACAATACACTTTGGGGTGTTGAACTCACTAATTCCTCATTCTTACTAGAAACAAAGCAGGCGGAACTGACTCTCAACAAGTTGGCTTCTAATATTGCTGGAAAGGGAGAGAAGATGGAAAATATTTTCCATGCGTGAGAGCATACATAACAATAAGGTTTTAATATCTTAAACCCTATGTAACCTTGGCTGACCTCTTCAAGTCTGATTTCTGCCTTCATGCGCTCTTTACAGCTCACTCAACGTGCACTTAGTTTTTCTTTTTCTTTTTTTTTTTACAGTTTAGGCATGTCAAAGGAGTGTTTGTGTGTTTCGGATGTTATTTTGTAAAGATCGCAATCCAGTATAATTAGGGTCCCGGCAGGACCTTTGTGTTTTTGCCAGTATTCTTCTTCTTTCTTTCTGCACTCTGTTCCAGTCCTGTGCCAAACTTTCACAGTGGAAATTGTGGGAATATACAGTGGCTTGCAAAAGTATTCATACCCCTTGAACTTTTCAACATTTTGTCATGTTACAACCAGCAACATAAATACATTTTATTGGAAATTTATGTGAAAGACCAACACAAAGTAGCACACAATTGTGAAGTACAAAGAAAATTATACATTAATTTTTTTATTTTTTTTTACAAATGAAAAACTGAAAAGTACAATGTGCAAAAGTATTCCGCCCCCTTGAATCAGTACTTTGTAGGACCACCTTCTGCTGCAATTACAGCTGCAAGTCTGTTGGGGTATGTCTCTACCAGCTTTGCACATCGAGAGACTGAACATTTTGCCCGTTCTTCTTTGCAAATGAGCTTGAACTCAGTCAGCTAAGATGGAGAGCATTCGTGAACAGGAGTTTTCAGGTCACAGATTCTTGATTGGATTTAGGTCTGGACCGTTCTAACACATGAATCTGGACCATTCTAACACATGAATATGTTTTTTTAAACCATTCCATTGTAGCCCTGGCTTTATGTTTTTGGGTTGTTGTCCTGCTGGAAGTTGAACCTCCGCCCCAGTCTCGAGTCTTTTGCAGACTCCAACAAGTTTTCTCCTGACTGCCCTGTATTTGGCTCCATCAATCTTCCCATCAACTCTGATTATCTTCCCTGTCCCTGCTGAAGAGAAGCACCCCCAGAGCCTGATGCTGCCACCACCACGTTTGACAGTGGGGATGCTGTGTTCAGAGTGATGTGTAGTGTTAGTTTTCCGCCACACATAGAGTTTTGCATTTAGGCTGAAATGTTAAATTTTGGTTTCATCTGACCAGAGCACCTTCATCCACGTTTGCTGTGTCCGCCACATTGCTTCTGGCAAACTGCAAACGGGACTTCTTGCAGTTTTCTTTTAACAATGGCTTTCTTCTTGCCACTCTTCCATAAAGACCAGATTTGCACAGTGCACAGCCAATAATTATCCTCTGGACAGATTCCCCCACCTGAGCTTTGGATCTCTGCAGTTTGTCCAGAGTCCCCATTGGCCTCTTGGCTGCATCTTTAATCAGTGCTCTCCTTGTTTGGCCTGTAAATTTAGGTGGAGGGCCGTGTCTTGGTAGGTTTGCAATTGTGCCATACTCTTTCCATTTCCAGATGAAAGCTTGAACAGTGCTCCGTGAGATGTTCGAAGCTTGGGATATCTTTTTATAGCATAACCCTGCTTTAAGTTTCTCCACTACTTCATCCCTGACCTTTGTGGTGTGTTCCTTGGACTTCAGTATTCTCTGAACAAACCTCTGAGGCCGTCACAGAACGGCTGTATTTGTACTGAGATTAGATTACACACAGGTGGACTCTATTTAGTCATTAAGTCAACATTTGATCATTCAGCAATCATCAGGCAAATTCTGAAGGCAATAACATATATAATTTTCTTTGTCCTTCACAATAATGTTCCAATTTGTGTTGGTTTTTCACATAAAATTGCAATAAAATATCTTTATGTTTGTGGTCTTACCGTACCAAAATGTGGAAAAGTTCAAGCGGTATGAATACTTTTGCAAGCCACTGTAGTTCTGATGGCCGTGGCAACAATTAATAGTTTAAAACCTTGAACACTGCAAATAAACCAACTGTAATTGCTAGTGCTTTACAACTTTCCCAGGTCAAATATTTAAGAATTTTCATATCCTTTGAAATAGAAGTAACTATAAAATCCATCACTCCTGCTTTTTTCCTTCCAAAATTTCTTCACCAAAGTTTTTGCTCAATTTACTCCAGGCTTTATCTGCAATTTGAGACTCTCCAGATTTTAAAAAATAGCCAGATTTTTCCATCCATCCATTTTCTTCTGCTTATTCGTGTTAAGGGTTGGGTGGGGGGGGGGCTGGGGTCTATCCCAGCGGCTACGGGTGACCCTGGACAGGTCGCCAGTCCATCACAGGGCCAACACATAGAGACAGACAACCATTCACACTCACAGTCACACCTACGGTCAATTTAGAGTATCAATCAGCCTCGTCCCCTCTTGATGTGTTTGGACTGTGGAAGGAAGCCGGAGTACCAGAGAGAACCCACACAGGCACAGGGAGAACATGCAGACTCCACACAGAAAGATCCCATACCTGAGCCGGGGACTCGAACCGGAACCTTCTTGCTGTGAGGCGACAGTGCTAACCACCGTGCCACTGCCAGATTTTTGATTAATCCAAAACTGAGCCAACAGGAGAGGCATTACTTTTAGCATCTACTGCAAATTCTCTCAATAAATCTTCGTTTTTTCCCCCAAAAGGTAGAACAGTTTGATGTCAGGGGAAATGTACTCAAGATATTTTCAGAATTATATCTAAAAACAAACTAAATTTTGATAGAATGTTGAATGAGCACCAGTAAACATCAGCAGCCATGATTCTTCTTTACAAATAAATGACACACAAATCTACGGTGTTCTGAAAAAGTACAAAAATTGTCAAAATTGTATAGTTGGTTTGAAATCGGCCTCAAACTCTTTTCTCTGTATTGTCTTTCTTAAACTGCCCGTAAACAGTTCCAAGCAAAAAAGCAAAGAAAATAAGTAAGGTAAGATAAGTAAGTTACCCTTAAAAATACATACTCTAGTTCTTCAACAGCATCTTAACAATGTGGACTTAAAAAGACAAATATTACTTTTATTTTACTCTGAACTGACTGATTAATTAAAATTCTGTCCCATGAGGTCAAAGGTGCGCATTCATGAGGTGTTAGACAGAAGCATGACTCAGCCGATTAGACCCTTAGGTACTTCATAAATATTCACAGCGATTACACCATCTGTCTAACTCAATTACGTATCAGATGCTGTGACAGAAACTTAATTCTCTCAAGACGAGGGGTCAAAAAAGATGAAGATGTAGGCAACTGATGCTAGGAGTATTTCGAGTAAGTCTTTTGCTGTGTGAAAACATACCAAAACAGTAACAGACAGGTGCCTCTAATCATTCATTCTGCCCAAGTGCTCTCAGACCCTTCTCCTGTTGCAATATTAAATCATCTTACAGTACAGCAGCAGTTGTAAGTAATCGACTCTGGTTTCATGGCAAAGCACTGACAGATGTGTGGTATTATAAGGCGTGACATGGTTGTAGCAGTCTGCCGTACTTCGTCGAGGCACATCGACCCCTCGCAGCTGCTGCCTCATCAGCACACAGCTAATCTGAGAGAGAGAAGAGAGGCAACATGTTGGTCACACTGTCTGGTTTGCTGTTTTGAGAACACACTTGTCTACATCTGCAGCACCTCTCTGTACTGCACTGTAGGTCTGGCATATGGGCAATGGGTTAATTTCCCAGTAGGAAACACACATCGACCTGCACCGGTCTAAACCAGCACATACAGATACAATAGACTCTGCTGCAACCGAATCTCTCTGGGTTGGTTTTAAGAAAGTGAGAAAATAGTGGAAAATACCAGATGTCTACATGTTCTGTACACACAAACACGCTGCAGTGTATGTACATATACGGTGTAAATTCAAATAATTTCTGCTGTGTCAAAACTTGAGAGCGTTAATATGTTGCCAGGTTGAATACTGTATATAGCTCTGACAACAGTCCTTATCATCCCATTATGTTTTCTTGCTCGTCTCATTTGAACCAAAATGAAAGGCTGCATATCCATGTATGATTGAGCCACAGCAAAATAACATGTTTTTAAACTACAGCAACCAAAGCACTTCTACTCAGCAGTCGGTCCAAATACATGGCAGCAATATCTGCAACACAAACCTCCTCTTTTGGCTTTGTGTTTTGTTACCAGACTCTTTTTTTATGTGCTGTGGAAACTGGTTGATCTTAATTATCACCACTAAATATGCAATTTTTTCTTTCCTCTTTATTTAGGTTTGCATCTTCATAGGAGAGACGCTGCTGTTCCTGAACTGGGCCATAACGGCTGACATTTTAATGGTACGAACTGAAAACCTATACTTATCCACTGGGTCACTGGAAATTCCAGCAACATACTGCACCACATGTTCCCAATAGATGTCGAGTTGTATTTCGAGTGGACCTAGACTTTGTTGTGCTACAGAGCAGGCGAGGCTGATTATTATTCCTGCCTTTGCTGAGATTAATTCATACACCACTCACGAGAGCAAATGTAGAGCAGCTCTATTGCTGAAGGGACTCACGTTTTGGTATCCAAAAAAGAGCAACCAAAATGAGTGCTGGTGTACCACAGACACAGAGACAGGCCATTACTTCCAGTTGTTTTAACATAGCTGTGTCTTTATCAGCTGACATGATCTCCTGTATGTTTCTCTCTACAGTTTGTGGTTATCCCCACGCGGAGAGCAACAGCAGTCGCCTTTCAGAGCTTCATCTCTCACCTGCTGGGTGATGCAGGAAGTCCATACCTGATCGGCTTGGTAAGACTTTCGGTTGTGTCGCGGTCAGGGAACGCATCACTACTTTCAGCTAACATAAGCCTCCCATGAGCCCCTGGTGGCGCGAGCGTTATCTGTGGAGGTAGTGGGGGTACGCATCATGAGGTTGAATGTTTCAGAGGGTAGATGAAGTTTTGGAACCACTTCAGTACTTAACCCAAAAATGCCCTACGGAAATCACTGGGATTACTCCCCAGGTCTTGAATTCTAGTTGGAGTGTGTCTCTTCAACATATCTCTCAGTGCCCAATTCACACACATGATAGGTTCAGATAGCAGCTCAGCACTTGCTTTAAGTGGGCCAGTTCAAGAGAGGCTTTTAGCACGTGTCTCAGGAGAGCTGCTAAACACAGTTGTGATTTCACCAATGCTCTTCGTGTTGTCAGGGCGTTTTCCAGTAAATTTCATGGTTCCCAGGGGGGGCTGGTGTGACTGTATTTGATTGGTCAGGAGATGAGAGCTGGATTCTTTTTGGGTCATCAGGACTCCCAAGGTCAGAGTCACACCCACCCAACAGCCCCCAACCCTCCAAACTGCAAATACACACCCAAAGAATAGAGTCAAGGAGTGCTGCTCAGTGGAGTGTAAAACAGGATCCACTCCAGACTGTCAGGGAGCATTCTTCTCAGTCCAAATAAAGATGAAGTTGAATGGAAACTCCACATTCTGGGGGATTTATTTGAGCATACAGGGGGCAAAGAACGGTGACACACAAATGTGATTCATTCCAAAATGCTGCAGTAACATCAAGGACACGAAGCAAATCATAGTTCTATCACGTACTTTGGTACCAATTACCCGCTGATAGAGTCGTCTGTCTTTGTGTTTACATTGGATTTTACTGTCATATTCCGGCTCACGGCATAGGTCACACTAACAAAGGCAGAAGAAGTCTTTGATTAGTGAATCAAACTGATTCAAACCTAAAGATCCTCTGGCAACAGATGCAGCTGCCGAGCTTCACTTAAAGTGTCCTGTTTGCTTTTTTTTTTTTCCTTAAATGGAAACATTTAAAGCCAGATAAAAGGAGCAGTAAGTTACTTCCAAGTACTGACAAGCTCTTCAAAAGATGGAACAAAACTGGCATGAAAAAAAAAATCCAAATGTTGGAAAGAGGATCTGGCTCGTACACTTGCACTGTATTGTTTCTGCAGATCAATGGAATACAGACTCAATTTATATCGTCCAAAGTTTCTGTTGGCACATTTGGTGTTTTTACAGAGTGCTTAAATCTTTTATTTAGCACTCAGGCAATCATGAATTTGTTGTATGTTGCTCTCAGAACCTCTCCTCTTATGTCTGATAGATAAACAATAAAAATCAACTTATCAAATTTACAGCATGATGAAGGAATCATTTCACTAATTTTTAGTTTGAGCCTGATGTCCTATTTTTGCCTCATTACTTAAACGTACTCATGTACATCATGTAATGAAGTGCTTCATGGGGACTTCATGGGAATTTGTCACATTGCAGGCCAAGACATAGACACCCCCCCCCCCCCCCCACTGATCTTGTCCATCTGCCTGCAGCCTCAGGCAAGTGCACAGTTCTCCTCTGAGTGACACTCTCTGTCTGTGGGTTTCTCACTCCTCCACCAACCACTGACAAATGAAAATACTCCAAGTGCGTCATCACTCAGTGCCTCAATTCCTGAAGTGAGGTTTAGCATGCAAGTGCGATGGAGTTATGGTGACGCACACTTAGCACAGGCACATACACAGTCACCCGTGCAGACTGGCACGAGTCCTGTGAATGAGCAAAATGTCCAGAAAAACACTTATTGCTAAGCAACCACAGGAGAAAGCTGTGGGTCAGTCCTTTTGCTTAACAGTTGGGTTTTACATGTGCACAAAACCAACCTGCGGATGATGAACTAAAGTCTTCAGACCAGTGTGGCCTGTCAGCGGTTCTTTTGCGGATATTAGTGCCGCACAACCACCACTTTCTGTTTTGCAATAAACACTAAAATTCACTCGAGCCACGACACCCATCCATCAGCATCGGCTGGGGCAGTTGTCACACAAGACTCCCCTGAGAGGCACTTAATGGACTCTTCCTATAGTGCATGATAGGAACATGGCCTCAGGCAGCATGTGTGGTAGGGGAATGCCAGGAAGAGCCTCGCCACAATCTCCCAAGAAAGCTTGATAATAAGACATGCAGCAATTCACTGTGTATTTTTAGCTAAGCTGATCCGTACAGGTCATTATTTATTGTAGTGTTTCTGCAGCGGCCGCACAGGCTGCTGGATGTATACCAGAACATACATGTGAACACATACTTTATGCACATGGCCCCTCCCTTTGGCATCCCTCCTGTCAGCAGTTCTCCAGCTCCCCCTCATAGAGCATCTCATTCTGCTGACACAAACATATAATCAATGTGCTTCATCCAGGGAGATCTCTGACCACTCACACTGGGACAAGAAGCCCACTCTTGTTCCTGCTGTGCATACCTCTGTACAACTACACTAATCTATTAAAAGCAGCCTTCAGTTGTCTCCCCTCTGTCATTCAGTAGAGCTGCAGCCATATGATTAATAGAAGGAGGGGACTTGTTCACTTCACACCCACTTCACAGCTGTTATTTCCCTCAGCGACACGCATGACAGTCAAGCATTTCCTTGTGCTATTAGATGTGAAATCCTTCCTAGCTTTAAACAAAAACAGGGTGCCTTACATCATTTATGTGTGTGTCTGTTGCCATGATGCAGAACCTGCTGAATGTACAACCAACAGAAGTGTATCAGAGCATGGAGGGTTTTTTTAAGGAGTTTCTGGTAAATGATTCATCACATCTTTTCCTCCCTTGTGTCTTTGTTTTGTCCGTGTGTGTGTGTGTGTGTGTGTGTGTGTGTGTGTGTGTGTGTGTGTGTGTGTGTGTGTGTGTGTTCGTGTTTGTATGTGGGGTGGTTTTGGTGGTTGTGGTCATTGTTGGGCTGGCATGCCTGGGTGTAGATCTCTGACGCCCTTCAGGAGAGCTACGCTACATCGGAGCTGTGGAAGTTCCTCAGTCTGGGCTATGCCCTCATGCTCTGTCCCTTTATCATCGTCCTGGGAGGCATGTTTTTCCTGGCCACGGCACTTTTCTTCCTGGATGACAGAGAGAAGGCCGAGAACCAGTGAGTGACTCAGACATGTTTGAATACCTTGCTATTATGTATTAATCACATATTTTATACTTTGATGAGATTGTCATCATGTAAAAATCCAAACGTAAGACAAACAATTCCAGGATGTTGTCTGGAAACTGCTTGTACCCTTGTGTTTTGGTTCGACCAGTGTCAAGTGTCCCAGTGATGCCAACAGTCATGCCAGCCCTGCAAGACTCAGAAAAGCCTCTGAGCCGATTGAAAATGTCAGTCAGCTAAAAATGCTGGAGCGCTGACACAAGCTGTTCCAGCCATTAGTTTGTTAAAGTGTAGCAGCTACCGCCCCTCATACTTGAGTATTCATATTTTCCTCTTTCTAACACCAAAACGTGAATACAACCTCACAGTCACTGGTCATGGCCTTAAAAGGTTAGAACAAACACACTCATCCTCTCACAGTCGGTGAGACATAACTTCTTGTTTTCATTCTGCTTATTTTGTCCCACAATTTTATCACATCAACTTGCTCCCCTGGAACCAGTGCTCTTCCAAATGACTTCCTTCCTGTTGAAGATGAGGGACGTTTTTAGACAGGATAGCAGTCTAATGTCTGTCTGCTGTCGCTTTGTCCTCATCCTGTGGGGTTCCCACGCCACAGCCTCTTCATAACTAGAGATTTTGGTGCAGCTTAACCAGCTCCAGAAAGAGCAGTTTTGTAACCATAAAAACTTAAAAAAGCAATACCAGCAGGCAGTGTTGGTTAAACTGTTGTGGAAACCAGCGGCTTCAGGATATTCGGAACTAGAATCCAGGGTCAAGGTACCATCCAAACCATTAATATTTCCTCTGTGTAATGTTAATTTAAAGTCAAGGAGAGCCTTTGCTTAGGCGGAGGTCCGTGTCTGCCACTAGTAAGCCAAGCTGTGGCTTCTGCTGGAACTCCTCCAGGAAAAAAGGCACCAAATTCAGAACAATGACCAAAAAAAAAAATCACGCTGCATTGAGCCAGTCGAGGATGTGAGTCTGTGGTCCTATGTGAGGATCAAGTTATCTGACTGCATTACTGCACTGTGTGGGCAAATGGCACATGTTCACTCAGCTATATCCAACCGCAACCACTTGACTTTCACACAACACACTGGAGGGAAAGATGTGAAACAGACACACTTGGAGCAATCACAGGGGCTTTCTTGTGTGTCATTTTCCACAAATATGGAACTAGATTGATGTCAAAATCACACTGAAGCAAAAAATGTATTTCAAAGCAGCGTCAGAATTTCACTTTCACTGCCACTTTTGAACGGGTGATCTCGCTCCCCTAAAACTTTGTAGATCCTTATAAGCTGTAAATCATGAATGCTTGTCAGGTCTTAGAGACATCCAGTTTTTTATTGAGTCTTTCATGAGTCAAACTTGTTAACAGGCCATTAACAGCCATTTTGTCTATGCAGGGTAAACACTACATTAATTATAGCCTTGTTCCATTTAGGTGTGACAGAACGCTGGTATGGTGCATATCATCTCAATGAAAAACTTAACGGAACTGGATCCAAATTGATTTGACTGATTACACCTGTTATTACACTGCAGTGACGTGTCAAAATGGCCGCTGTGAAAAAAAGCCCTGTAGTCATTAGATTCTCACTTTTCTAAAAAGCCAAACAAGGCAAACGATAATGAGTCTTTATTAAGATCCTTAGAACAAATCTGTAATTTCATATGTTAAATTGTAATCCAGATGATCTGCTGCCTTTTCCCAGAAGGTCAGAGGATTAACGGTTAGTTGTTTGGTTTGCTGGTTGGTTGCTTGGTGAATGAAAGTGACAAAAATACAAACCACACTCGTCAGCTTTTATACACAGCTGGAATATAGATATGCTTCAATGAAATAAGTGAAGTAAATAAATCAAATGCGATGTTCTCCTGCTTTTCTTTAATTCCTTTCCATTCATTTACATCACTAAGGATCCTGTCAGAATAGTTCACAATGCTTGCAACCTCACCTACATATAGGTTAATCATATACCAGCTCCAGCTATGTAGGCGCACAAGAGCAAACATACTGATGGGTATCTTATATAGTAGCTCTAACATTGGCATTTATACATTAGAAGAAAACAGCCGAATGAAGAAAATGCAATGTTTAAACCTAGGCAGCTCTCATGTAACAAGCTGCAAACAGCGCTTCAGAGACCAGGATGACTTTACAACTACAGTTGTTTCAGGACTGATGCTTATTGATTCTATTCACACTGTAAAGCCCACAATTTTTGCCCCCCCCTCCCCTTTCTCCCTCTTCCTCCTTTAAGTGAGTCCTCAGATACTTTGTGCTATTTATAAAAGGCAAGCAAGTTACTCGCTGGAGCGCGTCTGTCTATTTCCAGCCTTAAAGAGTGCCTTATTATTTCTAGGTTGGTGGCTTTTTTTGGCAGTGCTGTTTCCATTTATAGCTCAGGTTCACTGCGTGCCCCCTGCTTGTGTTCACCCGCTCTACATATACTCATACTGATGTGTGAGAGTAGTTCATCTGCCATGCCAGTGCTCTCTTGACAGGACATTTAAGGGGTGAAGGCAGGCTGAGCACTGTAGCATCACAGGACTGTGGCATCCAGCTTTTATCGAGTCTTTCATGAAGTCAAAGTCGTTAATGGGCGACAGTGAAGGCAGGCTGAGCACTGTGGCATCACACGGGCAGGTTGTCTTAAACTGTGATTGAAATACAAAATGTTTGGGAAAGAGATTTTTACAGAAAATAGAGTCCTACATGCAGCATCCTTGATCCTGCAACGATTTCGTTCTCTCCGTAGGATGAGCCAACTGTCCAGACCTTCCACCTCAGTCAAGGTATGACCAGGTAAGTTACCCTTTCTCCCAAAGCAATTTTAAGTGCTTTTAACATCAGCAGGCTAAGTGGCTGATTTCAAAGAGATGCTCCTGGATCATTGACATTTACAGAGCTCCCCTCTTATTACCGCGTGAGCATCACGTAGCTCACCTCTCATTAGGAGCAACGGAGATCTGAAAACAAGATCTGTGTGGACTTAAAAGGCCCTTTGACCCAAGGCTTTATAAATGCCGGGGGCGATGGACACGATGATGTATGATTGATCTGTTTCCCGTCATATTGTGCTCACGGACATTCTTGGAGGGGTTACTGGACCATCTTATCGAGCTGCCTTCCCTCCTTCCTGTCTTTTATCAGACTCACACACATGTTTCAAAAGCTCTCTAATTATTAACTGTGATGTGGAAAAATAAACAATAATTGGCAGCATACCAGCCATGTCTGCGCAGAAGGACAATGGGGCAGCTCCTGGATAGAATAACAAGATTAAACTCTGACTCACTGATTAGAGGGACAAGGGAACTGTTGTGACTTATTTGTTAAGGTTATCGTGTTTAGCTAAAAGGTCAAAGTTTTACCCTTTTCTAATCACGCCTTTGTAACCCTGTCTGGGAGTATTTGTCCTCTAAACACATGTCAAAATATTTTTATGAACACAAAGTACACAAAGAGGTCATGAATATGTCTAGAAATATGTCTGGCTTCAGTGTGAAAAAGCGATGACAAACAAATGACTTCCTTTTAAATATTGTGGTAGAGTTCTTGTTTTGAAAGTTTATTGAATATATGTCAGATGTTTGGTCATAAATTTGCTGACAAGTCACTCTTTAATGATGAAATGCCACCAACTTGAGAACTAGAAAGTAGAGCTGCGCATCATTTCTCACAAGGTAGTTAGAGTTCAAGTCAGGAAGCCCTGTGATCATTTGCCAAAATTGCAACTACATGTAATATTTGGGGGCGGTGAATCGGTGGAAAAATTGTACGAGGATGTAAATTCAAGCAGGCAAAGGAGAGGACAGGCTCAGAGGCTTAGCGACATTTTGCATGTTGATCAAATTTTTTGCAAAAAACCATTATTTAAATTTTTTTGTCGACGACCTCAAAATTCCACTCACTTTGGAAGCCGAGAGTACTTTCAGGAATGCCCCAGCGGGCTGTATATCATAATTCAGTCATGACCGCTGTAAAAATGTGTATCCAAGGCCACTCTGACATTTGAGCATCAGCTAATGAGAAGACATGCATTCAAAACTCAGAAATGAAGAAAAAAAAATTGTGAATTTCTCCTGGAGATCAATAAAGTATCTATCTATCAATTTGGAAATGCACCAGAAAATACTGTTGGCGCTCGTGCGTTTGGCATATCCAGGAAAAAATGTTGCTGTAATTATAGGGATGAAAAAGAACGATTTCTGGAAATTTTGAAGACAAACAATGAGTTGCCATGTTGGTAAGGGCTCGCAGGTTGATTGTGCACTGGTGAATTGATTGAAGGAGACACAGGAAAAGCAAAAGAAACTTTTAAAACGAAATACACACGTTTTATATACACATAAACACTTGTGACACAGGCACAAAATCTCATCTACGCGTGAACTGAATATGAGGGACCATCTAAAACTGTTGCAGTGTTCAAAACTGTGAGAGCTGCAGTGTCAGTATCGTTGACTGGCTGACATTAGCTTACCATGCACCACGAGTGACAGGTGACATGAAAGGCTCCCACACGGCTGCCTCTAATATCAGGTTTCCGGGGCCGTTTGTGCTCTCGGCCTGAGGGTTTCATCAGTTCTCTGCCACATACAGCAGCTCAAACGTTGTCTCCTGGCTGTCTAAAGATGCTAATTATAGTGGCTTAAGCAACATGAGATCAGAAGGATATGCCTGGGAACTGCTCGTTTCCACACACAGTGAAGGCACTGATGAGTGACTGTCATCAGATTTATTTTCTAGGATGTTCCTCTCAGTGACAGGAAATATTTCCTCTCAAACAAATCAATACCGTTCACCCCTCAGACTCCCTCAGTACCGACCACTAATCCCAGAGGTGCAGCTCTGAGGAGCAAACACAGTGATATGTCGTAGATTGCTATCACCACGCACTGTGAAGGGAAGGAGATGAATTTGGAGGAGAAAAATGAGAACAGACTCACATTTGCTGAATAAGTGAGGAAGAAAAGAAGTGGTAATGGCCTAAGCTGTTACACATCACAAGCTATTAATCTCAATGATGCAATCCCAGACGGAGATCAGATACAGTGTCATCCAATTAACATTCTCGAGAGGAGGAGGATAAGATTCACTCCAAGCAGCATGTTGACTGCAGGACACCCCCCAAGACGGAGCTGTCAAGACCAGTGTGAGCTTCGCGCTCACTTATGCTCTAACTACACCCTCGTACACCATGAGGAGTAAACTCACTTCTTAGAGGCAAAACTCTTGATGTAGTCACTCATGTCCTAACTGTTTAAAGTGTTTGTACAGCTGCAAGCCTGGATGTTCCTTCTTCACACCAGAAGCACACACACATTTGTCCTTATTCATGAAATAATCTGATGCACAATTTGGTTTTAAGAATTGTAGAATGCATCGGCAACCAGAGTTATTATGTTTATGTGTTGTCGTTCCATCTGTCCACAAAAAAAAATCTCAGGAACAGCGAGAGGGAAATGCTTCAAATTCGCTCAAACATCCACTGGGACTCAAGGATGACGCAAAAAGATTTTAAATGACCACAGGTCAAAGGTCAAGGTCACTTTTACCTTGTGTAAATGTGACATCTCTCTTTGCTGCAAAAGTCCACTTAGAATCAAAGAGAGATGTCATCTTTACGTAAGGTAAAAGTGAAAGATTAAAAATTAAAAAAAAAACTGTAAAATGTTGGTCGAAGGTCATCGCTGTGACCGGCACACACAGAGGAATACAACTGTGATGCAGTATTTCAAGTTTAGCCGTCAATTTTAAGGCTAAGACATTTATGTCTGCTTTGGTGATTGCCACTTACAGAGGTACAGAACAGATGTAAAGAGCAAGGAGATACAAATAGTCATAAGGCTTTTGTCCCATCTGTAAGACGATTGTGAAGGTTAAAAGGTCATTGAAGAAGAACAAATATACACATAAGAACAAATTTGTGCGTAAGAACATTTCATGAATGAGGTCCATTGTGTACACAGCCAAGCTCTGATGTAACTTGTTCAACTTAGAATTCATTCATTCAGAAAGACTTGCCCCCTTCACCGGATCTTTGGTTTAGTTCACCACACCATTTACCGCTTACTGTGTGTCCAGTGACACCTCTAGTCATGTCAGCCCAAATGTCTGAAGCCATGATTTGCATCCTCTTGACCCAACAGCCCACCCCTTTGCTTCAGTCTGCAGCTCGGTACTAGTGGAGCTATAAGGAGGCAGACCAGTCCTGCATATCAAAGACCTCCTCGCTCTAATTATAGCCACACTGCCTTTGTAACGATTTCATCGCAAGTTTGGCTTATAAACAACTCACAGTAACAACTGGCACTAATAATTGAAGAAAATATTCATCCCAGAGAGGATTGAAGCTGCAACTGCGCAACTAAAAATCCTCTAATCCTCCTGTTCCAGATAATTACCCTTTGTAATATGTGCAGCTGATTTTCTGTATACACAAACAAGTCTTTGAATGTGCATGCCCACCCACCCCACCCCCCCAGTAATCATGTTGTAGCTTGTGTCCTGGAGCATCCAGGGCACCCATGACAGAGGGACCTTTGGGAGTGCATACCACTGTCAGGGTCCCAATCATCAACTCCAACAACTTAATTTGGATCCTCCCTCCAAATTTCATAATAATTTGAGAAAATGAAGTAACTGGTCATTATTGTCACTTTCTATGTAAATTTACAGTCTTACTTCATGCAATCCCTGTTATTGTTTGCATCTGTAAGTCCTCCATCATGTTTTTTTAAAACACATTTGATTTGATACAGGAGATTAAATATCAAGCCCGTTCTGCACATCTGGACAGGCGGTAGCAGTGTGCCACTGCTGCTTCTAGCTCACTGTTGCTCAGATCAAGGGGGTCTGCATGCAACAAAAAGCCATGTGTCAGGGAAATATTTAGGGCACAGCCTGGGCCTGGCGTGCAGGCATTATCAGGAAGGTCCTAACAGATGGCCCGGGAGCTTTCCACCTTCACATTAATTACATGTGAGTGTCCTGCAGTTAGGACAGATTCTAACCCCCTCCCTTCCCTCTCTTCCTCCCCTCTCTGTCAGGTGACAACCCAATGTGGACCCACATGAAGGAACAGCCAAACTCATGAAAAAATGGAGATAAGAAGAGAGTACAGCTGATCCACTTGTTCGACACACATCCTCCTCCTCATCGTCGCCGTGGCTCAAGCATCTCCCCCTACCTACACACTCGTGGAGGATAACTGGAACGAGGGAGCGTCTTGCCCCTCCCCGAAATGCCTCTGAAATCACAGGCTGATGAGGAGGCGCACAGCGGTGTGTGAAAGTTTGCCAAGCAATAGCTGATGTCCTTCTCACCTCTGTCCACGAGGATCCACTGAACCTTCCAGGGAGGAGGCAGGGTGACGAAATCCCGTGAGCTCTCTGACTCCTGCTGCCATACTACTGAATGCTGACCATGAACCTGCCCTGTCTGTCTGCCTGTCTGTTCAGCTCTCTCCCTACATGTCTGTCTGTCTGTATCTGTCTGTCTGTCTGGTACATCGGCTGTCAGTCTGTGCCAAGTGCCATAGCATCATTACATTCCTTTAGACTTTGCACTGACCACCACCAACCCTCATGACGTCATCACTGACTATGTTTGCATGCACACAATCCTTCAGTTTCTGGCTGTGAAATTAGATCATAGATGAATTGAAGCAGCGCAGCTGTTTCTCTTTTCCAACCATTCATTGAGCCTTTCATCTGACATTAGTAGCTGCAAAACTATTGAACAATGATGCATCTAAAATAATCAAAGTGCTGTTTATCCATTCAAACAAGCCTCCCATGATGTGACTGGTATCAGGTCATGCAGTTTTAACAAAGCGCATCGCGCAATTAACAACACACACAGTATTCACATGATCACGTCATGGTTTTGTTGTGCATGTAAACATTGCCGTCAACCAAGAGCCAAAAAGTGTTAAGGTCAGTGAATTAGCCTTAAAAAAAAAAAAAAAAAATTGGAGCTTTCACATGAACAAAAACAAGCCAGCTGTTTCCTTGAACCTCATGTGTTTTTAGCTTTTAGCACTTAAATCAGTGTAGATGGTGCCAGAGAACACACAGAGAGACTTCTGCACATTATTTTTCACAAAGTGATTTTTTTTTCTTTTCTGTGTGATGTTGGGTTTGACTGGATGTTACTGCTTGTGATTGTTTCATAATGATGACATGATCTGGGTGATTTAAAAGGACACTGGATTACATATTTTTTAAAGTTGTAATGTACATGATTTTTTTCACCAACATAATTGTTTTTTATTTGAGCTGTTTAAAGGGAAGCAATACAATTTTATTTCATTTTCGCGGAAGCTTTTTATCCACTCTGCCTTATCAGTGAGCTGGGTTTCCCTTTAAAGGGTAGTTCTCTTATGGTTTTGAATTTCTGGACACCCACACAGAGATGGAGTCATTTTCAGTGATGGACTTTGGCCCAGCCCATGCTGGTTACGATGACGTGTATTGTGAATTGTAGATACCCTATTCTGTGACTATAAGAAAGCTGCAGTCAACGGTTTATTACTGAGTGAAATCCTGATCCCAGACAGGAAGAGGAAATGTTATTCCGGCCTAGGATGTCGCTAAAGGAGCTGAAAACCCTTCAAGAACCTGAAATTTAGAGTTTTACACACCGGAACGCAGATAGACCAAATAAATAGATTTGATTTCATCTCTTTTTGCATCTGATGTGTATTCAGGAACTAGCTGTATGTATACGCAAGACTTAGCGTTAGTAGTAGGCACCTTAAAACCATACATCACCCAACAAGTGTTTTTTGCCTTTCAAGTACTCAAATACAGGTATCTTTAGTCCACCGAGATGTTTTTCTTTCCAGCGCCAATTCTTTTTGACTCCAGAATGCAGAAGGAGCCAGCCACTTTTATATAGCTTGTGCTAGCTTGTGTGTGATGGCTAACAAAGATAAAACTGTAGAAAACCTTCATTTACAACTCTAAAGTGCATTGATATAATCAACTCCTTTAGCTGTATGATCAGTAATCCACAAACACTTTCAGTTGAGCTAAAAACAAACAATGAAACTTTGGGCACGTTGCTGCTGTGAAAGTGGCTGTAGCTGCTGTTAGCCACTGGTTGCCGTTAGTTACACGCTGACTTTTCATGGCTGGCTCTTTCAGCAGTGTGGAGTCACACATTGGAGTGATACAGAGGGGGGAAAAATGTCTTCATGAGCTCAAGACACCTACGTGTTGGTACTTGACAGGCAAAACACACATTTTGGGAGAAGTATCACTTTAAGGGGAAAATGTTTTGGTACATTACATGGTGGATACTACTCTACCTTGAAGCCACTAACGGAGCCAACATTTTCAAACTTTAGGGGTGAAGAAAGCACTTTGCAGGCCACTGAGCGATCGCAGGAGAAGGAGTATGGATTGACCTTAGCAGAGGAATAGAGGGAGACATCGGGGTGGTTCTTGTAGCACGGACGTGTGAGCATGACTCATGGTTGTGTGTGGGCTGCTGTTGTGTGGGTTGTGTCCTTGTTGCCAGATAATTAGCTTTAGCTTCTCTCCCACTGCGCGGAGCTCTCTGAATGTGATTCTGTCCAACCTGATGTGTTTACACACCCACATCTTAATGAACTAAGCTTCTTACCTTCCTTTTATCAATTCTTTTTTAATGTTACCAAATGAGTTTTTAATGAAATGTGTGTGTGTGTGTGTGTGTGTGTGTGTGTGTATATATATATATATATATATATATATATATATATATATATATATATATATATATATAAGCTATATAATGCAGCAACTTTAATATATTGAAAATGATGGCTTGGATGCAATGTATTTATTTTTTGTTACCATACTGAATAATCTCTAAAGGGAAGTTCTAAATTTGTATAAACTACACTTTGTTTTATGTCCATGGGTTTGTTCTTTCTTTAATCTCAATGAAACAACACAATACCTTTTTACATCTCGAAGATTCATCCTGTTTACTGTGACCATGAATTGGACATCTCAATCTTATTACACACTAAAAAGAATCATGGAGATCATTTCCTGACCATTTTTTTGCAAATGCAAAGGAAAAAAGTTAGTGAATGCACATGATTCACTAACAGTGTGGTTTGGTAATACAAATAGCATTTAAAAAATCTGATGTATTTGATTTTGCAAATATTAAATGTAGTAAATATTAAACAACAACAAAACAAGTCTTACAGAGAGGTTCCCAGTGCTGCCAGCTATCATGGAGGGCACACATGAGAACATCCTCAACACAACCACAGCAGAATTATTTTTGTCCTCATAGGATCTTTTGTTAGTTCTGATAAGACATTCTGTATTTTTTTTTCTGACGCGTGATGTGTTTGAATATGTTCTTAAATGTTTGATGAACATGTTTTATTTGTTTGCAACATTTTGGCAGGAAACAATCTCCATAAACAACTGCAATGTGATTTCTTTTTAAAGATGGGCCTCTTCTTAAGTGTGCAGTCACTTTGCATTTCTTTTAAAGCTCTTGTATATGTTTGTTTTTTGTTTTTGTTTTTTTAAGAGCAAATGATCAAACCATTTTGCACATGTAATGTTCAGGGATATATTTTGAACCCTAGACTAGCATCCAGGTCACCGTCAGTCATTTCATGCTCACAGTAAGTGATGGCATCTGTCATCACAGGGACATTGGTTCTGGTCAGATGGGTCATGAGTTGAGTTTCTCTTTGCCAAATTTAGTTGACTTAGCACCAGTCCTCGAGTGTATGTCTTTCTGTTGTATCAAGTCATTCTGCGTTAACCATCGCTGACTTGGTGTACCAAGAATGTGCTATCTCTTGTCATACAAGAATCGTGTATAAAGAAACCTATTTCTGATGTTGAGCAGAAAACAGAGGTTATTTTTATTTTTAGAGCAAGTAAACACAAGACAAGTGTGAAAGGATATTATTCTAGAACTGAACTGTGATGCTCCCTTCAGGGGTTGATAGAAAATGTATATGTCTGTAAATCAAATAAACCTATTTAATCACCTCATACTGTGCTTGTCTCTTTTTGTCTTCATCGTGCCACACAGTCAACATCCAAGAGAATTAAAGTACATCTTAGGAAAAGGCTCACTTCACTTCAGAGATGAGTGGCTTTCAGACAGAATACTTGGTAACTGAAATTACATTTTTTATGCACTGGATCCTTGATGGATGAAAACTGCATTCTCAAACAGTCACTATTTTCAGAGTGTGTTAAACATTGTTATTATAGCGCTCAGCAATCGTATTACTTGTTAAGCTCATTTCAATTTGTTGGTGAGTTTATGTATTATGAAATAAACTGATGGACTGAAAGTGCAACAACCTCCTGCGCCACCGATGTGAACTAGGCCCTTTTGAATATTCTTAAAAATAAATATTTCACTGCAATGCATCCTTACAAGAGACCTGCTTGTCGTCTAGTGTCAGTGTTCCCGACCTTCTGAATCTGAAAATCTGCTTCCTCTGACCCAAACCTTCAATTACAACTCTGATGACACACACATGACGATGATGATGAACTATCTTTTTCTTTTACTTCATAAATAACAATTACATGAGGATGTGGGTACTGACCTACCTCTACTAAGGACATGTGATTTTAGTTATCTTGCAGCCAGACAGGCGCATGGAGACAACAGACCTCGCCCAAAACCCAATGCAAACAAATGCAGATTTTCACTGTATTAAAATGGAGTGGCCCCAAAACTCAATGGGCACGTCCCGCACGTTTAGTGAAAATTTGACTCTTAGTTTTTATGCAGTCTAACATACAAAGTCCTCAACAGTCAGCCACCTTCATACCTGACAGAGATCATAGTCCCCGATCATCCAGCTAGAACCCTTCGCTCCCAGGATCCAGGGTTACTTGTGGTTCCTAGAGTTTCTACAAGTAGAATGGGAGCCAGAGCCTTCAGCTATCAGGCTCCCATCCTGTGGAACCGTCTTCCAGTTTCAGTCTGGTTTGCAGACTCCCTCTCTTCATTTAAGAGCAGACTTAAGACCTTCCTTTTGATCAGACTTATAGTTAGGGCTGCTTAGGCTGGCCCTCAGATATGCTGCTATAGGCTTAGACTGCCAGGGGATCTCCCATGGTGCACTGGGCTTCTCTCTCCTCCTCTCTTTCCTCTCTGTCCTCCTGTATGTGTCATACATAAATCATACTCATACATGTTACTAACTCATCTTCTTCTCCAGAGCCTTCAGGCTCCCCACATCCCAGATCCCAGGTGCTGCTGGAGAAGGCAACAGACCTGAAGAGGCTCAAGTAGCCACCCGTGGCACCACCTGCTCACGTCCCCATCTGTCCATCAGTCTCTTCCCTTTCTCTCTCTCTCTCTCTCTCTCTCTCTCTTTATCTCTGTCCCACTCTTTCCTTCTGTATATCTGTCTTCCTCCATTATCTGTCTTTGTCTCTGCCCTGCTCTTCTGTTCTCTTTCCCCCCAACCAGTCAAAGCAGAAGGCCGTCCCCATTGAGCCTGGACCTGCTTGACGTTCCTGCCAGTTAAAAGGAAGTTGAAAATAGTTTTTATTTCTTTTTATTTATTCAATTATTTAGTTTAAATTACCTCCATGACCCACAGAATTAGTGATCTACTACTTCATATGAGAGCTGTGTGTGTTCTGGATACTATCATTAAAACAGGATCCTGCTTCTATCTTGTGCTTGGCATTAACAAACTTAATTCAGCACCAACTTGTAACTGGGATAAAATCTTTATTTTATTTGGGTAACAAAAAATAGCGGAAAGGGTGAGAATAAGTAGCCTCACAATAGTTCTGTAGTAATCCTAGTTAGTACCCCTAGCTAGTGAATTCTCAGTGTGCTGCACCGCTTTTCTTGAGAGGCAGCAGTTGATGATAAAGTGACCATGTCAGGAGAAAAGCGGATGCCACATTGATTGCTTGATCTCAAATAGTTATCTCCATAAACTCCAAAATTCAGAGCAATTCAGGGACTATTTTAATGTATGTTCAGATTAGTCTAGTATGTATTGTGAGTATATTATTAGCAGTTCATCTGCTGTTGCCAGAAGAGTTTGTATTTTTTAACCAGAAAGGATGAGTACATGAATGCACAGTCTGATTCGTTGTAAAATAAATACCCCTTTTTAAGAACTTGATCTCAGTTTTTCCTCTTCTTCTCATCTTTGTAGAGACTCACAAAGACTTGATTTTAATCTCAGTAGGAGAAGGCCTGACTTAGTCCATGAATGAACTACTGTATTGTTTAGGTGCACTCAGGCAGGGCTCTGTGAGGCTCCGTTTGTAAAGTAATCTTGCAGTCCCCTGGGTGGTTTACAGACGCACTGGCATATCACAGACATGAGACATGGCTCTGTCCTTGGAGTGGATGGATGGGAAGAAAGAAAAAACATCATATTTACCTTGACCGGAAGTGTAGAGGTTCTTTACGAAAGGCTCTTTGTGTTGCTGTTCATTAGCAGGGGGCAGCGTTACCTAACATGGCGGCTAAAAGCACTAATGGACTTGTCCATGACAGGGCTGCACAAAGACTAAGTATACATGGCATTTGTGACAAAAGAAGACTTGATTTGGGTTGTGAGGCCTTTAATTAAGCAGAGCTACATTTCAAATGGTTTGAAGAGGGGAAGATTATACCACAGCCATAGGAAGCTCAAGTGGAGAATTAGAGTGTGGTTGGTAGATGACCCAAAGAAAGCAACACCCTTTCCCACAGTCAGGCAAATATGCACCCCAAAGTCAGACGCTCCAATCTTAAAGTCAACACGCCAAGTCAGGCAGCAGGCAGGAAACATTGGGGCGGCAACAGGAAAAGGGGAGCCATTCTAGCAAGCACTGGAATTTCCATTTGCACTTACACTCAAAGAGGACAAATTTTATACAACACACAGGGTAAACTTAGGTTGAAAAATAACTTCCAGTGGAGGCCAACCTTCAAAATGTCAGCTTGTTCTGACTTTAAAAACAGCATTGTTTAAGCCATCTATTTTTTAAACATGACAGAGTCATAGTGCCATGTTGTTTTATCCTCAACATCATGTGAGGGTTTGGCTTTAAGTGATATTTAATGCCAGACATGGAACTTGCCTCTCAAGCTCAGGCTCTGACAAAAAAAAAAAAAAGCCTTGAGCTCACTGACATGTTTTTCACCAGTCCAGTTTTTTGTGATTCTAGAATGCAGAAAGAGCCAACCATACATATTTAGCTTGAAGACTAAGTGGAGGGGCAGCACGGTGGTGCAGTGGTCAGCACTGTTGCCTCACAGCAAGAAGGTTCCAGGTTCGAGCCCCGGCTCAAGCACAGGGTCTTTCTGTGTGGAGTCTGCATGTTCTCCCTGTTCCTGTGTGGGTTCTCTCTGGTACTCCAGCTTCCTCCCACAGTCCAAAGACATCAAGAGGGGACGAGGCTGATTGATACTCTAAATTGACTGTAGGTGTGACTGTGATTGTGAATGGTTGTCTGTCTCTATGTGTTGGTCCTGTGATGGACTGGTGACCTGTCCAGGGTGAAGCCTCTCACCTGTTAAGGCTCCACCACCCCTGACCCTCAACAGGAACAAGTGGAAGAAAATGGATATATATGTATAACTGAAATGCAAGTTTTAGTCAACTTGCATTTTCTTCTCAGCTTTGTTTTTTGAAATATTTAAAACTAACCCTTGGAGGTTAAAACTCAAGTACATCTTGATTTATGCACTCAAAGTTCATTCAGTATTAAAATGTCTTACAATACATTTGGCTCTCCAATGTCATAAATCTTTGAAAACTGTTGTATCCATCCAACATGAGCAAAAACATTGTGTTTAATTATCAATAGACCATCCTCAAAGATGTTAAATAGTTTCTGGCATAAATTCAATATGAAACTCATCTTGGCAGCATCTTGGCAGCATCTTGTCACAACAGCATGAAGATTTATGATGAGTTAACAGTCATAATTATTGACGGTGAGGCTTGAAAAAATAACAATCTCTCGAGAAACATGAGAGATTGTCTTATTCAAGGAAAATGTGCATCCAAATAAAATGTGATCTTCCCACCCTACTTAGCTGGAATACAGGATTTCACTGCTGCTCATGCGCTTTCAAGCTAC
This sequence comes from Aulostomus chinensis, assembly GCF_037954235.1. NCBI lineage: Eukaryota > Metazoa > Chordata > Actinopteri > Syngnathiformes > Aulostomidae > Aulostomus > Aulostomus chinensis. Next base: position 19,707,917 of record NC_141334.1, on the reverse strand, counting down.
TGTACTGGATGATTAATGCAGGTGAAGGTTGAGTTCAGAAAAACTGGCACGATAACTCGCCTTAACCTCTGTGGAGGTGAAACAGAAGAATCACACCTCCACTGTGAATCGCTAACCCTGCTTACTTTGCACCCACCAACTTCCCAAATCTGCCTCACACTCCGTGACTGGAATGAGTGGTGGGAACTTCACAGCAGTCTCTGTAAATGTATATCACTTTCACAGAGTCTTTTCTCGCTCTTAAAATAAGAACAAGAGAATGAAAGTGAACAAATGGCTCTTTAGGCTGTTTGTGAACCTGAGGGGAGGGGGGGAGGCAAAAATAGCTCCTAGCTTCATTAGAGGCTGAAACAAAACCGCTGTCATCACAAGACACAATGAACACAACAATGGAGTGATGTCAGAGGTCTCGGACCTTAGGAGACCGCATGAGAGTACCGCCTCTGACACACAGGAAACATTAGAGCAGCAGCAGAGAAAAAATACTTTACTTTTTCATGTGAAATTTTGGAGATATGGCCAGAAAAATATCAAACATTTTGTGAATGAAATCATTTTAATGTTGAATCCAAATTTTGCCATAAATGTTCAAACTGTTCCCTGAAATGCATTTGCTTCTTGTACTGGTTCAAAAACCATAATTCTTTAACGCTGTCTCTGAGTACCGCCATCTCTTCTGCATGATAACGGCATGCATGGTGCATCATCATGCATTCGAAAACATTTAGGATATATAATGATGCATTTTATCAGCAGTTATCAAACATTGTAAATGTGGCTTGTCATACATTATAAAGTTCAAGTGTTCAAGGTCAAATACTCATGAACTCATAAACTAAACTAGAGTTTAACTGTGTCCATAATTAATTCTAAATACCAGACATACTCAACGATCAATGGTAGTGAGGACTCATAACATGATATATTACACTTCTACAAAATCATAAGTTATCATTGTAGGTGTGAAGTATTGTGAGGCACACATTAATACATCTGTAATCATTCATGCTTCAATTCCTTGTAGCTCCATATGAAGTGGAACACTTTTTCATGCATTCAAAGGATTTTATGTTCCATTATAAGTGATTATTATGCAAAAAAATTAGAAAAAAATGTGTCTGATACCTCAAGATGTAATTCCTCCATGTTATATTTCCCATAAGAAAAATCTTAAATACATTTGGCCTGACTTTATTTGCTCAAGATGAATGCAATGAGGTGGGGAGTTGCAACCATCAACAATCACAGAAAAGAACACACTTCCACCCAGATTCTGCAAACTGGCAAGGGGAAAAGCAAACTGAAATGAATGCAAGGGCAGAACAGTATTTCCTTCCACCAAATGAAAAGCTGAAATCCGTTTCACCTACTTCACACATCCACCAAGTCAGGCTTGCAAGAACCTCGCGCTAGTCTGACATCTTATGCTTCAAACACATGTTACTGCAATTTTCTGCAATTTTCCATAATAATCACTTATAATGGAGCACACATACCTATAAATGCATCAGAAAGTATTACACTTCAGTTGGCAACTACAATGTAATGTTATAATGAAGTACAAATGACTATAGGTGCATCAACATGTGCCTCATTTTACTGAACACATGCCATGATAACATGATACTGCACAAGTGTAGTAGGAGTCCTCACTACCATTGGTTGTTGAGCGTGTACAGGTACTTACAATTAATTATGAACACATCAGTTAACCTGTAGTTTATAACTAGTCATGAGTGTTGACTTTGAACACTTGGACTTTGTAAGGCATTATAAGCCACACCTACAATGCATCATAACAGATGATGTGTGTTTATGATTGTAGTCAAAATCCATTATGAATGCATTCTTATGCACTATGGATGTAGTGCTCGTAGAAACTGTTACCAAAAAGTTTTTCTTTTTCTTTTGTTATTGCTTGTGATTATAGAACAGAATCACATCCCAATCAAGCCTCTGCTTCAACAGCAGCTGCGATAAGAGAACAGACTGAGCAAACGTATCAGTCTGTTGTGGAATCGAATGAACATTTACATGAATATTGTAGGTAAGAGCAATTTTGATGTACTTGTACATCACTTGAGAATTTCTATTTTCTGCTTCCGTGAATTTTTGCAGCAACCTGCTCAAATTATTCTTGCATATAGTGCCTCCAAGTTATGTGTGCTGTTTAACTCCAAAGAAAGATCTTTTTGGTTTTCACTGGTGGTGCCGCAACCGTGACCCTTAACAGGATAAGCAGTAGAAAATGGATGGAAAAAGCTATATTTTTTAAACCACGTCTTTTTCAAGTATTACGGAAACAGCATTTTATAAAGCTACACATCAACAAATGAGAAACAATTACAGCGGATACATTTATTGTGCATAAGTGGAGGCATATTTGTTGAACCTGAAGTAACAGAGAGATCTGCATCCTCTTTATCTTTCCGTCCATCGTTGAGCTTCTTTGAGCTCCGCTGCCTTCATATGTGAATGGCTGATCATTACACATGGCCCGAGGAGCCAACTAACCTTCAGCTGTCAGAGGCTACATTTACACATGTCACTGCATGCATTACAGTGTCATTAAAAAAAGCCGACACATGTTCAAGAGGAGGCATGAGATGTCCTCCTCCTCTTTCCTGTTTGCCCATGTGGAATAAGAGATGTGCTTCACAGTGGGTTGAGCAATGCCGACCAGGGCACAGAGGCAACAATGCGAGGAGACATGAATGGCAAGTAATGGTCAGGCCCACTGTCGTCGTAGCTACAGTAGCAGAAGACACTGTTACCCTCTAGCCAATTGTAATGATCACACTCCTCATCTCCATCAGGCCTTGAAGAACTGGTTTCATTTCAGGCTGTGTCAGCGAGGTCACCAAAGCAGCAAAGGATTCATTTGATTTGCATGCTTACTAGCGAGGATGCGATGTGAATGGACAGTGGAATAGTGTTACCGGGACTTTGCTTGCACCGTAGTGTCGGTGTTGTAGGTGTAGTAAGTGTGAGTTATGAATTGAAGAGTTTTCTGAATTAAACATGGGGAGTTTATGCTTGACTTGACAAAGAGTGAATGATGTTAGTTTGCTTCAGTTGCTGTTTTTAGCTCAGATGATTCCATATATAGAACTGATGTTTCCACTGCAGCATAAACTGATTCAGAAAAACTTCCAAAGGCTATTTTTGCGTGTGTCCATTTGTGCACGGTAGCATCTGCTGTCATGTGTGCCACACGTGATGTGAGGCAGAGAAGGAGCTTTGTGAATGACTCGAGCGTGCGGTCCCAGGGCGGGCTGAGGTAATGAATGGCAGCTGCTCTGAGTGAATGGGAGCACAGCAAGAGCAACGTATACAATATAGACCCTACAAGTGCACAAAAACACATGTGTACACACACAAAAATATCATCTTGAGGTGGCTGGAGTGGAAGGCAACAAATACATCGATGCCCATTGATAGATTTAATAGCACACATCAACACAATTTAAACTACACAGGAGACGAAGAGGTCAGTCATCTTAATTCTGTATTTCTTCTTGGTAGACAATAAAGAGAAGTAGGACATGATATATTATTGTGTCCTGTGTAATTGAAACTGTTTCTCCCCTGGGATTAATTATTTATGAAGTTAATTTTGCATTTCCCTGGGTAATTAAGTGTGCTCCAACAGGGCTGAATCAGTGATATTTTCATATTTAATAGCATCCTTGATCTGAATACCTTAGAGTTCTGTTCTAACCGTCACAACACAACTGATCAGTGCCTGTTAGAAAACAATCTGGCCCTCCAGTTCAAAACGCCCCTTCAGATTTTCTACATGTGAACTACTACATTTGCTCCATTTGGCATCTTGAACCATGATGACGATACCTTTACACAAATATCTCAACAACCACTGGATGAATTGTGAGTTTGATTCTCATGGTGCCCATAATGAATCCTATCTCTCCTCGTGATTGAGAAAGCGCACACTTCCAGGCCACGACTGGGAAGAGGGGAAAGGACATAAAGGAAATCTAGAAGTAGCCCAGCTGCACGGTGGTGCACTGGTTAGCACTGTTGGCTCACACCAAGAAGGTTGAGGGTTTGAGTCCCAGCTCGGGCAGGGGATCTTTCTGTGTGGAGTCTGCATGTTCTCCATGTGCATGCATGTTCTATCCTGGTAATCCAGCTTCTTCCCACCATCCAAAGACATCAAGAGGGGATGAGGCTGATTGATACTCTAAATTGACTGTAGGTGTGTCTGTGAGTGTGAATGGTTGTCTGTCTCTATGTGTTGGTCCTGTTGCCCATAGATGCTGGGATAGGCTCCAGCCCCCCTTAATAGGACTAAGTGGAAGACAATGGATGGACACACAGCAGGACTCCAAAGGCCATCTTATTTACAGCACTAACTAGTGAGTATTGCTTTGACAATTTGTGCTCTTTCTGATCAAACAGACAACACAAATCACCATCAGATACAGGTCACATGAGCTGTGTGATGTGTATACATGACATGAGTGTCTAAAAACTTCTGTAGGCACAGATGCTGTTCCACACCAATCAAAATCTAATGTAAGAATCCCACTTACTTTTGGTGGAGGGAACCCATGGTGACGCGAACCTCTGCCAGCATCAGGACAGACATGTCCTCCCACAGAAACTACAATGATTACATTTATTCTGTTGTATTAGCACAAACTTGCATATGTTCTGCATTCACGCTAAACTAAGTGCATTGTAACCACTAGCATGCTGGTTTAGCTTTGCAGGGTGCCTGAGTCCAGTCTCAATGGCTGAAGAGTTTAATATTGTTTGAAAATAAATTTGGAAAGCCATAATTCTGATGATTCTTTCTCTACAGAGCCACATGGAACTTCACATACTTTGAGCGTGAATAAATATCAAATCCTCTCAGTTTCAGTGGTTGATATTTTCTATCAAGTATCACTGGTTTGATATCAGAAAATAAGGGGGAAAAAAAACCCACCTATAACCACATTTACCAGAGTGTATTGTTTCACAAATCTGTTGTAAACTAGCAGACATCCAAACAGGAATTGCACTCTTTCCTCCCTTTGCAGTCCTTCTATGCCGGTGTTTCCAATCAACATGTTTCCCTGTCTCTGTTGATCTTTATTTCAACAGATTTGATGTGGGCATGACTCCTGCCTTCGCTCAGACCCTGATCTCATCTGTTGTACGAGTAGATGAAGGAATCTGGTTGAAGAAGCACCCAGACATGAGTGATAAATGGGTCTGATAGATTATTCATGATGGAAGGTGACCCACAGAGCACTTCATTCTATCAGACATTGATGGAGGACCAAGCGCATGCTGCCACTCATCCTTCAGATCAGTCCACCCACAATTTTGTTCACTGTAATGAAAAACTGTTCATAAAATCTACGAACTTTAGGTTCCCACTGAGGGAAGTTCATGAAAATCTCTAATTTCCATATGCCCTGCTTTATGTGAAAGGAATGATGCACTTGGCCTCATTCTCTGGCTTTACCACAGGAATGACATGTTCTGTCTGATCACATATGGAACTGAGAGAAAGGAGATGAAGATTTATTTTTTCTTCCAAACCTCAGGAAATGGACTCAAATTATATCCATTCATGAGCACCACATTCCTTCAATCCTAAATCCCGTTGAAGGAACTTGACATCAATAAAGAAAATACGGCATGAGGGACACAATAATAAATGTATGACATAGTCAGAAGTAATATGATAAAACGGTCGACATCAAGTTCAAATATACCGTTCTTACTTTAAATTTCCATTCTCATTTGTGAGCGTGCGTCACTTTTATGTTCAGAGGGAGGAAAGATAAGTGTAAGCCATGAATTTTAGCGTGATCATTTCACATGCCAACAACAGAACGGCGAGTTCAGCCTCCCAAACATATTCAAAGTTAGGGTAAAACACCTGGATAAATTCAATGTGTGACCTCTTACCGTCAACAATCTGCTAGAACATTATGATTTGAAAAGTATTAAAAGCTCAATAACTCAATCTGAAATAAAAACAACATTTCAGTAACTTAATTGTGTTTTGTCATTTCGTCTTCCGCAACATCCTGCCGATCTGACACCAACACTATAAATCCTATTGGCAGGATGTTTGATTCGGTGATGACAGGAAGCAAGGCATCCTGGTTAAATCGATCTGTTAACCCTTGTTTCATCAGACAATATTTCAGATCAATGCAGTCGATCAATGACTGGAAATATTTGGTGACTGATGGAATTGATTTCGATGTGGAGACAATTAGCTAATGACATGCCTCGTTAAACTGTGAGAATGTCCAGCGACCTCTGACACAGTCAATAGTTTGGAAATCTTTCCTGTCCGTCACTGTGACCCACATCAAATAGAATCAGTGCTGGCTGACGTCCTCCTCTCATATTTGCCTTTGCTAAAATGATTAAACAGACCATTTTGACCTGTCATAACATTAACGACACAGATTCACGTGTCCCTGGAAGCTGTACTGTTTAACAATCATCAGAAATTTGGAGAGGTTAAATGGGATTCGGGGATTAGTCATAATAAACTGTAATCACTGACATTGTGAGACAAACACAGCTGTTGGCTAATTAAAGCACCATTATCATTATGTTGTTTTCCCTGTGCAACATATTCAAATCTGTTCACTTGAGAATTAGCAGTGTACCACACTAGTTTTCACACGATCTCAAGTGACCTGAAATATACTTTTAAATGAGGGGAAAAAAGACTTGAAGCTCTGCTGACAACCCTCATGCTAATGAGTGATTTAATTTTTCTGACTGGCAAAATAAAATACATTTCCTAACAGCTAACCTCACACTGGCTGAGTTGCAATGAGTTAGGCGTTTCCCCCCGTAAGCAGACTGTACCGTTTGAGTTTGACAATTCCGAGCTAGCTTCTTGTACCTGAATGCAGCAATTTAAACTAGCGGGGGGGGGGGGGGGGGGCGGGGCAAAACAAAAGAAATAACAGACGCTACATAATTGTGCTTTAATACATGGCTGTGTACCATTTAGCAGCAGAGATGGGAAATACAAGTAACTTGTAACTGCCTAAACTGAGGGTTTTTTCTCTATATTGTGACTTTTTATTTTTCTGACTTTTTTTTTTTTTTTTACATTTAATTGTCTGTTAATTCTTTGAAAAAGCTCTCTTTGTTTGCATGAAACAAAAATTTTTTTTGCATGTATTTGTGAGTGTGGATGCTAAAAAAAAAAAGTCACATTAGTCTAGAAGCACGACAGACAAAAATGGCATCAAATATATAGGGGTTCTGCAAAATATAAGCCTATATACATTTATATTGAGCACTTAGCACATTGTCTCAAAGATGTACCGCAAATTAAAGTTTATTTCACTATATTCTATTATTATCATCAATAGTTGAGTCTGTTTTTATCTATGTGTTTGGAAATCTATGAAGAAAGCACCAAAAAAAATTATGTTTTTGACTTTTTATAGGTCAATTTGAGAACAGTTAAGAGCCTGTACTTCATCGCTTTTACTTTACACGAGTATCAGTACTTCTATTTGACTAAAGCATGAGTACTTTTGCCACCTGTCAGTTTGTCTACTGGTATATGCGTTCACTGTCTAATATGTGAGCGGCGCCATCATTCATGTAATTATTTAGACCTGTGCTTGTCATATTTTGACACGTTGCAATGAAGTGAAAAAAAATACCTCAGTCTTGGCAGCCATTTTGACAGGAAATTGAAGTGAAACACAGGTGTTGCTAATCACAGTGTACCTATGGAACAGCACCTTCAATAATGTCATTAGTAACACCTGTGTTTACCTACCTTTGCGTGCCAAATTGGCTGCCGTGACAATGCTCTACTAGCTGGAGATGAACAAATGTTCCCATGGAGAGATGGGAAGGTTCTGTGAAGGGAGCATGTGCAGAATGCTACTATAAGCCCTGCCTGTGGTGCATTAAAGGGCACCCAAATCTGTTCAGTAGGCAAAATGCCACAACATGTTAGCATGCTGAGCAGCCTTGTGGCCCGTGGACAGTGGTGCGATGACAAGAGCAGGAACCAATCCAAGAACACCAGAGGGGCTGAGCTCAGCAGGATCTGAAAACGCCGGGAACCACAGTGACAATGTAGATTAATGACAAACAACATGTGCACAGTTGAGGCTGGCAATCGTTTTCTAATCTCTTCCTTTGTGAGCTCATTGCTGTTATTGGAGATAAAATATGTTGTTGGGTGTAGAACATCAACCACACATGATGCAACCGAAGCCCTGGTGAAGTTGATCCAACGAGTGACTCAATCAGATGCAGGAATAGGCAGCGGCCATCAAGGCCTGGCAGGATTGGGGGGGTTTATGGAATGTAGGCAGCAGCAGAACCCTCTCCCACCAGCTCTGAACATGAAATATTCATTTACACTGTACTACCTCTCTGGGTAAAATTGATTAGTATTTTCTATTGGTTATGAAAGAAACGTGGCATCTGGGTAGAAGACTGAAGGTGATATTCAACTGGGAGTGGTGCTGTGATTTTAATAAAAATCCTACAGTAAGTCTCTGACTCTCAGATGCATTTATTCATCTTTAATCAGTGCAGCGCAGATCAACAAACTGGAGTGCGCTTTTCATTTTTAATTCTTTTTGAAAAATCAAACACAGCAACTAATGAAAAGGAACCATGTGAAACAGTTTTTCCTCTAACATACTTCATGTTTCCCTGTGTTCCAGTTCGCCTGTGTTATTTCTTTTGATGTTGATATGAAATGTGCACAACAAATAAATTTGGTAACAATGAATTTAACTCATGCACATAATGACCATGGGACTTTATAAGGGGATGAGATGACAGGATTGGGTCTGCGCATCTGATTATCTCACCGAATATAAGAATGTGCATCAGAGGTCTTTGAGCTCCCTCTAGTGGTAGCAACTTCAAATGCAAGATGTTGTCTAAAGTTCACCATCTAAGTTTTACATCAGGACAGGGGGTAGTTGTGGCTCAGGAGAGACATCAAGAATCAGAAGACTCCTGGTTCGATCCCTACCACCTGCAGAGAATGTGAAGTGTCTTAAAACATGAACTCCTGAAGCATTCACTACACAAACGTGTGTATGTGTGTGTGTGTGTGTGTGTGTATTGCCCCATCCCAACTAATGTGTTGCTTTTTTTGTATAGCCCATCAACTCCTAGTTTCTAACTCTAAGAATGACGCAATGTTTACAAAAATGCCTCCCAAAAAACCCAGAGTGGTGAACAAATAAATACAGTATTACTGTCTGTATCTCATCATAATTGATGACGCTGATTATTAAAATAAGAGGAAGTGCAAGCCAGAGCTCCTCCTCAGATCCAACTGCCTCGCTCCCTTGAAATGAAGCGGGACACAAGAAAGAAGCTTTAGAGGCTATAATTTTTCTTCCTGCTTATCCTGAGGAAGATGACATTCAACTCCAAGAATGTAATGTTCCCTTGTAACAAGAGTCCAGCCCTGATAACTGAGGTGTTTTCGAAGTCTGACATACCAAGTGGCTGTAAGTTTAATATGAAAGCCAAGCAGAAAGGGAAGATCACACTAAAAACGGGAGGTCAACATGACAAAGTGTTGAGATCAAGACCTCTGTACCACTCCATCGTCAGGGCAGGAGAGATTGTGAGAGATAGACGGCAAAGTACATTCGTTAATATTTTATCAAAAAGTTCACACACTTTGAGTCCTGAGGAAGGATTTAAATGGATCATCCAGGCAGAATTCTGTGCTAACAGTAGTCTGAGTTTGATAGAGCTGCAAAGACCTGTGCTGAGAGAAAGTCAGGGTTTAAACATGTTCAACAATTGGCTCTGAAACAAAGACTGACAACCAAAAGAGCAGAGTGCTTATAAAAGCCTGTTTAATCATTTTTGTAAAAATAAACCATGTCAAGGGAAGTCAGCAAAAACAGAAGAATGGGTATTTCCGCAACAAGGCCTCAGCAATGAACAGAAAATTCATTTAACGATTCAAAGGTGACAGGGATGAAGATGTAGAGAAATTTGAACGTTATCTTCAGTTTCAATCGGGATGTGAGAGGTCTGAGATTCAACAACATAAAAACTAGGGTGAGAACTTCATGGGTCTTCATTATGAGGTGTCCATTTGAGTCATTTCTGAAACAGAAAAGCAGATGTAGCTTTGTTCACCACACTGTACTAATCTTGTAAATTGCACATTCATTTGGCCTTAAATCTATCTCAACTAAAATACATTCAAACAAATAAGGGCGAAGGCTGGATTTAAGAAAAGAAAGGGTAAGGGTTAAGGGCATGACTGGTACATTTGAATTATTTTCGCCTTTTGACCTGCACAGTCCAGTTATGAAGGGATAGTTCTTTTCCTTTTTGAATTCTACTTTTGATAGTTTTTGTCTCTTCTTCTGTTATTAGTGACACCATAAAAAGTCACTTTTTTATTGTTACTTTTATTTTTCTTCTCCTAAGCCTTTTCTTGTATTGCCATTAGTTTTGTATTTATTGTGGATACTTGGATTTGTGTTTAGTGAGATTTGTGATGTTAGAGCTGCTTTTCTTCTATGTATTATTAACCAGAAATTTTCTCTGCTGACTTGTGTTGTGATGCCAGCAGAAGTGCAGCAGAGAAGCCAACTCACGTGTTTCATTGAAGAGGAAGGAATCCTGATACTCCTTCATGTACTGGGACGATCTGGCCTCATCCAGGAACAGAGAGTAAACCCTTTTAATGTCCTCCACCTGAACCTCAGTCCCCTGATGAAGGCAGACACACAACACCTTAACAATAAACCTCCTCAGAGACGCTGCAGCAACACAGCCTGCTGCTTCACAACAAGCTTACCTTGCGTTTACGACACACCAGGCCAGCAGTGCTGATTAGCTGGATAGCGTAGCGCAATGACGTCTCCATGCCGATGCGAGTCAGGACCGTGTGAGCCTCCTCGCTCAGCTCCACATCCTCCTCCTCACACCTGAAACAGAGTCGTGCAGGTTTAGGTCTCTATTACAGCGTCACTAAGAAACACACAGTACAGCTGACAGGCAACTGGTGCAGAGCCTAACCGGATCTTCAGGATCTGCTTTGTCTCTTTTTCAGTGTAAGGGGAGGTGGCGATGATGAGAAGGCGGTCAAGCAGGTCGATGGGGATGCCATGAGGACTCTGGTAGTTTGTGCCACGGATACTGAGAGACAAACAAAAGCATGTTTAGGAAACCTTGACACAACACTTGTGGGGAAAAAAAATCGTTCCCCAATGACATTTTTATTTGGATTTACTGCCACAAACAACGAAAGGAGTGGCAGTTTACGTTCATGTTTGTCCATACTGTATGTAGCAGACATGAGCAGGGTATTTTTTTTTTTTTTTACCAATAGGAATATTTCAACTTTTCACATCATTTCCCCCCAATAATAATGAAATGTTTTAGATGGATTCAAACACATCGACCAAACAGACTATCTTCATATCTCATCAAATGATAAACATAGAATATTCATGTGTAACAACAGATGAAAATAGGGACAGTCCAGCTTTGATAACCACCATATTCTGCTGCACATATTGAAATATTCTAATTCATCTATCCAAGTCATCTGAATGTTGCCTCAGTTCCAAACAGCATGGATCTATATATTTGTAATCAGACACTTAAAGCAACCAAGACATATTTCTATCATTTTATTATTCATTGCTTATATTCTGTGCACCATGTTGTACTGGATTCAACATTGGACAAGATTCATGATAATTATTAAGTTAGTCTGTGTAGTGCTTATGACCGATCACTCCTAGTTGGATGTGAAATGTTAAATATGTTGATTTACTGGACCATACTTTGATCTGTAGTTGTTGATTTAGGTCCCACGTTGAAAGAAGTTCTTAAAAGAGATGAAAGGTTATAAAGGGGAAGAAAACAAAAAAGTTGACGTGATGACCAGTACCGAGTGATCCCTCTGTTGGTGGCCATGATGAGAACGGGGGACAGGTCACTCTCCAGGGCTCGGTTCAGGAAGGAGAAACACTCAATATCCAGCATGTGAACCTCATCGATGAATAACACCTGGAGCAACAAAGAAGGACTGTCAGTCAGAGGACATCATTTACAATATAAACACACTAACACACACAGACACAGGCACACACCCCTGGGATGATCTCCGCTTTGCCCTCTTCACGCCATTCGCATACTTTGGCGTTAATCTGCTCGCGCACTTCGGACTTGATCTCTCCAGTGTCTCCGGAGAACAGAGCCAGGAAGCCCTGTGTGCGACTGTTGATGACGTCAATCTCATGGAGGGAGACTGTGTGGACCACCTCCTTCCTCTTCTGCAGCTCTCCCTCTGGGCACTGAACGAACTGAGTCTGCGAAGACACCACAGACACGACAACATTGCCTCAAGTTCATAACTACAAACCAAGTAGGAAATGTTTGGGGGGGGGGGAGTTCCGAAATCTTGTAACTCTGCTGATGGGTCCTGTTACAAGCTCTACTTTATCGAAGAATTCCAGTTCGTCAAAACATTAAGAAACAAAATATGCAACAAAGTAGTGATTAATAGATTGACAACCCAGATGTCAGCCAGTGCAACTGATTAATCACCAAAGCAAACAAATAAAATCATTATTTTGAATGTTGGAGGAGTTGCTCTATTTTGTGAAATTGATTTTATTTATTTGTTTCTATTTAATGATTTCAATAAAACAGTTATTTTTAAAACAATACTGCCCAACATTATATTTCATGCTAGATAAAGTTCATGTGTTTGAGTTGAGAGATACACATTTCAAAATTAGCAGTAATTTTGTTCATTTTTCTTGATAAGCGAACAAGTAGACTCGTGATACCATTTATCAATTTGCAATAACAACATTCTACACAATTGTTGCACAGTGACTCTTTCACCCATCACGCCGCCATCATAACAAACAGAATGACCATCACTAAAAGAATCGCCCCCCTCCACCCAGAAAAATCAAGTGCCAAAATTGCAATTGAAATAACTGAAATAACAAGTCATATACATCACAATTACTGCAATACGACACTAAGTCCTTATCAGTACCTGAGTAACTTTTGAAAATGAAAATACAAATTTTGCAGTACTAAACTTTTCATAAAGGCAGGGGACCATTTTGCAAGTTCTCAGCAAGTTAGAATTTACAGTTAACCATCACTTTTGAGAGGCTGAAATAGGCTCTAACTGGGGACCAGCACATCTTCATTTCCTCAGAACAAGTTTTCAGTTAAGGACAGTTGCAGAATACCTGAGCTCCCATGGCATCATAATCTCTGGCTCTGGTGAAGGAGCGACCCAATTTGCTGATCTTCCCTGTGGCTTTGTCGATGGTGATGACATCACTGGTGGGAGAAAACCCAGAAAGAGAGTTGAAGTGATGGGCTGGAGTGATACGATACTGTGACAAGCAAAGATCCTTAAGAAGTAATTAACTCACCCAGCCTGAACCTTCTCTTTACTGAGGCTGTCAATCATCTTATTGCCCAAGTCATATATTGTCTCCATCTCAGTAGTCTTGAGGGTCAGTTTGCCCACCATTGCGCCCTGTCAAAGGTTTGTTTTTAATCTCAGTCAGTGACTTAAAGAGATGATATCAAGAAAGAGCCTGTAAGACAGAGGACGATATTTACTCTGCTGTCACTACCAAGACAAAAGCAAGCTCACCGTTCCGGTAGCTGGTCTCTCTATCTGGATTTCAACTACTTCCCCTTCAATTATCTCCGTCTCCTCTCTGTAAAACAAAACAAACAAAAAAAACAGCACCCCCATGAGCAGTGGATAATTTCAAACCCCAACAGTGATAAACACAACTTTGGTGGTGGCACACTCACTTGATCCTAACTCCAATGGCTTTTCTAAACGCTTGGCTGAGAGCCTCTGTCTTGCTCATCTCCAGAGAGAAGATCTCACTACCTGCCAGTGCTGTGAAGGGTGTGTCTGGGCCAAGAGACTGTGCAATGCCTGTGTGAAATGCAAGGTCTCAGCTAGTAAATACGGGAGCAGGAACCCTTGCTTTAATAACATTATAACTTAAGCCAATTACATGACTGCAGGGCAACCAGCAGGCGAAGGTGATGGTGTGATATTGTGTTCTGGAGAGCCTCCAGTGAAGCCTCCCTTACCCATAGCGATAGCCGTCTTTCCTGTGCCAGGTTGGCCAGCGATCAATATTGCCCTGCCAGCAATGTGACCATCTTTGATCATCTCTAGAATAACCCCAGCAGCCCGTCGGGAGGCCAGCTGGCCAACCATCCCCTGAGACACCTGCAGGTGAAAAGAAACACACATTCATGCACAGCTGCATGTCAAGCTAGCATGCTTCGCAGCACGGTAGCAAGAAGCTTAGTCTACTAATTCCAATTTTTGATGAGATCTATGTAGGTCAAAGAATAGACAATTGAAAGAGAAGTGCAGAATATCCATTTTATAATTGTCCTCGCAAAAACAGATTTAACATTTTACCTGTCTTGGTTCCAAAGCATCATCCAAGCCAAGGCCACGAATGTGAGAATGTGCACCTTCACACACATAAAATAGAGTAACATGAGGAAAAAGGGCTGCGGAGAGTGTGCCACTGCATCTTTCAAAATATTTTCCGCTCATCAACACACTCTTGGTCCCAGTATAAATTTGGACTCACCAATTCTCTCAATCCGGGTGATGTCGCGAACCTCTGGAACCTTTGTAGTCGCCATCTAGTTAAAATAGAAGAGCAAAATCTTGAACACTAACAAGTACGATGAAGATGGAAACCATGCTATCTTGGTAGAACAAGGGGCTTAAGGTTGTCCTCATGAAAATGCAACAACGAGGTTGATATGCTTTTATTGAATGTTATGAGACGTTAAAGCCCCCTAATGACATCATGGGTCAGCAATGCATTTAAACCATCCTCGAGGGAGCAGTTATCCAGGGGACCAAGTCCAGTTCTACAATTCTACAACACAAGGAAGAATTTAGCCTGGTGGGAAAGCCTTAATAAGTACGACAAAGTGCTTCAAGTTTGATTGGCTGTAAGAGTCTTGGTTAGGAGATACTAAATGGGTATCAACCAAACATGCATGTCTTTGATGGTGGGGGAAATTACAAGGACAGCATGTAAGCCTGGGTTGGCCAACTCAAACCCCAGACCCCCTTACTGTGAGGCAACAGCAGCACAATTAATTTCACATTCCCTGGCTAAAATGCTTACATGATTTTTGCTGGGCTCTGATGCCGCTACGTTTAAAAGTTATAATGTTACTTTACATCTATAGTGATTTGTCCGGTCAGCTCAACTCTAAGAGCAAATGCCTCATTTACAAAAATTTGAACACATTTTTACCAGGATTAAAAAAAAACTAAAACAAACAAACCTGTAGCTCTTGTGATTATACTCTTGCAAACGCCCCTTTTGCAGTTACTTTAAAGGTGTATAAATTATGCTGTCTAGTAGTGAAGAATGTGTGGCGTAAAGACAGACACGTGTTTTATTATTAATATAATTGCTACCCTTGCTCCTCACTGTAGTGAAACAAGTAATCAAAACAGCAGTAGATCAACTCGGGCCATTAATTTGCAGGTACTGCGAACCGATGAATCCAAGTTTGAGTTCATTAGGTTGTCAAACTGGACATTTCTAATTTATTATTTTACATATTATTAATGATTTCTTTATTACTTCTCCAGACTCCCAACTAAGCTATTTTTTTTTCGCTGTTGGTTCATATAGAGCCCGGGGTTTGTTTTGTCCAGTCGGTTGTCATAGTGAAGGTTGCTCACATGTCACAACACAGAAGAACAGCGGTTGCGATGAATTGTATAGGCCAGCTTGTTGCGGATTTATATTCGAAATAAGCATTTTTCCACCCAACATGCAAGCCCCCGCTGACTCAATATAATCACAAGTCAAGCGATGTGCCAGAAATTATGCCCGCTATCTTCTGGATTTAGCTGGCAGGCAGAAAATCGACACTAACGCCATTTTTACATTAGCGAGCTAGCTAGGCTAACGGTAGCCTCATTCAATTACTACATTCTAAAATGCAGTTACAACTCACGGTATATGTGGTGCCAAAAGGAGAGGCGAGTTTCTAAAAAGTAATACGCAGGCCAGGGTGTAAACATGAAGGGAAAAAAAGGTTTCATATATCATAAATATCTAGTCCATTAACAATAAACTCACCTGGGTACAAAACACTCGAGGAAACGTAAGAACGCGGCGCTTCTTTCGGAGGTGCGCAGAGTAAATGTGTCCGATGAGAAACAAGCCCCTGTTTTTCTATGTAAATTGTAGATTGGCTGCCCTCTATCGACAAGGGCTTATAGAATAAAATAAAATAAAATAAAATAGAAGAAAAGAAAAGAAAAGAGAAGAAAAGAGATACTGCCAACTGCACCGACACTGTTGTGAAAGAATGAATAAATGCTTGGATTGTGCTCAATTGTTTTTCCACACTGAAGAGTGATATTTAATGTAATACTTTCCTAAATTGTTCTGAGCCCTTTTCCCTTACAAGAAAGAATTGAATGAAACCTATGACTTAGGCTTATAGATGTGCATTTTCACTCACCGATGCTCGTGTAAATTAAGAGAAATTACGCAATCAAAATATGAAGAAAACAAATCTGCGCAAAATGCAAGGGACCGTGGTGGTACATTTGTTCAGGGCGGAACTCTATGTAACCTTGTTTGAAGTCTTTTTTTTTTTTTTTTTTTACTATTGTTATTATTGTGTGTATATGGGTGGTTATAAACCCAAACAGTCAACTCAAATAATGACTTTAATGATTTCACGCTTGCATTTTTCGCAGGGTTACAGCCAGGGGTGAAAGTGGCTGAAAAGTCTTGCCGGAACTGTACGCACGTGTTAAAATTTAAAGAGTGCCGCCGCCGCAGTTTTATGGTTTTTAATTGGTTTTGGGTGGTTTTTATTACAGTTTTCGATTGTCTATTCGGGGCTGCACAGTGGTGCAGTGGTTAGCACTGTGGCCTCACAGCAACAAAGGTTTCGAGTCCCGGCTCGGGCACGGGATCTTTCTGTGTGGAGTTTGCATGTTCTCCCCGTGTCTGCGTGGCTTCCTCCCACAGTCCAAAAACATGCAATTGGGGACTAGGCTGATTGAATACTCTAAATTGACCGTAGGTATGAATGTGAGTGTGAATGGTTGTTCGTCCCTCTATGTTGGCCCTGCGATGGACTGGCGACCTGTCCAGGGTGAACCCCGCCTCTCGCCCGTTGACGCTGGGATAGGCTCCAGCCCCCCCGCGACCCTTAATGTGTAGGAATAAGCGGAAGATGGATGGATGGATTGTCTATTCCCCACACAACTGCAGCCCCCATAGCCCCACAGCCACACCTACGGTCAATTTAGAGTATCAATCAGCCTCGTCCCCTCTTGATGTCTTTGGACTGTGGGAGGAAGAGAGAACCAGAGAGAACCCAAACAGGAACAGGGAGAACCTGTATATATGTGTGTGTGTGTGTGTGTGTGTGTGTGTGTGTGTGTGTGTGTGTGTGTGTGTGTGTGTGTGTGTGTGTGGATGAGTTGATTCAGAGTGAGTAGGTCACATGACATGTTAGCTACATAGAAAATCAATTTATTTAGCATTCAAATTTCCTTTAAAATAAAGGGATAATGAAATTGTGAAAGAAGAGGTTTGTCGTCGACTTATTTAGTGATGTTATCTAGAATTGAATTGCAGTCTCATGACATAAAACCTGTTCAAATCTGTGAATATCGCTGTAATATATAAAAGAGGAAATTAAAATCCAATACACAGAGTTGTTTCCGTGGTCCAGTCTTCTCATATCTACATGACTTAAAACAATAAAGTGAGATGTGATGGTTTCGTGAATCATGGCGAAACATCAGCATGCAGCAGCCCCCTCATAAAGCTTTGCAATTTTACATAGCTGGGGTCGCTTGTATGCAGTGACAAAAGTGAAGGAGAATCAGATGAAGCCCCTGGGAAAGATTGTTAAAGTGTAAAGTAAGTAAAGTAACTGCCTGACCACCTGGAGGAGCAACGTTTCATGAGTTTTTTTATTATGTTGAAGCCCCCAAAAATCTGATTTGTTCTGAAGAAAAAATGAATACGCTCCTGGATTTCAGCAGGGCCCCCACACTGCCCAGTGTTCAGGTCCTAACTAGGAAGTATTTTAACTTCCCAATCAGGCACTGAGCTGAAACTACTTTCTTGACTGGGTGGTGATTTGGTACCAGAAAAATCCCAAACAAAGCATTTGTTGATGACTAGAAATAAAATGTACGAACCCAAAAGACCCAAGCAATCCAAGCTTCAGAAGGTATTTGCAGCATCAAATGATATAAGATGGGCATATTTCTAAAGTTACATGAAAAATACATGAATGCTTATTAAAAATCTCACTACTGCATGGAGGAAATAATGTCATATTTGGAAGCATGGACACCGCAGGGAGTTGAACCCCATTCCAGTTGTATGGAAGTACCTCTACCAGTGTCTTTTGCTTTTTTTATGACATTTGGGGAAAGAAAACCTTCATTAGCAACAGCATTTGATGTTAATATGCAAATGTCTATTCTGGTGTAGGAGGAACTCACAAGTGTGTTAAAGCTACATAGAATGGTGTGTGTTTTGTTGTTGAATGTCATTAAAATGGATGTAAATATGCTGTTGCAATGAAGGAAAAAAGAACCCCTGGAGTGCTAAAGGAGAAGATTTTAGAGGACTAAGTTCATGTAGGTTTAATGTGTTTAAAACATTTCTGGTTTAATATAAAAAGATGAAATAGAAGTCAAAGGTTCTATTCATCACCATCTGCTACTGATTGTGCTTAGCTAACTAGCAGTGAGCTGGTCTCTAATGCAGGACAAAAATGTGTCTGTCTTCTTGTCCTGCTCTTTTGATGAAGGGCCATAAAGTGTATTTTCTAAAATGTTGCCATGTCATATGTACTGTAGGTGTGTATTTAGCTTGTTGCCATAGTAACATGCTAAACATTACTTACCTGAAGAGACCTGCTCCACCAAGGCTACACCCAGATATAAAGGCTGGTCTACCTTGGTCTCTTTGCATCGGTCTCATGAGTAACAGGGTCAAGGATCGGCAGAAGGACCCTGACGTTGCCTGACCACACCCCCGCGCAAGATCTTGCTGCCACCTGAGGAGAAGAGAGGGATGAGGAGGTGGGGGGGGGGGGGCTCTCACGCTTGACTAGGGAAGAGAAAGACAATCCAGGGTTGAGTTTATTCCCTCATCATCCAGCATCCTCATCTCATTAAAAACATCATTCAAAACAACCAACACTCCATCCATCTATCAAATCCACACTTTAGTTAGGAGTTCCTACCTGGAGGTCCTCTGTCCCGACTTCCTCTGTCCCCGTCATCAGCCACACCAACACCAGTGACCTCTGGGTCTCTGAGGTCGTGGACTCTCCGTGTCCCGTCCCAGTCTGCCTCCTCCTGTGCTCCTCTCTCCACCCAGAGGTGGGCTGTACCCATCACCTCTGGGTCTGTGAGGGACTGGATCCTGCTGGGTTGATGTCTACAGCTGCCGGTGAGCAGCTGAGACCAGCAGCTTCATCAGGATCTTCATCCCATCGCTGTCACTCAGGTGAACCTTCACAAACAACACATTCAAAGTTAATGGACTAAATCAACACTTGACTTTGAATACATGAACTTTTACTGTCAACTATAAAGAGATGCATGTCACATTTCCTGCTGCCATCACCACATCGGGTTTACTTACGCCATCTCTGCACCACAGCTCACGGCGTTGCAGGGGGAAGTGCTCAGCAACAGGCACGTACTTCACACCTTAAATAAACATCACAATCACTAATCATTAAAATGCCTGCACAGATCGTAGAGACACTTTTGGTTCTGCAAAAGCTGATAATGTGTTTTTGATAGATGCTTCAAAAAACAATGTAACTATGGAAATGTAACTTTCACAAACTGTAACCAGCAAAAGGCAGTAAATTATCAACTACCAGTAAATTTGATTTTCTAGATACGTGCAGGTGTTTTTGGATAAACACATCAACTGTCACATGCAACTATTAACAAAGACTTCCTATTGATCCAGAAAAGTAACATGATTCATTTCCACTAATCAGACACAAAGAACCCAAATCCCTCAACCAAGAAAAATCACAAATAAAAAAGTAGCCCAATTTACAAACGTACTCACCCATTCGTGCAGCCACGTGCTGAAACTCCCGGCGCAGAGCTTCCTGGTGAGCCACGTCAATGTTGAGACGTGGAGGGAAGTCAAGAACAAAGACCTAAAAACAACAACAGATGAAATCAAACTGCTCATCGAACACATTTAAATCTTATCTATGCATGTCTAAAAGTGCGTACAACCAACCACATTTAACCCTTTAGTAAATTACTAAAAACAAACAAACATTAAAAGCATCTACGTACATTCCTCCAGCGCCTGCAGACGGAGGTCAGGAGCAAGCCGAAGTCTGCTCCTGCCTGGCTGATGGTCCTGCTCCTCGTCAAATTGTTGCTAGGAGCCAGGAGGCAGACGACCTCGGGTGAACGGGGCACCACAGCGTGGAGGACCTCAGTCCTCAGCTCAGCGGCGCTGGCCCCTGGTGTTGACATCACACCGAAGGCCAGTCTTCCCTCAGGCATCCTAACGAAACCATCCACGACTCCTCGCAGGTGGGAGTCTCCAACGATCAGTCCAAACTGAAACAAAACAACCAGTTGCTTGGAAAAATAAATACAAAATCATGTTGACTTGGACTAATTTCATTTCAATTCCACATCACTTCTACCTTCTGGTGTGGAGACTCCACTGGAAGGATCAGCTTGTGGCTTTTTCCAGTCAGCTCTGAAACTGGCCATTTCTGGACAGCGTGCCGGTAGCCAGTACCGTAGCCTATCAGGAACCAGTGGAAACACACAAATTTAACTAGGAGACATTCTTGGTAAACCAGGCCTTCTACAAACAGGGAGTATAACAGGCACCTTAAATAAAAGCAATGTTACATGGAGTCGCTGGTACATACGTGCATCATGGTGGAAGCGAGGCTCCTGTGGCTCCCAGGTCACAGTTGACCAGGTTGTAGCCCGAGAGCGATGGCCACGGCCACGAGGCATCTAGAAGAAGAAGCCCAGACATGAAATAACTCAAGCAATCATAAAAAACTTGTTGATGCGTTTACATACTTGGTCCAAACCAAGGAGCCACAAGAAGCTACGTGACAATCACCTCAATCAAATCAATATTCATTAACATATCTGTGGATATTCTCAGTCATCCAGGTCATGGTAAGTCTCAAAAAAGCATAAAATATGGCAACTGGACTAACCTCGTGTGAGTAGAAGATGTTTCGCCTCTCATCCAAGAGGCTTCTTCAGTTCTGTTGCCTCAGTGTTACCTCTCAGCCTCTCAGATGACAGGCGAAACGTCTTCTACTCACACGAGGTTTGTCCAGTTGCCATATTTTATGCTTTTTTGAGAAATATTCATTTTCCTGCATTTTAATATCATTCCTTCTGAAATTCTTCATGATCATGCTTGTAGTGCTGTTTCATTCACAAATTACTACATGCCATCAACAAGTCACACTCCTGCATGTCTGTGCAAAAAATATCCGTGATTACAGATGGTTGTTTTAGAGAAATCTGCAGAGAGTTTCACCAGGAGCCACACATCAGCAAATCAACGGCAAAAGAGGCTCGTCATCGAAAAGGCAACGCAATGTAGGCCTGGTAATCTACTGAGACCAAGTAGGATTCTATAGCATTTAGAAGGGTTTAAAAACAACATCCTGCTGGCACAACATGCTTGTACATTTTGGTGAATTAACTTTGTATTCATTCAATAATATTAACAACTTCAAACACTGGGGTACACTGAAGAACAAACACACTCACCAAAGTCAGAACAAACCCCAACCAGCATTAACTTGCATTCATATTTACATTCTACATACATTCTTCTCTGTTATTGACTCCGTTGTTAGACGAAGTCAAGCAGTGTTGTCCATTATTTAACTCTACAGAAGTTCACATCTGTCCTCCCGCTGCCAGCCAACGAGAGAGAAGCGCTTCTCCCTCTCCATGCGCGCTTTAGGAAGCTGGAACTGCAGAGACTAGCTAGTTAGCTTAGCGCAGGTTAGCGTTAGCGCTGGAGTTAGCACAATGGTTGATGTAAAGTTGTTCCAAAACCAGTCGGTGCCTCTGTTGTTGTATAAGAGTTCGAATATACATATTTCGTAAATCTTTTCAGCCTCTTGAAATGTAAAAAAGTTTTGCTTTACTGGGCGCTGTTTTAGTTTGAAGGTGCTCGGTCAATCACACAGTAAAATAGCTCTCATTGTGTCTGATTATAAAATTGCATGAACACGACGCTAAAATGGAATCCTAATAAATGCAAGAAAAAATCGTTTAAGAAGAAGCTGTTTTTCCACTGTTGTTGAAGGCGCGACAACACTCACTACTGGCATTCACAGTGCTAAGCTAACCGACAGCTAATAGACTTTAGCTGGTGTCTCTGGGTATTTGTCTCCTTGTTTGCGGGTAGGAGAGACAATAAATATATATTTCTCTCCAAAAATACTTTTAATGGCTTCATTATGCTAATAATTCTTCACGCAAACATTTACGGAGCTCTACACTTTAGATGAGATACAAGATTCGCACAAGCTTCTCAATTTGTTGGCCACTTACCTTGTTCAGAAAGGGTTTGGTGCTGAAGAGAGGAAGAAATAGCAAAGAATGTCTCTGTCTCTCTCAATCGTGTTCAACCAAGGTTGAAGCAAAGAAGTAGGACACTTCCTGACGTTATATATAGCAGCTGAGTTCATAAACAAACAACTAATGTCATAGCCAATAGGTATCAAGAATCCCCGGCAGCATCCGGTGGTTTGGGCGGGGCTTACCTCCAGGGGGCGGGGCCAGAAACATGGCAGGAAGTATACGTTTAAACAAATATGAATCTGGAAATTAAATGAAAATTCTGTTTTTCCCCAAGTCAGAAGTTTACACAAACAAAAAAATATATAAATAAATATTCTATGTAGAGTTTTTTAAGGAATTTCAAGTTAATTATTCAATATCATTTATTCCTTATTGCACTGCTTTTTATAGAATAACAAAGCACAGTAAATGGATGAATGAGAACCATTGCAGAAGCGAAGAGTGTAGAATTAATAAATTAAATATTCTGCATTCATTTTAAAATCTAGACACGAGGACATGTATTTCAAAATCCTTTTAATACCTCTGTCAGTGACAAAGGTTTCATTCTCCAAAACATCTGTTCACACATTAAAATAACTTATACGTGAACATGAAATCAAAGTTAAAATTTATAAGTTTTGTACATCAATTTTTAAGTATATTTTTTAGTGATTTAGAGTCAATTATTGAATTATTATTTTCTATTCCTTATCTCACTGCATGTCATAGAATAACTTAGTAAAGTAAATTCATGAATGAGGACCATTAATTAATAAATAGCATTAATAAATTAAAATTTTTAATTTATTTTAAAAATCCAGGTAACAGAAAATAATTTATGAAAAAGTCTTTTTGATACCTTTGCCAATGACTGGGTCATTCACTGCAACATCTGTTTCACATTAAAGTGAACATTAATTTTTACTTAAATTTATCTGAAGCCTTGTTGGTCAGTCGTTGACAAATGGATATTACAGTAAATTATTAATAAACCAAAAGAAATTTTCTCAAAGCCACATTTAATTTCATACCGTAGGCTTGGGATTTGAGATGGTTTTATATTTTCTTAATGATCTTTCCTCAACTGGAAAGTTGAGAATGAGAATCTCCAGTCCTGGAAAATTTTAGGAAATATTCTTCCCAATAATCTTCCAATAAAAGTACAAAATTTTAACAATAATTTTATGTTCACTTATAAGTTATTCTTATGTGTGAACAAATGTTTTGGAGAATGAACCCTTAGTCACTTACAGAGGTTTTAAAAGGATTTTGAAATACATGTCCTGGTGTCTCGATTTTTAAAATGAATTCAAAATATTGAATTTATTAATATATATATATATATATATGTATATGTATATGTATATATATATATATATATATATATATATATATATATATAAAAACGCCTGGCATGTGGAGATGCACTCATGGGCACAATTCTGTGTCAAGGCGGTTTCACACTGAAGGCGTAAGACGCAGGCTGGGCGGGGGAAGTCCCTTCATTGTGTATGTGGGCGCGCTGTGATGTCACATGAGCGCAAACCAAGCCCAGCAACTTGGTAGCGCTGCGCGTGCTTGCGCCCCACCCCGCGCAGCCCGCTGCGTCTGCCGCGTTCAGAGTGAAACCGCCTTCAGACGTCGTTTTCTTTATTTAATATGGGATTTTGACAGCTCCCTTCTTTTTAACGGAAGAATAACTTATAAGTGAACAGAAAATTATCGTTAAATTTTATACTTTTATTGGAAGATTATTGGGAAGAATATTTCCTAAAATTTTCCAGGACTGGAGATTCTCTTTCTCAACTTTCCAGTTGAGGAAAGATCATTAAGAAAATATAAAACCATCTCAAATCCCAAGCCTAGGGTATGAAATTAAATGTGGCTTTGAGAAAATTTCTTTTGGTTTATTAATAATTTACTGTAATATCCATTTGTCAACTACTGACCAACAAGGCTTCAGATAAATTTAAGTAAAAATTAATGTTCACTTTAATGTGAAACAGATGTTGCAGTGAATGACCCAGTCATTGGCAAAGGTATTAAAGAGAATTTCATAAATCATTTTCTGTTACCTGGATTTTTAAAATACGTTTTAATTTTTAATTTATTAATGCTATTTATTAATTCATTTTCCTCATTCATGAATTTACTTTACTAAGTTATTCTATGACATGCAGTGAGATAAGGAATAGAAAATATTGAATAATTAACTATAAATCACTAAAAAATATACTTAAAAATTTACCTACAAATTTTAACTTTGATTTCATGTTCACGTATAAGTTATTTTTATGTGTGAACAGATGTTTTGGAGAATGAAACCTTTGTCACTGACAGAGGTATTAAAAGGTTTTTGAAATACATGTCCTCGTGTCTAGATTTTAAAATGAATGCAGAATATTTAATTTATTAATTCTACACTCTTTGCTTCTGCAATGGTTCTCATTCATCCATTTACTGTGCTTTGTTATTCTATAAAAAGCAGTGCAATGAGGAATAAATTATTTTGAATAATTAACTCAAAATTCCTTTAAAAATTCTATATAAAATATTTATGTATATATTTTTTTGTTTGTGTAAACTTCTGACTTGGGGAAAAACAGAATTTTCATTTAATTTCCAGATTCATATTTGTTTAAATGTATACTTCCTGCCATGTTTCTGGCCCCGCCCCCTGGAGGTAAGCCCCGCCCAAACCATCGGATGCTGCCGGGGATTCTTGATACCTATTGGCTATGACATTAGTTGTTTGTTTATGAACTCAGCTGCTATATATAAGCTCGGGAAGTGCCCTACTTCTTTGCTACAACCTTGGTTGAACACGATTGAGAGAGACAGAGACATTCTTTGCTATTTCTTCCTCTCTTCAGCACCAAACCCTTTCTGAACAAGGTAAGTGGCGAACAAATTGAGAAGCTTGTGCGAATCTTGTATCTCATCCAAGATGTAGAGCTCCCTAAATGTTTGCGTGAAGAATTATTAGCATAATGAAGCCATTAAAAGTATTTTTGGAGAGAAATATATATTTATTGTCTCTCCTACCAGCAAACAAGGAGACATATACCCAGAGACACCTGCTAAAGTCTATTAGCTGTCGGTTAGCTTAGCACTGTGAATGCCAGTAGTGAGTGTTGTCGCGCCTTCAACAACAGTGGAAAAACAGCTTCTTCTTAAACGATTTTTTCTTGCATTTATTAGGATTCCATTTTAGCGTCGTGTTCATGCAATTTTATAATCAGACGCAATGAGAGCTATTTTACTGTGTGATTGACCGAGCACCTTCAAACTAAAACAGCGCCCAGGAAAGCAAAACTTTTTTACATTTCAAGAGGCTGAAAAGATTTACGAAATATGTATATTCGAACTCTTATACAACAACAGAGGCACCGACTGGTTTTGGAACAACTTTACATCAACCATTGTGCTAACACCAGCGCTAACGCTAACCTGCGCTAAGCTAACTAGCTAGTCTCTGCAGTTCCAGCTTCCTAAAGCGCACATGGAGGGAGAAGCGCTTCTCTCTCGTTGGCTGGCAGCGGGAGGACAGATGTGAACTTCTGTAGAGTTAAATAATGGACAACACTGCTTGACTTCGTCTATCAACGGAGTCGATAACAGAGAAGAATGTATGTAGAACGTAAATATGAATGCAAGTTAATGCTGGTTGGGGTTTGTTCTGACTTTGGTGAGTGTGTTTGTTCTTCAGTGTACCCCAGTGTTTGAAGTTGTTAATATTATTGAATGAATACAAAGTTAATTCACCAAAATGTACAAGCATGTTGTGCCAGCAGGATGTTGTTTTTCAACCCTTCTAAATGCTATAGAATCCTACTTGGTCTCAGTAGATTACCAGGCCTACATTGCGTTGCCTTTTCGATGACGAGCCTCTTTTGCCGTTGATTTACTGATGTGTGGCTCCTGGTGAAACTCTCTGCAGATTTCTCTAAAACAACCATCTGTAATCACGGATATTTTTTGCACAGACATGCAGGGGTGTGACTTGTTGATGGCATGTAGTAATTTGTGAATGAAGCAGCACTACAAGCGTGATCATGAAGAATTTCAGAAGGAATGATATTAAAATGCAGGAAAATGAATATTTCTCAAAAAAGCATAAAATATGGCAACTATTGATTTGATTGAGGTGATTGTCACGTAGCTTCTTGTGGCTCCTTGGTTTGGACCAAGTATGTAAACGCATCAACAAGTTTTTTATGATTGCTTGAGTTATTTCATGTCTGGGCTTCTTCTTCTAGATGCCTCGTGGCCGTGGCCATCGCTCTCGGGCTACAACCTGGTCAACTGTGACCTGGGAGCCACAGGAGCCTCGCTTCCACCATGATGCACGTATGTACCAGCGACTCCATGTAACATTGCTTTTATTTAAGGTGCCTGTTATACTCCCTGTTTGTAGAAGGCCTGGTTTACCAAGAATGTCTCCTAGTTAAATTTGTGTGTTTCCACTGGTTCCTGATAGGCTACGGTACTGGCTACCGGCACGCTGTCCAGAAATGGCCAGTTTCAGAGCTGACTGGAAAAAGCCACAAGCTGATCCTTCCAGTGGAGTCTCCACACCAGAAGGTAGAAGTGATGTGGAATTGAAATGAAATTAGTCCAAGTCAACATGATTTTGTATTTATTTTTCCAAGCAACTGGTTGTTTTGTTTCAGTTTGGACTGATCGTTGGAGACTCCCACCTGCGAGGAGTCGTGGATGGTTTCGTTAGGATGCCTGAGGGAAGACTGGCCTTCGGTGTGATGTCAACACCAGGGGCCAGCGCCGCTGAGCTGAGGACTGAGGTCCTCCACGCTGTGGTGCCCCGTTCACCCGAGGTCGTCTGCCTCCTGGCTCCTAGCAACAATTTGACGAGGAGCAGGACCATCAGCCAGGCAGGAGCAGACTTCGGCTTGCTCCTGACCTCCGTCTGCAGGCGCTGGAGGAATGTACGTAGATGCTTTTAATGTTTGTTTGTTTTTAGTAATTTACTAAAGGGTTAAATGTGGTTGGTTGTACACACTTTTAGACATGCATAGATAAGATTTAAATGTGTTCGATGAGCAGTTTGATTTCATCTGTTGTTGTTTTTAGGTCTTTGTTCTTGACTTCCCTCCACGTCTCAACATTGACGTGGCTCACCAGGAAGCTCTGCGCCGGGAGTTTCAGCACGTGGCTGCACGAATGGGTGAGTACGTTTGTAAATTGGGCTACTTTTTTATTTGTGATTTTTCTTGGTTGAGGGATTTGGGTTCTTTGTGTCTGATTAGTGGAAATGAATCATGTTACTTTTCTGTATGAAAAGGAAGTCTTTGTTAATAGTTGCATGTGACAGTTGATGTGTTTATCCAAAAACACCTGCACGTATCTAGAAAATCAAATTTACTGGTAGTTGATAATTTACTGCCTTTTGCTGGTTACAGTTTGTGAAAGTTACATTTCCATAGTTACATTGTTTTTTGAAGCATCTATCAAAAACACATTATCAGCTTTTGCAGAACCAAAAGTGTCTCTACGATCTGTGCAGGCATTTTAATGATTAGTGATTGTGATGTTTATTTAAGGTGTGAAGTACGTGCCTGTTGCTGAGCACTTCCCCCTGCAACGCCGTGAGCTGTGGTGCAGAGATGGCGTAAGTAAACCCGATGTGGTGATGGCAGCAGGAAATGTGTGACATGCATCTCTTTGTAGTTGACAGTAAAAGTTCATGTATTCAAAGTCAAGTGTTGATTTAGTCCATTAACTTTGAATGTGTTGTTTGTGAAGGTTCACCTGAGTGACAGCGATGGGATGAAGATCCTGATGAAGCTGCTGGTCTCAGCTGCTCACCGGCAGCTGTAGACATCAACCCAGCAGGATCCAGTCCCTCACAGACCCAGAGGTGATGGGTACAGCCCACCTCTGGGTGGAGAGAGGAGCACAGGAGGAGGCAGACTGGGACGGGACACGGAGAGTCCACGACCTCAGAGACCCAGAGGTCACTGGTGTTGGTGTGGCTGATGACGGGGACAGAGGAAGTCGGGACAGAGGACCTCCAGGTAGGAACTCCTAACTAAAGTGTGGATTTGATAGATGGATGGAGTGTTGGTTGTTTTGAATGATGTTTTTAATGAGATGAGGATGCTGGATGATGAGGGAATCAACTCAACCCTGGATTGTCTTTCTTTTCCCTTGTCAAGCGTGAGAGCCCCCCCCCCCCCTTCCTCATCCCTCTCTTCTCCTCGGGTGGCAGCAAGATCTTGCGCGGGGGTGTGGTCAGGCAACGTCAGGGTCCTTCTGCCGATCCTTGACCCTGTTACTCATGAGACCGATGCAAAGAGACCAAGGTAGACCAGCCTTTATATCTGGGTGTAGCCTTGGTGGAGCAGGTCTCTTCAGGTAAGTAATGTTTAGCATGTTACTATGGCAACAAGCTAAATACACACCTACAGTACATATGACATGGCAACATTTTAGAAAATACACTTTATGGCCCTTCATCAAAAGAGCAGGACAAGAAGACAGACACATTTGTGTCCTGCATTAGAGACCAGCTCACTGCTAGTTAGCTAAGCACAATCAGTAGCAGATGGTGATGAATAGAACCTTTGACTTCTATTTCATCTTTTTATATTAAACCAGAAATGTTTTAAACACATTAAACCTACATGAACTTAGTCCTCCAAAATCTTCTCCTTTCGCACTCCAGGGGTTCTTTTTTCCTTCATTGCAACAGCATATTTACATCCATTTTAATGACATTCAACAACAAAACACACACCATTCTATGTAGCTTTAACACACTTGTGAGTTCCTCCTACACCAGAATAGACATTTGCATATTAACATCAAATGCTGTTGCTAATGAAGGTTTTCTTTCCCCAAATGTCATTAAAAAAAGCAAAAGACACTGGTAGAGGTACTTCCATACAACTGGAATGGGGTTCAACTCCCTGCGGTGTCCATGCTTCCAAATATGACATTATTTCCTCCATGCAGTAGTGAGATTTTTAATAAGCATTCATGTATTTTTCATGTAACTTTAGAAATATGCGCATCTTATATCATTTGATACTGCAAATACCTTCTGAAGCTTGGATTGCTTGGGTCTATTGGGTTCGTACATTTTATTTGTAGTCATCAACAAATGCTTTGTTTGGGATTTTTCTGGTACCAAATCACCACCATACAGTCAAGGAAGTAGTTTCAGCTCAGTGCCTGATTGGGAAGTTAAAATACTTCCTAGTTAGGACCCGAACACTGGGCAGTGTGGGGGCCCTGCTCAAATCCAGGAGCGTATTCATTTTTTCTTCAGAACAAATCAGATTTTTGGGGGCTTCAACATAATAAAAAAACTCATGAAATGTTGCTCCTCCAGGTGGTCTGGCAGTTACTTTACTTACTTTATACTTTAACAATCTTTCCCGTGTGCGTACATTTCCAGCAAGACTTTTAAGCCACTTTCATCCCTGGTTACAACAGAAACAGTGAAGGGAATGGTGGTCTATACACATGTTTCTCCACTAGAGGGCGCACACGTAATTTGAAAAACATAATAAGTAAATTATCATTGTATTAGATCCAGCATTTTTAACAGCAAAACCATCATATCTTATATGCTGCTTGTCACTTGCTGCTTGTACAAAATAAATCAAATTATGTATGTTAAAATTGATTCATGTTTGGTAAATGTATTTTGATTAATTTGTGTAAAGTAGAAGTAAAGTTTTAAGGCATTCTGTCAAGAGACCAAAAAATTCTTTAAAGTAATACAAACTAACATCCATCCATCCATTCATCCATTCATCCATTTTCTACCTCTTATCCTGTCAAGGGTAGCGGGAGGGCTGGAGCCTATCCCAGCAGCCTTCAGGCAAGAGGGGGGGTTCACCCTGGACAGGTCACCAGTCCATCACAGGGCCAACACATAGAGACAGACAACCATTCACACTCACAGTCACACCTACAGTCAATTTAGAGTATCAATCAGTCTTGTCCCCTCTTGATGTCTTTGGACTGTGGGAGGAAGCTGGAGGACCAGAGAGAACCCACACAGGAACAGGGAGAACATGCAGACTCCACAGAGAGATCCTGTGCTCGAGTTGGGGCTCAAACCTGGAACCCTCTTGCTGTGAGCCAACAGTGCTGACCACTGCACCACTGCGCCGCCACAAACTAAAATGTCAAGTCTTTCCTAAAATGTATGTATGGTCTAAGTCTTGAGTCCTAACATAAACCCTTCTTTCAATATAGCCTCCTTTTAGAAGGATATTGTGAGACGAGACAGTGGCCTCACTCGCTGACTGTATCCTTAAGGCTTCTGGGGCTTTTTCATATCCTTCCTTCAAAGCACGGCCTGTAAGGCTGCAGTTCCTAGATTCCACGATCTACATCCACCTCAGAAAAAGAAATGAGACAGGAAGAGTTCTGTGCTTGTGCGTACACTTTTGAAGACTGTTCCTTTAAATGAATATTTGTTTCCTCAAAAACATGAAATAGGTCTTTGAGGTGCAAGTGGTACACCTTTTTACTAACAGTAGGGGAACACAACTGTCTTTTAAAACAAACACTATGTTTGCACACAGCAACACACAGCACACACGTACACGCACACACACACAGCAACAAGCATTTGCACTCTTTTAGGTGCACACTGGCACCTCTATTTTCGAGTAATTCACTTCAATTGCAGTACAAAGGAGGTTAAATGAAAATAAATTGTTGTGACATCAGGCACTACATTAAAGCACCTAGTATAGTCATCTTTCATCTTTTCTGGAATCTTTGCATGACTGGCCAACAAGTTTTACAATGTACAATCACAAACATTTCAAAACTGAAGATGGAAGAATCTAAACCATGTGTGAACTCACCTCACCTTTACATCGCCTCAAAATCCCTTTCATAACCTCTCAAAGTTCAATAATATCAACATTACTCTTCCTCAAGGCTTTTCAAAAAAGACCATATTTTCTTGATTTTTTTTTAGTCTCAAATGGAATGGAAATTTGTCCTTTCCATTTGTGGTTGCAAAGTTACATAACAGTCTGAGCAGGTCAGTATGGAAAAAATTGCACTTTTAGTGGGTGTAGTTAGAAAGTAGCCAGTAGCCCCGGTGGATTTTATCATTGTGTGCTCTGGGGCTGCAGGCAGTTCGGCCCTTGTAACATCATGGAGTGATTAAAAAAATTAAGTATTTCCAGCATTCGCTTAAACTGAAAAGGTAGGAAAATCAGGTCCAGGTAGAACATCCATCATTTAAGTGCTTCTTACATGTTTTCTTTAATTTCATTTTTAATTCAATTTCATATTGGTTTATTTACAAATTTTAGTCTATAATACAATAAAAACTAAACATTATACTCTCACAATACTTATGCACATTCTTTGAACAAACAGGAACAAGAAGAATAAAACTTCATAATGCTTTCATGATAAGTGCTTGTAGACTGAGAGCAAAAATGGAACATTACAGTATATTCTTGTTAGAAAATGTTTATTGATAAAAATAAAAGTCTCTGTAAATAATCAAATGACATATTTCAATCAGCCTTCATTATTCTAAATAATCATTTCATCACTCATTCACTTTGTTCATCACAATTTATACATGCTGATTAGTAGGTTTTCATCAAGAGCACAGATCCCCAACACAAAAATTATACAGTAAAGAAATACAATATGTAGCGCTGATATGTAACTTCTATGGCAGAGCTAGAGCACTACGGAATATTGATCATTGGCAGTGTGTTGTTGCTTCACAGTTGGATGATGGTGATGGCTGACTCGTACCAAACCCAGAAGCCTGGGTAGACCGGTTCACTGAACGAGGCCTTGAAGCGGTGGATGAGAGACATTGTGTCTCCTACAGCGTAGAAGGACAGGGTCCCCCCTGCGTGGTCCAGGAACACGCCAATACGGGAGGAGTAGGGTGCGTTAACCTCTATCTGGTCCTTATTGTGACGGGCTGAGTAGCTGGAGTCAGAACAGAAGAGGCTCCAAGATTTGCGATTGTAGCCGATGCGGCAGCTGTCTCCATAACCTGTCCTCTTGATGCCTTTGTAGGTGACACCAATGGCAGCCCCCTCCCCACTCCAGTCAATCTCCCAGTAGTAGGCCCCTCCAGAGAGGGACTCCATACACAAGACCTGGGGCAGGGAGTCAAATCTGGCAGCACTGTCACCGTAGGACTGGGGATCTCTCTTGAGAGCAGCTTTTCTGTTCCCTCGTGACAAGTAGAGCTGTCTGTAGGCCGTGTTCGTGTCCAGGGTGAGCTGACAAGCATCTACGAGGACAGAGAGGACACAAAGAGGAAATAGTTAGCTTCGACTGTTCCTGAGAGGAGAAAAATCCAAAAGATGAGCAAAGCCTTATATTCACTGGAGCTAAAACCCACATCACCATCAGCAGCTGCAAATTCCCAGAGAGTAGCAGAAAATCCTTAGCATGTTAGTTGTGTAACAAAGCAGAAGCAACAATGAGATAGTAGGGAAAAGTGTGAGACCCTCTGGCTGAACACATGGAAATCAGAGTGATTCCAGGGGTTAGAGGTCACCTGCTTGCTGTGTACCTCCACCTGTGCAGGTCACAGTTGGTGAGACACCCGACGGCCCCGGCTAGTTCTGCCCAGCCTATCATCTGTAATACCACAGGTATCAAGACTGTTTGTGAATTTGACCACAAACGGAAAAATAGATCTAACAAATTGTACTTTACAGAAAGATTTAGCCTTTACATTATAAGCCAAGCAAAGATCTTTGTCATCTTCATTTCATTCATATTTATGGTTCTTATTTGGCTGGTCAGTTAACATCAGCTTTAAAACAATGGTGGACCTAGTAAAAAAAAACAAGCAGAAAACATTTAAAGCTAGTGCAACATTTTTGTCTCCATCTTCTGGTTGTGACGGTTATTACAAACAGCTGTCAATGCATTTACATTAAAGGCGCCGCCATGGCCTACTCCACCTTTGTTGTTTGAGCTGTAAAATGGTGGAGACTTTGATTTGAACGTCATACAACAGCTATGTGCCTCTGTTCTCCTACAATTTGAGATATTTATCCACATTCAAGTTAAGCGAGTGCAGAACAGATGTAGCTAGCTGGGTTAGCGTCTCTACGGTGCATCCTCTCAGACATGACAACCTGAATGTATGACTGTACGCGTAAATAAGAAGCACCATAGCTTTAAACTGCAGCTAAAGTCACAAAGCTGTGCATTGTAGTCAGTTAATCATGTCTCTGTCAGCACTGTGTAACCAAAATAGTTATTAAAATACAATTTTGTGGTCGGCCGCAGGGTCTGACAGAGAGGGTCACTGATTTGCCTCATGCACTGAAACGAGCAGCAAGAGCAGAGCAAAGTGTTAGAGAAGCTGAGACTCACATTTCAGGAAGTCTTCTCTGTACTGGGGTTCCTGGACTGGCAGAGAGCGATACACAGGCGCCTCATCAGCTGTGGAGGTAAATCTTCTCATCAGGAAATAGTTTGAGCAGGCAAGTTTATACTGCTGATATGACAAAAACTTATTTCTGATCCATTGTCATCTTCCGCTTATTCCTTACAAGTAAGGGTCGGGGGGGGGGGGGGCTGGAGCCTATCCCAGCATCTACGGGCGAGAGGCGGGGTACACCCTGGACAGGTCACCAGTCCATCGCAGGGCCAACATACAGAGACGAACTACCATTCACACTCACATTCATACCTACGGTCAATTTTTAGAGAATCCAATCCGCCTAGTCTCCAATTGCCTGTCTTTGGACGGTGGGAGGAAGCCAGAGTACCCGGAGAGAACCCATGCAAGCACAGGGAGAACATGCAAACTCCACACAGAAAGATCCCGCGCCCGAGCTGGGACTCGAACCCGGAACCTTCTTGCTGTGAGGCCACAGTGCTAACCACTGCACCACTGTGCAGCCCCTTATTTCTGATACAGTATATAATAAATGATAGGGCAGCAGCACTGTAAATGTGCTATCTCCATGATATTAACAAGACTGATAAACATGAAGTAAACCAGATATTGTGATTGTTGTAGTATTAATAAGCTGTCAAGAGATCATGCTACTTGTACAAGGAGTGTATAAATGTACAGAGCCCTAGTGGCCATGGTGAGAGGACTTTATTTCTCTTTGGTTTTTTTTTAGAGGGGGAAAAAATGTACATTTTGAGGCAAAAAGGCGATAATTTGTCCCTCAGTTAATTTGTGACTACAAGATATAACTAAATTAAAGGAATAAAGTTATAGCTTGCAGTCCCAAAATATATATTCTTTCTCTCTCTTTGGCCATGCTAGGACTCCATGTTAGTGTAAATTTACTGACATCACCATAAAAGTAAACATTTAATCATGTTAACACTTCTTGACCTCAAGATACACTCAAATATCAAACAGAATCACACAAAACCCCATTGAGGACAAAGAAAACTATAAATCTATTTGACTTTCTACATTAAATATATTTCATATCATTTCAAAAGGCTGCAACTATGCAACCACTGTCATCCATCCATCCATTTTCTACCGCTTATCATGTTGAGATTCGCGGGGGGCTGGAGCCTTTCCCAGCAGCCTTTGGGCAAGAGGCAGGGTTCACCCTGGACAGGTCACCAGTCCATCACAGGGCCAACACATAGAGACAGACAACCATTCACACTCACAGCCACACCTACGGTCAAATTAGAGTATCAATCAGCCTCGTGCCCTCTTGATGTCTTTGGACTGTTGGAGGAAGCTGGAGTACCAGAGAGAACCCACACAGCAACAGGGAGAACATGCAGACTCCACACAGAAAGATCCTGTGATCGAGCCGGGGTGTGAACCTGGAACCCTCTTGCTGTGAGGCGACAGCGCTAACCACTGCACCACCGTGCCACCCCCGCCATTGTCAATTAACTGGAAAAATTGTTTTGCTGTCAAATGAATACAAATAAACAGATATTATCATCTTAA
Source organism: Aulostomus chinensis (assembly GCF_037954235.1). Lineage (NCBI taxonomy): Eukaryota > Metazoa > Chordata > Actinopteri > Syngnathiformes > Aulostomidae > Aulostomus > Aulostomus chinensis. The sequence goes on along the minus strand of NC_141334.1, from coordinate 19,672,326 downwards.
TAGCTGACTCACCTTTCACTGACCGCCTCTTTTTGGAATCATCTAGTTGACAAAAGCTCATTTTGTTAACTGCAAAAAAAATAAATAATAACGTGTTATCACATGTTAGCAGTAAATAAAATGTTGGTATTAATTAATATAAGTTATCTAAAAGTGACACCTTGATGCCAGCTTGGACTCACCTGCCTTGGCTACTTTGACAAGTTCATCATTGCCAAAGTCATTCAGGTGCTGCTTCATCTCTGACACGGCTTTGGTAACTGGGCCAAAGGTAAAGTAAGGGTTAACGGTGACTGTGGGCAGCTCCTCAGCCTCTGTCTGGGCGATCAGCATGTGGTAGCTCTGATGAAGAAGCAGTGATGCAGTTATGATACTAAAACATGATGTTTTACACTCAGCTTTGTATGTTATTATCCAGTAGTTGACATACATTCAAGGTGAGATCCACAAAGGTAACTTCAAAGAGTACCAAATGTGTTTTGATAATTGATCCATCATTCGCCTAACATTACATCTAAGTTACTGGGTCTCCTCTCAGTGGCTGTTGGCTACCTGGATGAAGTGGATGTGGTCCTCGGTGCGGGACAGCTGGGTGATCTCGTTGTCTCTTCTCCTCAGGTCAGCGATCTCATGGCTGAGACGCTCCATGTGGCCCTCAGCGTTGTTGAGGGCCGCTCTCTTGTTGGTAGAGATCATCTTGGCCATTTCTTGCTGCATCCTCTCAATGGAGCGCATCATGTCCCCAAACATCTTCTCACAGTCCTGCAGCGCTCTCTGGGCTGAGTTCTGCACAGGAAATATTGAGGCACGTCATAAATCAGCTGGCAGTCGTGCTGGTTTGACTTTCACCTGTCATTACTGCTACACAGAGGAATGCGCTCTGTGTTGGTAGTTGATTTAACTTCCCATTCATTCTCTAGTGGTTTGTCTGGTTTTATCTGTCTGATGGATGATGAGGGCACAAACCTTGAGTACGTCCACTGCTTGTTTCAGTTCCTCCATCTGTTTGAGGCGATCATGGATCTTTTCCTGGATCTCAGCCTGGGTGGCACCCAGACGTTGCTACAAGGCAAACAAGGTTATTAGTAAAAGCATTTCAGCAAATTGACAACTGACTAATCAATGGTTGACAGTAAAGGCAGGTTACTTTCATGTGGGTATGTCTCACAGAATAATCCACTTTAAAATGCTCATTCATGCATTTCTTGCCACTCATGTAATAACCTTGCTAAAAAACACATTAGTAAACCTGTCGCTAAGTAGATCACGGGCCAAAAGTGTCGCCTACCTGCTCCTCAGCTCTTTCCTGCTCAGCAGACACCATGTCATGACCTTTGTGTTCTTTCACTGTACACAGCACACAGATACACATCTGGTCGGTTCGACAGAAGAGCTCGAGACCCTTCTGATGCTGAGGACAGATCTGTCTGTCCAGGTGGCCGATTTCGTCCACCAGCTTGTGCCTTTTAAAGGTGGCCGACTCAAAATGGGGCTTGAGGTGCTTCTCACAGTAGGAGGCCAGGCACATCAGGCACGTCTTGATGGCTTTGTGCTTCTTGCCAATGCAAATGTCACATCCCACATCTTGCGGTCCTGCATAGTTGTAGTCAGGGGATGGAGGTGGAGGTGGGAAGGATTCAGTGTTGCGTTGCATAGTCGAGTGCCGGGAGCCTCCGATGCGTCTTGGGGTGGGCCTCTTGTTGTAGGAGACTCGGCACTCTGGGCAGAGGTAGGAACCCGTGTGGTCAGCATGGTCCCAGTAAGTCTTCAGACAAACGGAGCAGAAAATGTGTCCACATGGGATGGAGACAGGATCCCTGAGGTATTCCTTACACAAGTAGCAGTTGTCCTGGTCAGATGCCATGGAAATAACGTGTTGTTCTCCCCTCTACTACACTGAAGATGTGGTGACAGTCAGTGACTTGTGTCAGCACAGTAGCAAAGTGATCGCACAGGTACTACCAGCACAGGTTTTATAGAGTAAACAGAGAGAGACTAAACTGGTTGAGCCGAAACCAGTAAAACAAGGGCGGGGCAAGAAAGGACACAGTAAATGCCTTCATCTGTTACAGAATGTAGAGAGAATGAATGAAATGTGGGATAAGCACAGGTTTGAGTGTATTTTAAGTCATGTATGCACCCCCCCCCAAAAAAAAAATTAAATCAATTTTAGGCATGAAAGAAGTAAAAATGAAAACGTGTAAAGTGTCGAGTAAGTTTGTAGTATTTGCAGCCTATGATGGCATTCAGAGGTGCACTCAAAAATTTGACTGTTGCACTTTAAATGTATCTTTTATTTTCAGTATATCTTTGTCAAGTTACAACACTTTTCTGTTTGATTGACTGACGTATTCTTTAGGAAAAAAATACAGTCAGTGTTTCCAATTTTTTGAGTGCAATGAGGCACGGATAAAACAATGTGCTGTGAGGAAACTGCGGGCGTGTCACCATTTCCTGTTGAGTAGATTCTAATTGCTGAGTGTTAGAGAGTGAGTGGAGACAGACTGTTCTCTTTAGGCTGCTGATGATATCCACTCAAGTCTCAGAACAAACTGACCTCGAACTAATGAGATTAATTCTTACACTTCTTTTTAAGGTGGTAATGACTCATCAGTGAAAGATCAGCACTCTTCATCACTGCTTGACTCTTAGAGGATAATATGTGGCATTTTAACTGCTTTATCGGTTTCAGTTTGTTTGGTGTTTGTTAAACTGAACCTGATATTTTAACATTCACCTCACCCTGAAACTAGTTATTTATCAACCATTTTTCACTCTGAATTTTGTCCATTTAACTGTCCCTAATAAGAGTATTTGCTCAGTCAAACCAAGGTAATCAGAAGAATGTTTCCTCTTCTTCCCTCTGTGTATTTCCACATACAGTGAACACACACACACACACACACACACACACACACACACACACACACACACACAAACACACACACACACCCTAAGCAGAGATGGAGTTTCAGGGTTGTTGAAATGGAGATAGGAATGCAACTACACTTGATAGCCCAGATAACAGGAGGGCCAAGAAAGGCTGCTTAAAAGATTCCATTGTGTTTGAGCCAAGATGGCCAAAGCAGAGTGGCCAGTGTTATACGGTCTGTTGTCCATCAACAGAAGTAACTACAGCTGACACGCAAGAGTCTTATTTGACAGAAACCTTCCACTAATAAGGGTCATGATGAACCAAAACCCGCAAAACAAGCGTATTTTGTTTTACTGAAAACATTTTTTTGAATTTAGAATGAAACTCTTTGATTTTATATTTCTGCAACATTTAGACAAACCTCTTCATGTGTCGCAGTGAAATAAACCTGTCTTTATAACATTTAGAGACAGTGACAACTACAGCTACAGGCACAACAGGAACTAAAAATTGAGGCATTTTGGGTACGAAATATGAACTTAGTATCCTCCAAAAATGTGTATTCATTTTTTATTTTTTTTACTTTTAAAAATGTCATTTTATATATATATATATATATAAATATATATATATATATATCACCAGCAGAGACATCTTTATCATCTCTTTCAATTACAAGTATGTTGAAGTGGTACCAGATCACCGAGGCCACAAAGGAGGGTTCAGAGGAGGTTTTATGAGGGGTATATGGTTTTTATTTGTATACGGGGCATCTTTGAACAGACAGGGCAAACGGTTATAGAAATACAGCTAGAAAATCAAGACAAAAAGATAAAGAAGATAATTTTGCAGGGAATTAATTTTACTATCTCCAGGAGTTTCATATTTAGCGTATCTCTCAAATGAGTTGTGTGTGTATAAAATCCTATCAATTTTTCTTCAAAATTTGCCAATTGTTTGTGAGGTATCTTGCTAACAAGTCAAGAGGCAAATCATTACCTCTGTAGTGGAGACAATCAGATATGAATACAAGTACTTACAGAATTTCAGTGACTTGAAGGTTTGCGTGACTTCAAACTAAATACATTTTTCTTCTACGGCAGTCGTTTTCAGCAGGCTCTTACAGTGAAATTCAAATATGAAAAGGGATTCATACTTTGTGGGCATGAACAGACTTTGCTTTCACAAAACAAAAATATAGATCTTTTATGGAGAGGAAATCATGTGGGCCAACACTGATAACAATCCCACATACATGCACGCACACAAACACACAGACACACAGACACACAGACACACACACACACACACACACACACACACACACACACACACGTTCACCATTCTGTGATTAGTTTCATTCATATATGCATGGAGCTGTGACTGACTCATGATTTTTGCTAATATCTTAGCTGATATAATGGTTGACTTGACAACAGTAGCACTTAAAACTAGTGTGAAGCTTTTTCATGCCACCAGCGTTCACTGTTCCCCCAACAGATACTTTGTCTTCCTGTTTTTATTACACACACTCTGTGAAATGGATCCTTGTTTCCTTACATGAAATAGCTACTTGTGCTCTCTTGCACTTTAACCCACAGAGAGCACGCTCACTCAACGAAGGCTGACCTTTCACCTTGAACTTGGGCCACTGTGGAGTTTCTGTCTGCTTCATCAAAGAGCAGCAGCAAGCATGCAACTCCTCTGGAGCGACACGTTATTAAACCTAATTATGGTGTCAAAACACAATGAAGTTTCCGTTTGAATTTGTCAAAGTAATAAATTGCTATATCGCAGAGCCTTAGGCAAAGCTTGGTCCCTTGGCAGCAGGCGTCTTCACTAACAGGTTGTTAATCAATAAGCTCAGAGAGCTCCTTCTACTCTGAGGAAGGAAGGAAAATGGCTTATCTTGAAAATGACCTATAAGGGGAGGTGAGAAGGTGGAGCTAATGCACTTCTTACAACCTTTACAATAAGTTTCTTCCCCACAATATATTCCAAACAATACTATAGGTATCTGTATTCCTATTGGTCTGGGGACTCTGAGAGGGAAACAGAAAAACAGTGTGAATGGAGTGCAAGTAGTAAAGCAGTTGTCTGAGGCTATTTGAAATGCTAATGGGTGAGTATGATGTCAGCCGACACTTCTTTCAGAGAAAGTTTTTCTTGTAGCTGATAGGACATCAGGCAGCATAACCAAGTGGAACACACACACAAACATGTAAGACATGCAATAGAGCAACACCTCGTGGGAATCTGCATGCGTGTGCATACATGTGCACGGATGTCACAATGAATATTCTCTTTGTGCTGTGTGCAAACAGAAGGTATCTGTACAGCTACAGTTACATATTGACCTGTCCAAGCAGCTGGTTTGTCTGGTTACAGTGTAAATACTACAACTCTGAACTCTGGCTGATCTGGGATAAGCCACTGGCAGCATGTAAAAAAATTTCAAAGACGTTTTTGATGATAAAAGAAACAAGTGATGACATTTTGAAAAAAAGCCCTGAAACTCTGTTTGAGCTCACTGTGTCTGTTTGTTTATTGGGTGGTCCCTTACATTCCTACACTGCCTTAGGCTGCATTTATGTTTGTTGGACTGTAACCGGTTTAAGACAATGGCAATTCTGTCTGATAACAATAGGTGGAAATACAGCTGTGGAGATGTGTGCGCACTTCATCCCCAGATGAGCCACATGAGAAATTTACGAGGAAGGGAAACTGTGAAGAATATGGAAGTCTTTTCCCGCACATTTATTTACTCAGTTTTTAAGCTTTTCACATTTCATTCATTCTCTTTCCTTTCAGTTTCTCACAGCTGCCTGCCCTCTCTCCCTCTCTCTCTCTCCTCTCTCCTTGCTCAACCTGCTTATCTGAACTGGGCAGGGCTCGATATACTCCCAGCACAGGGGGAGGGCCTTGTCTGCTTTCAATCAATAACCTCTGGAATTCAGAAATACAAGTAGGTCCTGTCTCTGGCAGGCTGTACCACACAGTTGAGGGCGGGCTCCTAGACAGGCTCGACAAAGTTTCTATCGTCTCCCGGCATTCTCTCTTTACTTCCACAGGTCCGACTGTGTTTTGTGTCCATCACAATGGCTGATCACACCTCTCAAGACTACTTCAGCTGCTCCTTGTGTCTGAACCTCCTGAGGGACCCTGTGGCTATCCCCTGTGGCCACAGTTTTTGTATGGACTGTATCAGCGACTACTGGAACGAAGCTGACTACACAGGGATTTACATTTGTCCCCAGTGCAAGATCACATTCACTCAGAGGCCCGTGCTGCGGCCCAATGCCACTTTGAGCATGGTGGCTGAGAAGATCAAGAAGAGTGGGCTGAACCTCAACATCAGCACATCCCAGGGGAACATCTACGCAGGGCCGAGCGATGTTCCCTGTGATTTCTGCTCTGGGAAGAAACTGAAGGCTGTGAAGTCCTGTTTGAACTGTCTCGCGTCTTACTGTGAGAAGCACCTGAAGCCTCACTATGAATCAGCGACATTCAAGCGGCACAAGTTGGTGGATGAACTTGGAAACCTGGACAGGAAGATCTGCCCGCAGCACCAGAAGTCTTTGGAGCTCTTTTGTCGAACAGATCAGATGTGTATCTGTGCCATCTGCACAGTTAGTGAACACAGGGGCCACGACATTGTGTCTGCTGAAACTGAGAGGAGCGAGAAACAGGTAAGAAAGCCCCACAACTCTGGTAATGGCACCTTTCAAAGGCACAGTAATGCTATACCTATGAGATGACATTTGATTTAAGTTTGTGTTTGTTACCATCATGAAGCTTTTCAGTTGCACAAACCTTAAAAATGGAGGAAATACTCAAGAGATTAAAATATCTGGTCGTTTGAGGGTGTTTTTCCCAACTCCCGCGCTACAACTTGTGCTTGTACTTTGACCTGTTTCACCAATGCTATCAGCAACCCTGGCAGGCATTCACCGCCAAAACAAATGCAACTCTCTGATTAGCTGTATGAAAGCAGGGCGGGGGGGGGGGGGCTGTCTTAGTTATCGCCACTAAAAGCTGCTTTCAGAGAATGTGGTGTGTTCCAGCTGCAGGATAGATACACAGAAACTTCCTGTGCTACTTCCCACCTGAGGGAATGCAGTGATACTGGAATGTCAGAGTGTCAAGGCCTTAAATGGCTCATGAAGAACACACACACACACACACACACACACACACACACACACACACACACACACACACACAATCCAATGACTCACCCAACTCACTGCCTGTAAAAGTGTAGATTAGATAAGAATGTCAACAGATACTGTAGAGTAAATCTGCAATGTTCAGAGCAATTTTACACATGATTCATTTTATTGCAGCCAAGGGATTTTAAGGCATCATAAAATAATCATCCATCCTTCCTTCATCTTAGCCTCTGAGGGAATCTTGTTACTCTCATCCGCAAACAACCTGAGTTTCACACATCTCCTGCTTTCTCTCCCCTCCCCCTCTCATGGTCAACCCCCACCACCCGCTCACCCCCCGCCAGATTCCCAACATTCCTCAAGCTTATCTTGAAGAATGGGTTGGTGAGCTTGAGAAAAAAAAAAAAAACGGAATTAGAAAAGCCCTCTATTCTGGTGTGTCAGAGCTGTGTGCACCTTGAAACATCTTTTGAAAGTCAGTCAGCGGTAGATCCACATTCCTGACATGGACAAAATTCCACTACAGACTACAGAGGAACCCCCCCACCCCCCCACCCCATATTAAAAATACTCTCAGGATTTAGCAGCCTCTGAACTGTATATTCCATCAAACAATCACATCTTATAAATCTTATTTTTTATAAGGAAGCCAGTGCATCTGTCAGTTGGTGATTTATTTGAGTGCATGTTTATCTATGAAATATACCTTTATTCCACAGAAACTCTTGGGAGTTTCCACCGCTGAGATAAGACAAAAAAGCCAGGAGAGGTTAAAGGAGCTGGAAGAACTCAAAACGGCTGTGGATTCACTGAAGGTAAGAATGTGTCTGCCACCATCCATCACAGATCCAACTGTTGAGGCAGATTCCTCTTGAAATACTGACCTTCAGAGTTTCCTATCCAGAATTCAGCCCAAAGAGCCATGGTAGAGAGCCAGAAGATGTTTGAAGACATGATTCGCTCCATCGAGAGGATGAGGTCAGAGGTCAGCAAGCTGATTGGTATCAATGAGAAGGCTGCGTTCAACCAAGCCGAGGCTTTGATTGAGCGGCTGGAGCAGGAGATCGATGAACTGAAGAAAAAGGAGTCTGGCTTGAAACAGCTTTATAGCACTGAGGACCACATCCACTTTTTGCAGGTAACATATAAGCCAAGAGGCTCTCAACCTCTTCGAGGCCCACTGACTGTACTTGAAACAGGCCAGGGCTCATTGAAAACATTTGAAAAACAAGTTGTTTTGTGCTTATGTGCTTCTAGAGCTTTTCCATTATTTGCTAGCCCAATTTTGCTCAATTTCTTGATGTTGTTTGAAGACAGATCTTTATTTAACTTAGGATGTATCACTGTCTGCGGGGCAGCACAGTGGTGCAGTGGTTAGCACTGCCACCTCACTGTCGCCGCCCTGGTCTTTCTGTGTGGCGTTTGCTTGTTCTCTCTGTGCCTGCGTACTTTTTAATATATCAAAAGCTTTGTAAAAATTCTGCACAAATTGACATTAAAGGTTCCAGTTGCTTGCCTGTGAAACAGATTACTCCCTCTTTTGCTCGTCTTTTGTCATCAGAACTTCAACTACCTGTGCACCCCCACTGATGATGGCTTCATCCCCAAAGTGACAGTTAACCCTGACTTCTCCTTTGGTGCTGTCAGGAAAGCTGTTGCTGAGATTAAAGAACGCCTGGAGGAGTTTGGAAGAGAAGAGCTGCTCAAGATATCTAAGTCAGGTAAGACCTTAGCAGCAGAAATACAAAAATCCATCATCCCTGCAGAAACTCTGTATAACCCTAAATCTCTTGAATGTAAATGTGCTCTGTCTCACAGTGAATGAAGTACCAGTGTACACGACAGAAAGTCGAACTCTGGACAGAAGGAGCAGAGGTGAGCTGCCACATCACACTATAAGACTGTCAGAGTTTCAGTTTGTGGTGTGTGTGTGTGTGTGTGTGTGTGTGTGTGTGTGTGTGTGTGTGTGTGTGTGTGTGTGTGCAGATGAACTTACGATGCATTTTCACCTCTAGGCAAAGAAATGACTGTGGACAACACTCCTCCTACTCCTCCAGAGCCGAAGAGTAGAGCAGATTTTGTCAAATGTATGTATGTGGTGTATTTACTCCAAATCCTACAAGTTAACCCTGAAGACACTGAGTTGATTAAGAAATCCTATGAAATCTTATGAAATATTCTCTTCCTCCAGACTTCTGCCAGCTGAAATTAGACCATAACACAGCTTATAGGGAGCTGTACATCTCTGATAACAGCAGAAAAGTCATCCGAACCAGGGATCTGCAGCCCTACGGAGACAACCCTGAGAGGTTTGATAGCTTTGCACAGGTGCTGTGCCGTGAGGCCCTGTCTGGAGGCCGCTTCTACTGGGAGATCGAGTGGAACGGGGAGTTCTCCATTGGAGTGGCCTACCGGAGCATTAGCCGAAAGGGTAAAGGCTCCCTCTGTCTGCTGGGCTACAATGATAAATCCTGGAGTCTCCTCTGTTCTGACTCTGGTTACTCTGCCTGGCACAACCGAGTGGACAAATCCATTAACGGGCCCCACTCCCCTAGGATAGGCGTGTACTTAGACCACACTGCAGGTGTACTGGCTTTTTATAGCATAGGTAGCACCATGACCCTCCTGCACAGGTTTGAGACCACATTTACTGAGCCCATCTATCCAGGCTTTGGAGTGGGAACCTCGGTCAAGATCTGCAATGTGAAGTGAGCACTGTCATTCTAGCTCTCCCTGGAAAATATATGTCTCAAAATACAAGGCATTGCTTATATTTTTGACACTGCATTACCAAACCACATTCTGTTGATTATTGTTGACGGAGCACATACTGTATTCACCAAATCTGTGCACACTTCCTAATGCCACTTATGTTTTTTGCATTGTGCTGTGAAATATTTTTTTTCTGTCAAAGACATTTAACCACACTAGACAAAAAAATTGCTACATAATCACAAGATCACAATATGAAGACAAGTGTTGCCTCCTTTATCATCTCAGTTTAACACCTGGTTAAAATAACGTGCTGGTATGTCATAGATGTTATTTAGTTATCCAATCACATTCCCAGATGTAACTGCATTTATTACCTCTGAAAGGGAGTGTGACATATTTCAAGCGATGATGAAATGTGTCGTTACGAATGTCACCTGAGATAAGCATGAATGCATTGTCTTTTTATGTGTCACAACAGTGTTAGTCAATGTTTTCCATCATGGATCGAAACTCCTATTATGTTCATGTTGGTACACTGACAGGTATGACTGTGATTTCAACCAGTTCAAGAATTTACCAACACATCATTTCATTTTTTAATGTTATGACCATATCCTCTTATTTGTTTTTTTCTTTTTCCACTTGAACTAACATTTATTTAATTTTGTGCATATATTCTTTCAATATGTAATGGACATCCAGAGTATAATTGTTATCAAGGAGAGACTTGTTTTGTAACAAAATGATTCATTGTGAGTTCTAAATAAAGAGCCAAATGAATGGACTGATTTTTGTGTTTTTGAGAGTCCCCCCCCCCCCCCTCCACACACACACACACACACACAACACACTCGGGCAAATTTGTATTTCTGAATTAAAAGTTATGAAGGGAAAATGACAATTTTGGTTTTCAGTGAGCAAAAAGAGCTACCTAATTTCAGAATGATCTTATTATTGTGTCTGTATTGACATAGAGAGAGACACCGAAATTTAATAGAATGATGAGGCGAATGCAAACTGATGACATCCATAGCTCCCTCTGTTGGTCAGTCCAAGGAACTGACTTAAAATAAAACTGTCCCTGTGGCTTTAATATTTTATATACCATTCAAAAAGCTGCCACAAAATCAGCAACACTATCAATGTTCAAAGGTCTGTTATTAATGTGAGGTCAATTACATTCACTTCCAAAAAGATAATCAAAATAACTCCACACCTCTCTCAAAACTAGCCTTGTAAAATAGATCCACACCTCTTGGTGGGAGTAAATTAGAAGGAGGGTGGAGCCAGGCAACTCTCAAACACCTTTAATTAAAACTGAACATTTCACCCCTTTGAAAGGTGCATTCATAGCAAGGTTGTTGGGGTTGTGTTGCAATTGAAAGAACCAGAAACTGGAAATGGAAAAAGGGGACTCGATCTGATTTATTCTGAAAAATATATAAATCTAAGGCTGCATCTGAAATCATTTTTTTCCCTGGCCTTTTTTTGGCTGGTGAAAAAGTGATTTGCCTGAAAATACCCACTAACATCTGGCTTTTTAAGAGAGGGTTTAACCTGCCTTCACTCCAGGGTTGAACTGCCCACCAGTGGACACCAGTATGTATCAGCTCTGACCTCTCTTTGGGGCCGGTCACCATCGAGGGAGAGCATTTGCCTACTCAAGTTGGTTACAAAAATAAACTGCAGTCAGGTCAAGACCCCTCGCTGCTCTCAGGTCAGCTTCCCTAAAAATGGTTTGTGCAAAATTTTTTACTTTGTGAAAATCATGTGTTGAATTGGAATCTGAAAAGCGTGTCTTAGACAATGTTGCAAGTTAAGAAGCTGGTCTGGTGTGGTTACCCAGGGCCCTGCAGTTGTGGGGCCATTTGGAACAGGCATATCCCTGAAAACAACACCGGAGACAGCTGGAGATATTGGAATGAACATTCAGGAGATGGGCCTTTTTGGATAATCCTGCAGTCAACGGATGCTTCCTCAAAACTTGTGACATCTGAGGTGTCATCAGTGATCAGAACCTTTCAACATGAAGGTTCAGGTTGTATTTCCCCCGAACAATCTCCTAGTAAAACAGACAATCAAATGATCAAATTTATCGAAGGACAATAAACTGAAGTGCAGTTTAAGTGACAATGACATGTCAAAGCAAAGAATTAAAAATTCAGGCAACAACAACAACAGGAGTTAAGCCTCCAGCGTCGGTGTATGTCATCAGGAAGGGGCTGCAAGTCCGGTTCGCACAGAAAACACCCCCCAACAGACACGATGGCCACTCTGACCTTGAACCCTTGACTTGATTTTCAAGGTGGTGGTGAATTAATATGTTGATATTTATGTGTAAGGATGAGTAAAATAAAACGTGGAACAATTACACCCACAGATCCACATCCTGCCTTTCACCAGAGGAGAGATGAACAGAGAAGCATGTTGAACATATCACAATGTACAACAACCACAAGTCAACATGAATAAATTTACTCAAGCAATCATTTCCCTCTCATTTTATTTATTTTTTATCAGGCATTCACAGAGAAACATCATGGGCCAAACTATCATGGAAGTTTTCCACGTTTGAAAGTAAAACCCCTGAAGAGGTATAGATCCATCGATGGATAGGTTTACTAGTGTCAAAATGTGCAAATGCATGTAAACAATGAGCTGCTACGGACATACGGGGACATACGGTCCACTTTCAAAGAAACAAAGTTATGCTTGCGCAGTAATTCCTTCGGTCTTCTGGCTTGAGTCACAGCTCTGTGTTGCTGCAGAAAGGCATTTAAAAATTGAGACGTAAACAGTTAAGTGATGTCATTGCCTTGACATTAAGTCATTCTCCCACTCCTCCCACTTTACAAGAAAATAAAAAAATATTTAGGATCCAAAAGTATAGAACTATAAAAACCAACCAGTCGACATCATCACTGGTAAGTAACAGATAGGGCTAGGCTTCTAAAAATCTGATAAATCCCTCGGAGGTGCCAAAATAAGCTTCACCTCGGACGCTTAATACTTGACCAACAATGACCACAGCAACAAAACTGGATATGCATCGGAAAGGATAAGAGATAATTGTGGAATTTTTTGCCCTATTATTTGGTATGTAATGAAGCCTTGCAAGTCTCAGCATCCACGTCCCATTCTCCCTGACCAGGTTGTTTGTATCCCAAGTCTTTTAAGAGATTGATCTCATGAACCAGCTTTGTGATGTCACGATGAAGCAGGTCCCTGCGATTCTCCAGGTAGTCTATGTATTCCCTCTTCCTTTGACGATACCTCTGGGCAGCTTCCCTGGAACATGAAAAACAAGAGTTCACATCTTCTCCCAGACACAAGAGATACATTATTTTAGTAATAAGTGAATTAACACTAAGATCGTAAAACCCCAAGTTGTATTACAACACATTTATAAAAGTGGAATCGGTCTGTAACAAGAGAAATTTGCCGTCTGATGTAAAATCAGTGTGGGAAGTCAGAGAAGAAGAGACTGACTCCTTTTATGAGCATTAATTGTTCTTTTTCCAGTGAAAAAAAAATAACTTCGGTGCGCTCAATTACATTGTTCTCATTAGTTTTTGTACCAAGGGTTGTGAGGAAAATGCCTTCCATAGACTAGGCAAGCTATTGGGACTGAATGATCAGAGCTGTCTACTGTGTCAGGAGGCTACAACGAGCTACGTGAGCAGTTCCTGAACCAGAAAGCTCCAGATCATCTTTGAAGATGAAAAATAAACCTCTTGTGTGAATTTCCAGAGTGATTTGACCCACATTGGCAATGATTATGTAAAATGATACTGATAAATCTATACTAGACAAAAAAATAACATGAATGTGGCCATTGATCATCCTGACTCTAATGTCCCTGCTGATGAGTGAGTGTATTAGTATACCTGTTCCGCATCAGGCAGAGCTTCTTGTAATTACTTGGGGTGACATGACCTTTGGCCCCTCTCACAGGCTTTCGGGAGGTGGAAGTGCTGCTTTGCTGGGTGGTAACCCTGTCAACTGTGGATGCTGCAGGGACACAAAACATGTCACAAAACAGGAGGGGGCCGTATCCCTGTTAACTATGTAGCATCTCTTTGTGCTCTTCAATCACACAAACATTTTTTTTGCCCCCAAATGTGTCCTCCTGTATTTAACTGTGGAAATGTATTCGTTATGCTGCTGTGCTTACATCAAATAATAAAACTTGTCAGTGAGTGCTGATGTTTTAATGGACATAAATACTATAACTGCAGTTCCCTCTGTCACTACAACAAAGACGGTCAGTGAGGCACAAGCCCATGCTTTTATCAGTCTCATCTGCCTTATTACTACATGATAGGGAAAAAGCAATTAGCAATTTAGCAACATTCAAGTCTTTTTGAGTTGCAAGGATCTGTTAGGACTGGATACTGGATAATGCTGCGTCTGCTGGGATAGTTGCGCTTACAGTTGGGCAAAGGCTGAGGAGGCTGTGGAGGTTGTGGGGGGTGTACAGTTGGTGGCTGTAGATTGTGTGGAGGCTGCAGAGGCGGTAGTGCCTGTGTGCCAGTCACGTCCAACGGCCGAGAGGTTTGTGCCCACAGGTACTGCAAAGGACCTCATTGAAAAGAGTAATAAGATTCATAACGTTCCAGTAGATCCCACTCCCTTTTATACAAACACCACAATTTCAGAATTCTAATATTGACATATTAATTGTAAAATATAGACGTTGCACTGCTGGCACTGAAAAATATCTGTTGTCTTGTGGGGGGGGGGGGGGGAGTACACCAGAGCATCCACAGAAAACAATAGAGATAGAGTATCATACCGAAGGACAACCTTGTGCATTGTTAGTTTTGAAGGATCCAAAACACGCACGTCAGTAAATCATGGGTTACCTGGCAGAGAGGGAGGGTAGTAGTTCCCCTCATAATTTGTCATGTGGCAGTTCTGAAAGGTGTTGGCCATGGCTATAGATGACATCATCAGTGTCAACTCAGGTTGAAACTGGACAGGATCACTTTGAGGATCCCCATCTGAGGAGGATGTGAAGGTCAGGTAAATCATAATTAAGATGCTGAACTGCACAACTATGAATACACTGTGGGCCACAGCACCAGATTTGATTCATTACCCCGCTGATGTCTGCATGTTGCTGGAATAAATAGTCTGGAGGTCATCTCCATGACAACGCACCAGAAATCTCAATTTATTTACAGGAAAACAACAACAAACTTTTTGGGAAATACTCTGATTGTCCATCATTTTGAGAGCCAACCAAGCAGACAGAAACACTTCTCTCTTCTCTTTGTGCTAACCAAACTGGACAGCTAGTTAGCTGCTAGTTTGCTGCAAAGAATTATAACATCAGGGCAGTACAGACACCGTCTCAAACGTCATCAAATATATATTTCTTCCAAAACACTCTTTGTCTGCATGAATAGAAGTGAGGTCGCGTTTCACTTCAGGTGGCCTCAGGATGTTTGAGGGGCAGCAATTATTAAGTCCAGCTGTACCAGCATGCAAAACATTGTCAGATATTTATAGCAAAGCAGTTTGAATCTCTGGTTGAGATGAAATTTTTTTGATCCCGTTTGCAGTTGATGATGTCAGTTAGTATGATATACGCCACCTGACTCACCTGTCGTTGCAGGATGTCAAGTTCAAAACTTCAGCCACCAGCACATTATCCTTAAAAAGAGAGTCTGGCTGAATGTGTAGCAGGATTGTTCCAAATATAAAGGGATGCTCTATTAAAAAGAAGAGTCTCCCTAAATGTTGCTCTTTTGGAATCAATAAACACGTGGGGAAATATACTTTTATTTTCCTCCAACGATGTTTTAACTAGCGCATGTTAACTCTTAACTTATAAAACTGCTAGGATGACTTAATTCCTTCAAACAGGAAATAAGATGAGGTGGAATCCTTCTACCCGAAAACTTTATTATCAATTTAAAAAGACAATTTTCAAATTTGTGGAATTTCAGTTGCAGAGGAACATGGAGGCCGTTTTGTCCACCGGAAGGGCACCCAGGTCACTTCACCACGCTGCAGCCCTCATCCGCCACCCAAAGTCAGCCAACTTTGTAAGAGATGATGAAGCCTTTTACTTCTGGTCAAATAAAAACATGCCGTCATTCAAAAACATATCCAGAGTCCCGTTATCACAGTCATACTGACTGAGCAATGCAATCACAATGTCCCCTAACCGATGCTCGAACAAACAACTGGGAGCCAAAGATGAGAACCTATGAACCAAACATGATGGAACTCAGCACCTCATTTTCTTGAGGCACCGCCGACGTACTCAAAGTCAGATGTCGATCAGATTTGTTGAAATAATCGGGAACATTTTAAGCATCTTGCCAAATAGACACGTCGGGCTTGAGGTTCTACCGTTACTCTTCCACGACAGCAAATGTGCTCACCTTTTACCTTCAGTTTATTGCCCGGCAGAGGGAAGCGAGGTTTGGACTCGTTTGTCGCCATAATAGCTCAATATAATGATAATAAAGAAAACCAATAACCACAGCACCGACAACCGCACCAGGAACTCGGAAAGTCACGTCACACCGACGTCAGTCTACCGTTATTTACGTCCTTTACCGTTACCAGCAACATACTCGCTGAAAAAAAAATCTTCCAGGCCATGTGAACCAGACACTTCAAACCGACAGCAGATGTTATTACTATTATCAGAAAAGGGCACACCTGTTCACTTAGAAAAATCACAAAAATCTCATTAATTTTTGTACCTGGAAACTCAAGTCAAATATTGTAATTTACAGAGCCTTGCCAAAACAACTGCTACTAATAAAACTATAATTCTGGTGACAATCCCGTCTTTATGTCCACGAAGCACCGTAGCTCCGTGATGCTTTCCTGAAGATGAATTTGTGTTGCTGTATGTATGACACAACTGCAAAAATTCTAAGCCTTTCATAAAACTGAAAAACATCCGTCCAATGCACTAAGTCACTATTTCAAAAAACATTCGCCTTGTTGTGTTTGCACTGTCGCCTCACAGCAAGAAGGTTCCGGCTCCAGCACAGGATCTTTCTGTGTGGAGTCTCCATGTTCTCCCTGTTCCTGTGTGGGTTCTCTCTGGTACTCCAGCTTCCTCCCACAGTTCAAAGACATTAAGAGGGGACGAGGCTGATTGATACTCTAAATTGACTGTAGGTTTGGCTGTGAGTGTGAATGGTTGTCTGTCTATGTGAGTTGGTCCTGTGATGGACAGGCGACCTGTCCAGGGTGAACCCTGCCTCTCACCTGAAAGCCTCTGGGATAGGCTCCAGCCCCCCACGACCCTTAACAGGATAAGAGGTAGAAAATGAATAGATGGATTAGCCTTGTTGGTACAAACAGATATCAATCTCACAGTGTGTTAAAATCTGACATTCTAGTGCAACACCCAACAGCTTTGTAGCGCTGAAGAAATTCAATGAATGAATGGGCAGTCCTGGTCTTCAGCTGTGCTCTTAATCCATCAAATTCTGACTGGCCTTACATGTCCTCCACAGTTACCGTCTAAGCTGCCTCCTGGCCAGTGTCTATCTGCCATCCATGTAACTTTCGAATCAAAACCATTTGGCTTACAAGACACACAAAGGTTGTCCTCCCGCTTCTCCCTCAGAACATCTCTGGAGACCAGACCTGCCTTCCTACCAGTGCGTATACAATGATCCCAGGAACATTAAAAAAAAAAAAAAGACAAGAAAAAAGTTGGTCCAATCAACTGTGAGGATCCAGATTTCATGTTGATCATCAGATAACATTGCCTATTTACTGGCCAGGTCTTCCAGAAGGTGAGAAGTCCTCATCTAAGATCTTTCCCCTCTGTGGCCACCTTCTGGCTCCTGGTCGGGGTCAGAGCCTGGTCTATCTATTGGATGCCACCCATTTCCTATTCTTGGTAATACTGCAAAAACACCTGAGGGAATCTCTTTAAAATAACTCCATCCATCCATAGTCAGATTTCTCCTCTTGCTCCTGAACCCAACAGATCCAGTCCAGTTCATAAACAGTGCTGAGAGCAGAAAAGAGTCCAAAGAGTAACTCTGGACTGACGACTGGAACACCGATGGGTCATTGACTTACATGACTTTTATTATTTAATCAGCTGATTACAGTCACATCTATTCATTCACGACTCGGTCTGTGAAACCAGAGAAAACCACAACTTGTCCGTCAGTCTAAAAAAATCACAGCAGAGGCTGAAGCAACAAAACCTCAACGCTGACGAGTGAAATGGAAATGTTTTAAAAGAAAAATGTGTCAGGGGCAACACCAGGCCAGAGCCAAGGGATGTATCAGATACGTGGATGCTGTTACACCTGAATTCTGTTCAAAAATAAATACTCTGTCTATATACTGGTGCCCAGGTCAGGCGGAAGCCTTGGAATGTAGGGGAATAGTTTAAGTATCATCTTCTAAGTAAGAGATTAACCGGGATTTTTACTAAATAAAGAGGAAGGATTTTAAATTAAAAATAAACAGGAAGATCCTCTTTCTGACAGCGGGGGAAATTCACATCCCGTTCCTGTGAGATATTTAAAATATCCTCTCAGATAACTAGCTCACCCATTGATGACTGGGTGACTGGTTTCATCCAGCCCAACAAGCAGTTAGAATGAAAGGTTGTGATACAGGAACACACACACACACACACACACACACACACACACACACACACACACACACACACACACACTGTACATTCATGCACACAAATAAATTCAAGACTTTGGTCTAGGATAGGTTTTGACACATTGATAATTCTCATTAACCTGATAAAAATCCGAAAGGAAACACATCCAACAGCGCAGATGTACCATAAACTGAGGTGAGAACACCTTCATTTTCTGGGTGTTCCTCAGTGTCAGGAAAGGATCCTCATCAAGGGCAACGTTTGATGTTACATTCCGAACCCCTCTGAAGGACAGCTCCAACGTACTGAATTCATCAATATTTACCAGTTCAGGATGAATTACTCTTCTACAAGGACAGTGAGGCCTTTGAGGTGCTCTGTGAAAGCATCAGAAAAAATTCCAACAATGATTCAAATACTGCAATGAAAATCTCTCATAACAATTGAAATGACCTGAGTTCCGTTGGTGGTGTTGGTTATTAATACAAGTTTTTTTTTTAATTCAGTTTCCAGTCAAACTGAAGAAATTAAGAAAGAGAGAGAGAGAGAGAGAGAGAGAGAGAGAGAGAGAGAGAGCAGCGATCAGTTGTTATTATTCAATGATTGAAGGTGCAGAGGTGAGGTCCAGACAGTTCATCAAAACCAACATACAACAAACCAAAAAACATCAAGACCCTGCCCACCACTTCCAATTCATTATCTGGAAAACATATACAGAAGCAGATCATAATGTTTCAGTACACTCCAATGTCCACAGTTGACACAGGTAAGTGGAGACTTGACGTAACACCCCCCCCCCACCCCCACACCCCCACACCCCCACACACACACACCTCATGCAAACCAATCAAACAGCAATTGATCTGACACACTGCACCCTGACTCAGGTGGAGCTCAAACTATCACTGGTTTCACGCCTGCACAGATGTTTTCAGTCTGTGTGTCTTACAGATGTATCCTGACAGGCACCACATTTCTCTTGTGAACAGTGTGGAACCGTGGACACATCAGAAATATGTGTTTAGTTTCTAAATACCTCCGTTTAGTTTCTTCTCAAAGAGCTTTCTCTTCCTCTTTGTCAGATGCCCTGAACACTCGGAGTGAAGTGTATCTGATCTTTCACTTGAACCGTTTCCAAACAGAATCTCATCTCATATTATTCAAATTTACAAAACAATTGACAGCAATATCCAGAAAATAATGAGCATTAACTTTGTCATAATGTAAATGGAGGAAATAGTTAAATCGGTTCCAAACTGGGCTGAGGTTTTCCCCCCAGTGTGTCAGCTAGTGTGTCCTCTCATTGAACTCTTCAGTGAGAATTTCTCAAAACAAAATGAGCAGAAGAAAGTTTCTCACCAGTGTGTGTTCTCATGTCTTTTCATGTTTTGCTTTAATGAGAATCTCTCGCCACAAACTGAGCAGGAGAAAGGTTTCTCACCAGTGTGAGTTCTCATGTGTGTTTTCAGGTTTTGCTTTAATGAGAATCTCTCGCCACAAATCGAGCAGGAGAAAGGTTTCTCACCAGTGTGTATTCTCATGTGTCTTCGAATGGTTCCCTTTTGTGAGAATCTTTCACCACAAATAGAGCAGGGGAAAGGTTTCTCTCCATTGTGTGTTCTCATGTGTCTTTGCATGGTTCCCTTTTGTGAAAATCTCTCACCACAAACTGAGCAGGGAAAAGGTTTCTCACCACTGTGTTTTTTCATGTGTGTTTTCAAGTGTCCCTTGTCTGAAAATCTTACACAACAAACTGAGCAGGGGAAAGGTTTCTCACCAGTGTGTGTTCTCATGTGTACTTGTAAGGATTGTTTTAATGAGAATCTATCGCCACAAATCGAGCAGGGGAAAGGTTTCTCACCAGTGTGTGTTCTCATGTGTCTCTGGAAAGTTCCCTTTTGAGAGAATCTCTCCCCACAAACTGAGCAGGGGAAAGGTTTCTCACCAGTGTGTGTTCTCATGTGTATTTTTACATATTCATTTTGAGCAAATCTTTCACCACAAACTGAGCAGGGGAAAGGTTTTTCACCAGTGTGCGTTCGTATGTGGGTTTGCATTGATTGCTTCGATGAAAATTTCACTCCACAAACTGAGCAGGGGAAAGGTTTCTCTCCAGTGTGTTTTCTCATGTGTCTTTTCAAGTGTACCTTTTGTGAGAATCTCTTGCAACAAATTGAGCAGGGGAAAGGTTTCTCACCAGTGTGTGTTCTCATGTGCGTTTGCAAATTCCTTTTGGAAGTATAACTTTTCCCACATGTAGAGCAGCTTAAGTCATCACTCACTTCAGTCTCAGGTACAGAAAAAACAAAAGTGTCATTCTCAAAATGTTCTGATCCATTTTCTATGTTAACTTCAAGGTTGTTTATGCTGCAACAAGCTGTTTTATCACCTGTGCTGACTTTTGTGATCAAAAGCAAACTTGAACTGTATGGTTTCTCAGACACAGAGGCGAAAGTGGATATGGGTTTCATCCAGTCATCCTCACTGTCTTCAGTCACAGGTTTAGAAGAGTCTGACATCTTGTTGTCACCAGTAAGGAGCAGTAAAAGTGTATCTGGATCTGTGTTGCTGGCTGATTCTGATCCTCCACAGTCGCCACTATCAGCCTCTGTGCTCATGTGATGAGTTGAGCTTCTGGTCTGAGGCTCCTCCTCTCTGTTCTCCTCAGTCTGAATCTGATGAAGCTGTGAAAACTGAGGTTTCTCTTCATCATCTTCGCTCTTCACAAGAACAGGAGTGACTGGGACACTGGGGATATCAGCCTCCCCCAGCCCCAGCCCATGAAGCTGCTCTCCCTCCTGACTGGTCCAGAGTTCCTCCTGCTCTACTTTAATGTGAGGCGCCTCTGGGTCCTCCTGGTCTACATGGGAGCTCCATGCCTGCTGCTCGGGGTCAGCATCTTCTTTACTCAGCAGCAGCTGCTGGATGTCTGCAGGACAGAGCCAAACACAAACAGCAGCATTAGGAACCTCTTCATAGGAGTGTTGTGACCCTTGGCCATATGGAGCTGTTTTGCCAGAGGTAAGACTCAAACATGAAGCACCAGCACAAGGGTCTGTGTGTGTGTGTGTGTGTGTGTGTGTGTGTGTGTGTGTGTGTGTGTGTATACGCTCGTGTGTTCTGAGTCTTGGGCTTGAACAGGTGGAGTCTGGTGTTTGGAAAATTCAAGCGGAAGCTGCTTCAGGATTGGGCCAATCTGTGACAGCCACATTTTTAAAACTTCAAAAAGATCAGCCTGTCTCTTCCTCTGTCCCATTCTCCAACACGGAGCCTGGTAGTTTATGAACAGTGTGAGTAGAGACTTCAGATTGTAGTTTTGTAAATCTTGATCAAATATTGGATTGCAGCTATTGTTTTGTATAATTCACTGTAATAAGAACACTTATATTGAAGCAGTAAGTAGCAATGAGAAGTTTTTGTTTGACTGCTGCAGTCTGGTTTTGTCTGAAGTGGTATTTGGTTTAAAAAGTTTGAGGAAAAAATGATCTCGATATTTTTATAGGTGCAGTGTGAGGGGATCAGGGCTGGGATTTCAGTGTGGGAGATTCCTGCATCAACTGAACATGACAGTGTTTAGTCAGAATTTGCAGTGGTTCAGAATGCAGCTGGGTTGACTCCCTGGAGAGATGTATGGGGTGGACCACTTCCCCCGGACAAATTCAGCGTGTTCATTCTCTCTCTTCAAGGCTACAAACTCCATCAGTTGTTGAATGTCAGGTTTCAGTGAATCAGAATTATTAAAGCCTGGAAACATGGACTGCTGGTTAAAACATAACGTTGACATCATCCGGAACCTGAAAGAACTACCTGTTGTTAACTGTTTCCTTAGAAATAAATATACAAATATAATTAACAGAAATGATATGTGGGATCCTCACACAGGTAGACGGTGCTGTCAACACCTTCAGAACAATGATTTTCAGAGTTACCCCTAGGTTTACTATGGGGCCTCTGATTGCATAGCACTTTCTCCTATACAGATGGGGGAATCGCATTTATAGTATTCACATTTTATTCAATAAAAATAATTATCATTGATTGATCTACTTACTTCCTTAATTAACCATCCATCCATTTTCTATACTGCTTACATTAAGGGTCGCAGGGTGGGGGCAATCCCAGCTACTTTCTTGATTCCTTTTATCTAATATTGCCTTACTAACCATGATCAGCCTTGTACAGCCAGGAGGAGTATTTCCTCTGTGACCGCCAAGTCAGATCAAAACCTGTCATTCTGTGGTGCCTCGACTTGTGCTGCTTGTCAGGGTGAGGGAGTAGCGCAGTTTAGCTACCGCTGGTACGGAAGGTGAGCCACCGCTCTGTTCTCAGCTTGGATCAGCAGCAGGAAAGCTACACTGGCTGCTACTAGCAGCAGGGCTAGTGTTAGCATCCTTGCCACTGGTCCTACATTGAGCTGGATGTGTGTTTTAAAAAAACAACACATATTTTCATCTGCTGTTCGAGCAGTTTGGGTTGAGGTGACATGTCAACAACGGAGAGTTGCAAATGAGCGACGATGTAGAGATCGAAATGCCTCAGCATAAATTTGATCAATATAAACATAAACCTAATTAGTTTATTCGATAAAAGAAAAAGGTACAGACCTGTTGGTGCCTTTATACAACTTCTGTTGTGATGTGTATGTGTGTGTGTGTGTGTGGGGGGGGGGGGGGGGGCTGACCTGCTCTCTTCAACCTAACTTCGGGCTTCAGCACAGCATCCAGTAGCATCCTCAGGTGGCAGTTCTCCCGCTTGTACTCCATCAAAGTTTCCTCCACCAGAGCGATCATCTGCTCCTCAAATGCTGTTTGGTGCTCTGTGAGCAGAGCTCTCAGCTCCGGGAGTTTAGCTGCTCCTTCTACTTTTCCCAGCTGCTGCAGCAAGTCTTCATTCCTGTTGCTGATCCACTCATGTACCAACACACACAGCTGCTCCATGGTGCGCATTTGCTGCTTTTCTGCAAACAAACACGGCCAGTCCAGAGAAGGAGAGATCACTTCTCCTAGAATGACTTCAGGCTTGTTTGAGATGACTTTCTGCTGTTGAGGGAGGAGTTAGAATGTAGGACATCCCTTGTTGAATACTTCCTGTTAGGTGTTTGGGGAGGGGACAGGTGAGAGAGGGATGTGAGAAGCAGAGATGAGAAAGGATGTTGTGTCCACAGCTACACCTTAACCTGCTGCTCTCTCGCCCCTTGGGTAGGGAAGTTTGGGGTCTATATTCGGGTTAGGTTGTCATAAGTTGGTTCAGTAAAAGTTTATCGTTCAGAACATATAAAACTAAAATAGGTCGAGAAGAGAGAAGAACCGATTTTCAAACAAGACGTTTTGTAAGAGGTGGGGAGATTAACTACTTGCCAACAATATTCACAAACATTTTAGCACTTGCTAATGGATTTACACACATGGAAAAGCCACTCAAAATTAAACAGTAAAGAAGAAAACTGGTGTAAATGTGATCAAACTTACTTCGTTAAACAGCTGCTCCAGTTCAGCTCTTCTTCTGCTTCTTCGTCTTCTATTTTCTCCTTTTTGGCGGTTGGCAAATAGCTATTAGGCGCATTATCGCCACCTTCTGGAATGGAGTGTGTATCAGAAAGGAACTGCTCTACATCTTTCAACGGAATCCTGTCTTATTAAAAACCTGAATATTGCCCTGAACACGTAATCACCTGAACTCCACTGCGAAATTTCTGTTATTCAACATTGTTTTATATGTAGTACATCCATCAATGATATTTGTTCCTGTTGATAACTTGAAAAATAGGAAAATATCCTCAAATGTTTTATCATTATCACAATGCTCACATTTGCCTGATGAATGTTTTTTCATGATAAACAAAGTGCTACTAAATCTAGATATTATCTCTTCCTGCTTTTTACATCTAAAAAAACTTCCCTTACATCTATCAGGCAAAGCAAGGCAAGTTTATTTGTATAGCACATTTCAGCAACAGGGCAATTCAAAGTGCTTTACATAAAACAAACATAAAAAGACATTCAACATAATTAGAGAAAGTAAAGACAGAGAAAGACATTCAACACAATTGGATGAGTTACACTGCAGCTAAAGTAAAGTTAGAGATAGAAGAGAGTTTCAGCAGACCTACATTTTTCTGGGAGTTTGTTCCAGATACGTGGAGCATAGAAACTAAATGCTGCTTCTCCACGTTTGGTTCTGACTCTGGGGACAGAGAGCAGACCTGTTCCTGACGACCTGAGAGGTCTGGATGGTTCATAACGTACCAGCAGATCAGAAATGTATTTTGGTCCTAAACCATTCAGTGCTTTATAAACCAGCAGTAGTATTTTAAAATCTATTCTTTGGCAGACAGGAATCCAGTGTAAAGACCTGAGAACTGGAGTGATATGATCTACTTTCCTGGTCTTAGTGAGGACTCGAGCAGCAGCGTTCTGAATCAGTTGGAGCTGTCTGATGGATTTTTTAGGGAGACCTGTGAAGACACCGTTCCAGTAGTCGAGTCTACTGAAGATAAACACAGGGACAAGCTTTTCCAAATCCTGCTGGGACATCAGTCCTTTAACCCTTGACATGTTCTTCAGTTGATAGGAGGCTGACTTTGTTATTGTCTTTGTGTGGCTAAGATTCAGGTCTGCGTCCATGACTACACCAAGATTTCTGGTTTGGTTTGTGCTTTTTAACATAACCGATTGAAGCTGAGCACAGACTTTTAATCACTCTTCTTCGACTCCAAAAACAATTACTTCAGTTTTATGTTTGTTCAGTTGAAGAAAATTCTGGCACATCCAATCATTGATTTGTTCAATGCACTTACTTAGTGTTTGCATTGGATTTTAGTCTCCTGGTGATATGGTTATGTAAATCTGTGTGTCGTCTGCATAATTATGGTAAGATATCTTGTTGTTTTCTATAATTTGAGTCAGAGGCAGCATGTAGATGTTGAATAGGAGTGGCCCCAGAATTGAGCCTTGGGGAACCCCATATGTCATTTTTGTCTGCTCTGATGTGTAATTACCTAGAGACACAAAGTAGTCTCTGTCCTTTAAGTAGGATTCAAACCAGTTTAGTACTGTTCCAGAAAGTCCCACCCAGTTTTCCAGTTGATCTAGTAGAATGCTGTGGTCAACGGTGTCGAAAGCAGCACTGAGATCCAGCAATACTAGGACTGAAATTTTGCCATTGTCTGAGTTTAAGTAAATGTCGTTAAAGACTTTGACAAGAGCAGTCTTGGTGCTGTGGTGCGGTCGAAACCCTGACTGGAAAACATCAAAACAGTTGTTTAGAGCTAGCGTATACCAGATTGCTTTTCTGGCTGTGAGGGGTGGGATCTTTGGGGTGAACCAGTCTTTGTCTCAGAGTGTTGTCTGGTTTAAAAGACACAGGGATGCGGTGCTTATTATAGATTCTCCTTAATTTCTCAGAAACCCCTGCCACATAGGGGATCACTATGTATCCCACCCCTCACAGCCAGAAAAGCAATCTGGTATACGCTGTCAGATGCAGTGAGGCCTGCACGGATCTCTACATAGGGGAAACCAAACAGCCCCTCAACAAGCGCATGGCCCAACATAGAAGAGCCAACTCTGGAGGACAGGACTCAGCGGTTTTCCTCCACCTCAAGGAAGAAAGCCACTCTTTCCAGGACGACAATGTCCAAATCCTCGACAGAGAGGACAGATGGTTTGAAAGAGGAGTTAAAGAAGCCATCCACGTCAGGATAGAGAAACCATCTTTGAACAGAGGAGGTGGACTGCGACATTTCCTTTCACCCATTTACAACCAAGTCCTTTCAAAGCTTCCCCAAAGAGTTCAGCTGAAAGACCCATGTGGAACGGCTGATGCCAGCACAGCCCATTAGCATCTGAGTGGTCGGTGAAACTCCCTAACGACCACCCCTGAAACTCCCTGACACCGCACAACGACTGTCGTTTGGGGAGGCCAGGTGAGTCTCGGGAGGGTCGTTTCCACCACAATAGCACTGACCACTCCCACATAGGTTTATAAGCTGGAGCTTCCACACTCTTCACTAGAACTGAAGAAGCCTCTCGGATGAGAGGTGAAACGTCTTCAAGATAACTTACGTCCAGTTGACCAGATTTTACTTCGCTTCGATCTACGATGACCTGGATGAATGAGAACCTACACAGACATCTGTGGAGCAAATGTGTGTGTGGAATGCACGTTAGTAACATGAGATATACTTACTCATTATTATACTTACCGTGACGTCTAGTGGGGTAAAGAAGCTCACCTGTAGCCTGGAATGAATGGGATGTGAATGGTGTGTTGTGCAAAATGATTTTATTATGCTTCTACTAAACAGAGTAATGTAATGCCACTGACATATTTCGTTTTGGGGAAAGAGTGTTATTTTTTGGTAATGTGAGAGGATGCCAAGGATATTCTTTATTTTGTTTACAAGAAGAAAAATGTACTGTTGTTATAGTAATGTGAATTTTGATTTGTTTGATACAAGAGAGTATTGATTATTGATATTTTATGCTTACCAGAAAATGCACCTTTATTGTTTTGCACTATTTTTGATATGGTGATATGTTTTCAACGAGTGCCAGTGTTGTTCATGTGCATTTTGTCCTTGTTTTTACAGTTGAGAAATGACGAGAATGGATCCAAAATGGATGGATGAGCAGGGGTGAAAGGGAGCCGGAATGGGCCGTAACGCAGTTCTGGTCAAATATACACGCCCGGAACGGAGTTCCGTTAAAAAGAAGGGAGCTGTCAAAATCCCATATTAAATAAAGAAAACGACGTCTGAAGGCGGTTTCACTCTGAACGCGGCAGACGCGGCAGGCTGCTCGGGGTGGGGCGCAAGCACGCGCAGCGCTAACAAATTGCTGGGCTTGGTTTGCGCTCATGTGACGTCACAGCGCGCCCACATTCACAATGAATGGACTTCCACCGCCCAGCCTGCGTCTTACGCCTTCAGTGTGAAACCGCCTTGACACGGAGTCGTGCCCATGAGCGCATCGCCACATGCGAGGCATTTCTGGTTGGCTGACAGACGGACACGTGGGTCACGTTACCAGCATTGTTAGTTTTGATTGGTTAAAACCACACGCGTTCTGCTTTCACGGAACGAAAAAAAAGAGAAAGAAAACAAAACAGAGGGCAAAATCAAAGAACTCGGCATCTGGCGACCTGCTTTGGCACAATGCAACATAAAATGTGACCGAATTGAAGAAGCAAGAGAAAAAGTTAGCAAAATTAGACCCACGGAAGATTCAGACTCCGAGCCAGTCATTGATGAGAGTGAGTTCCAGGGAGAGACTGTCTCTGAGGAGTCTGCCAGTGAGAACCAAGAAGAAGAATAAATCATTGAGTGATATTGATGATCTGTTTTTTTCATGGATGCATGTTGCCTGTTCCCTGTTGTTAGCACTGTAGTTGGCAGTTTCTGTAAAAAGCCGTTTTCAAAGCATTTCCAGGGGTTGCACGGGAAGGGTGGGGCTATGGGGGCTGGAGTTGTGTGGGGAACAGACACCCGAAAACTGGAATAAAAATCACCCAAAACCGATTAAAAACCGTAAAACTTTGTCGGCGGCGGCGTTTTTTGTTTTTTGTTTTTGTTTTTAAAGGCGTGCGTACAGTTCCGGCAAGACTTTTAAGCCACTTTCACCCCTGTGTGTGTGTGTTTGTATGTATATATATATATATATATATATATATATATATATATATATATATATATATATATATATATATATATATACAAAGAGAGAGAGAGCGAAAGACAGAGAAAGAGATTTTTAGCAATTTTGAGTTAATTATTCGATTCAAGATTATTTATTTATTATTGGACTGCTTTTTATAGAATAACCAAGCACCATAAACGGATGAATGAGAGCCATCGCAGAAGCAAAGAGTTTAGAATGAATAAATTCAATATTTTGAATTCATTTTAAAAAATCTAGACACTAGGACATGTATTTCAAAAACCTTTTAATACCTCTGTAAGTGACTAAGGGTTCATTCTCCAAAACATTTGTTGACACATCAGAATAACTTATAAGTGAACATAAAATTATCGTTAAATTTTATATTTTAATTGGAAGATTATTGGGAAGAATATTTCCTAAAATTTTCCAGGACTGGAGATTCTCATTCTCAACTTTCCACTTGAGGAAAGATCATTAAGAAAATATAAAACCATCTCAAATCCCAAGCCTACGGTATGAAATTTAATGTGGCTTTGAGAAAAATTCTTTTGGTTTATTAATAATTTACTGTAATATCCATTTGTTGACTACTGACCAACAAGGCTTCAGATAAATTTAAGTAAAAATTAATGTCCAGTTTAATGTGAAACAGATGTTGCAGTGAATGACCCAGTCATTGGCAAAGGATATAAAAAAGACTCTTTCATAAATCATTTTCTGTTACCTGGATTTTTAAAATAAATTTATAATTTTTAATTTATTAATGCTATTTATTAATTAATGGTCCTCATTCATTAATGTACTTTACTAAGTTATTCTATGACATGCAGCGAGATAAGGAATAGAAAATATTGAATAATTGACTCTAAATCACTAAAAAATATACTTAAAAATTGATCTACAAAACGTATAAATTCTAACTTTGATTTCATGTTCACGTATAAGTTATTTTTATGTGTGAACAGATGTTTTGGAGAATGAAAACTTAGTCACTGACAGAGGTATTAAAAGGATTTTGAAATACATGTCCTGTGTCTAGATTTTAAAATGAATGTAGAATATTTAATTTATTAATTCTACACTCTTTGCTTCTGCAATGGTTCTCATTCATCCATTTGCTGTGCTTTGTTATTCTATAAAAAGCAGTGCAATGAGGAATAAATGATATTGAATAATTAACTCGAAATTCCTTAAAAAATTCTATATAAAATATTTATTTATATATTTTTTTGTTTGTGTAAACTTCTGACTTTGGGAAAAACAGAATTTTCATTTAATTTCCAGATTCATATTTGTTTAAATGTATACTTCCTGCCATGTTTCTGACCCCGCCCCCTGGAGGTAAGCCCCGCCCAAACCACCGGATGCTGCCGGGGATTCTTGATACCTATTGGCTATGACATTAGTTGTTTGTTTATGAACTCAGCTGCTATATATAAGCTCGGGAAGTGTCCTACTTCTTTGCTTCAACCTTGGTTGAACACGATTGAGAGAGACAGAGACATTCTTTGCTATTTCTTCCTCTCTTCAGCACCAAACCCTTTCTGAACAAGGTAAGTGGCTAACAAATTAAGAAGCTTGTGCGAATCTTGTATCTCATCCAAAATATACAGTTCCCTAAATGTTTGTGTGAAGAATTATTAGCATAATGAAGCCATTTAATTTTTTATTACATTTTTTGACAGAAATGTATATTTATTGTCTCTCCTACCAGCAAACAAGGAGACATATACCCAGAGACACCTGCTCAAGTCTATTAGCTGTCGGTTAGCTTAGCACTGTGAATGCTAGTAGTGAGTGTTGTCGCGCCTTCAACAACAGTGGAAAAACAGCTTCTTCTTAAACGATTTTTTCTTGCATTTATTAGGATTCCATTTTAGCGTCGTGTTCATGCAATTTTATAATCGGACACAATGAGAGCTATTTTACTGTGTGATTGACCGAGCACCTTCAAACTAAAACAGCGCCCAGTAAAGCAAAACTTTTTTTTCCATTTCAAGAGGCTGAAAAGATTTACGAAATGTGTATATTCGAACTCTTATACAACAACAGAGGCACCGACTGGTTTTGGAACAACTTTACATCAACCATTGTGCTAACAACAGCGCTAACGCTAACCTGCGCGAAGCTAACTAGCTAGTGCCTGCAGTTCCAGCTTCCTAAAGCGCACATGGAGAGAGAAGCGCTTTTCTCTCTCGTTGGCTGGCAGCGGGAGGACAGATGTGAACTTCTGTAGAGTTAAATAATGGACAACACTGCTTGACTTCGTCTAACAACGGAGTCAATAACAGAGAAGAATGTATGTAGAACGTAAATATGAATGCAAGTTAATGCTGGTTGGGGTTTGTTCTGACTTTGGTGAGTGTGTTTGTTCTTCAGTGTACCCCAGTGTTTGAAGTTGTTAATATTATTGAATGAATACAAAGTTAATTCACCAAAATGTACAAGCATGTTGTGCCAGCAGGATGTTGTTTTTAAACCCTTCTAAATGCTATAGAATCCTACTTGGTCTCAGTAGATTACCAGGCCTACGTTGCGTTGCCTTTTCGATGACGAGCCTCTTTTGCCGTTGATTTGCTGATGTGTGGCTCCTGGTGAAACTCTCTGCAGATTTCTCTAAAACAACCATCTGTAATCGCGGATATTTTTTGCACAGACATGCAGTAGTGTGACTTGTTGATGGCATGTAGTAATTTGTGAATGAAGCAGCGCTACAAGCGTGATCATGAAGAATTTCAGAAGGAATGATATTAAAATGCAGGAAAATGAATATTTCTCAAAAAAGCATAAAATATGGCAACTGGACAAACCTCGTGTGAGTAGAAGACGTTTCGCCTGTCATCCAAGAGGCTGAGAGGTAACACTGAGGCAACAGAACTGAAGAAGCCTCTTGGATGACAGGCGAAACGTCTTCTACTCACACAAGGTTAGTCCAGTTGCCATATTTTATGCTTTTTTGAGACTTACCATGACCTGGATGACTGAGAATATCCACAGATATGTTAATAAATATTGATTTGATTGAGGTGATTGTCACGTAGCTTCTTGTGGCTCCTTGGTTTGGACCAAGTATGTAAACGCATCAACAAGTTTTTTATGATTGCTTGAGTTATTTCATGTCTGGGCTTCTTCTTCTAGATGCCTCGTGGCCGTGGCCATCGCTCTCGGGCTACAACCTGGTCAACTGTGACCTGGGAGCCACAGGAGCCTCGCTTCCACCATGATGCACGTATGTACCAGCGACTCCATGTAACATTGCTTTTATTTAAGGTGCCTGTTATACTCCCTGTTTGTAGAAGGCCTGGTTTACCAAGAATGTCTACTAGTTAAATTTGTGTGTTTCCACTGGTTCCTGATAGGCTACGGTACTGGCTACCGGCACGCTGTCCAGAAATGGCCAGTTTCAGAGCTGACTGGAAAAAGCCACAAGCTGATCCTTCCAGTGGAGTCTCCACACCAGAAGGTAGAAGTGATGTGGAATTGAAATGAAATTAGTCCAAGTCAACATGATTTTGTATTTATTTTTCCAAGCAACTGGTTGTTTTGTTTCAGTTTGGACTGATCGTTGGAGACTCCCACCTGCGAGGAGTCGTGGATGGTTTCGTTAGGATGCCTGAGGGAAGACTGGCCTTCGGTGTGATGTCAACACCAGGGGCCAGCGCCGCTGAGCTGAGGACTGAGGTCCTCCACGCTGTGGTGCCCCGTTCACCCGAGGTCGTCTGCCTCCTGGCTCCTAGCAACAATTTGACGAGGAGCAGGACCATCAGCCAGGCAGGAGCAGACTTCGGCTTGCTCCTGACCTCCGTCTGCAGGCGCTGGAGGAATGTACGTAGATGCTTTTTATGTTTGTTTGTTTCTAGTAATTTATCATAGGGTTAAATGTGGTTGGTTGTACACACTTTTAGACATGCATAGAGAATATTTAAATGTGTATGATGAGCAGTTTGATTTCATCTGTTGTTGTTTTTTAGGTCTTTGTTCTTGACTTCCCTCCACGTCTCAACATTGACGTGGCTCACCAGGAAGCTCTGCGCCGGGAGTTTCAGCACGTGGCTGCACGAATGGGTGAGTACGTTTGTAAATTGGGCTACTTTTTTATTTGTGATTTTTCTTGGTTGAGGGATTTGGGTTCCTTGTGTCTGATTAGTGGAAATGAATCATGTTACTTTTCTGTATCAAAAGGAAGTCTTTGTTAATAGTTGCATGTGACAGTTGATGTGTTTATCCAAAAACACCTGCACGTATCTAGAAAATCAAATTTACTGGTAGTTGATAATTTACTGCCTTTTGCTGGTTACAGTTTGTGAAAGTTACATTTCCATAGTTACATTGTTTTTTGAAGCATCTATCAAAAACACATTATCAGCTTTTGCAGAACCAAAAGTGTCTCTACGATCTGTGCAGGCATTTTAATGATTAGTGATTGTGATGTTTATTTAAGGTGTGAAGTACGTGCCTGTTGCTGAGCACTTCCCCCTGCAACGCCGTGAGCTGTGGTGCAGAGATGGCGTAAGTAAACCCGATGTGGTGATGGCAGCAGGAAATGTGACATGCATCTCTTTATAGTTGACAGTAAAAGTTCATGTATTCAAAGTCAAGTGTTGATTTAGTCCATTAACTTTGAATGTGTTGTTTGTGAAGGTTCACCTGAGTGACAGCGATGGGATGAAGATCCTGATGAAGCTGCTGGTCTCAGCTGCTCACCGGCAGCTGTAGACATCAACCCAGCAGGATCCAGTCCCTCACAGACCCAGAGGTGATGGGTACAGCCCACCTCTGGGTGGAGAGAGGAGCACAGGAGGAGGCAGACTGGGACGGGACACGGAGAGTCCACGACCTCAGAGACCCAGAGGTCACTGGTGTTGGTGTGGCTGATGACGGGGACAGAGGAAGTCGGGACAGAGGACCTCCAGATAGGAACTCCTAACTAAAGTGTGGATTTGATAGATGGACTGAGTGTTGGTTGTTTTGAATGATGTTTTTAATGAGATGAGGATGCTGGATGATGAGGGAATAAACTCAACCCTGGATTGTCTTTCTCCTCCCTAGTCAAGCGTGAGAGCCCCCCCACCTCCTCATCCCTCTCTTCTCCTCGGGTGGCAGCAAGATCTTGCGCGGGGGTGTGGTCAGGCAACGTCAGGGTCCTTCTGCCGATCCTTGACCCTGTTACTCATGAGACCGATGCAAAGAGACCAAGGTAGACCAGCCTTTATATCTGGGTGTAGCCTTGGTGGAGCAGGTCTCTTCAGGTAAGTAATGTTTAGCATGTTACTATGGCAACAAGCTAAATACGCACCTACAGTACATATGACATGGCAACATTTTAGAAAATACACTTTATGGCCCTTCATCAAAAGAGCAGGACAAGAAGACAGACACATTTGTGTCCTGCATTAGAGACCAGCTCACTGCTAGTTAGCTAAGCACAATCAGTAGCAGATGGTGATGAATAGAACCTTTGACTTCTATTTCATCTTTTTATATTAAACCAGAAATGTTTTAAACACATTAAACCTACATGAACTTAGTCCTCCAAAATCTTCTCCTTTAGCACTCCAGGGGTTCTTTTTTCCTTCATTGCAACAGCATATTTACATCCATTTTAATGACATTCAACAACAAAACACACACCATTCTATGTAGCTTTAACACACTTGTGAGTTCCTCCTACACCAGAACAGACATTTGCATATTAACATCAAATGCTGTTGCTAATGAAGGTTTTCTTTCCCCAAATGTCATAAAAAAAGCAAAAGACACTGGTAGAGGTACTTCCATACGACTGGAATGGGGTTCAACTCCCTGCGGTGTCCATGCTTCCAAATATGACATTATTTCCTCCATGCAGTAGTAAGATTTTTAATAAGCATTCATGTATTTTTCATGTAACTTAAGAAATATGCGCATCTTATATCATTTGATGCTGCAAATACCTTCTGAAGCTTGGATTGCTTCGTACATTTTATTTGTAGTCATCAACAAATGCTTTGTTTGGGATTTTTCTGGTACCAAATCACCACCCAGTCAAGAAAGTAGTTTCAGCTCAGTGCCTGATAGGGAAGTTAAAATACTTCCTAGTTAGGACCCGAACACTGGGCAGTGTGGGGGCCCTGCTGAAATCCAGGAACGTATGCATTTTTTCTTCAGAACAAATCAGATTTTTGGGGGCTTCAACATAATAAAAAACTCATGAAACGTTGCTCCTCCAGGTGGTCTGGCAGTTACTTTACTTACTTTACACTTTAACAATCTTTCCCAGGGGCTTCATCCGATTCTCCTTCACTTTTGTCACTGCATACAAGCGACCCCAGCAATGTAAAATTGCAAAGCTTTATGAGGGGGCTGCTACATGCTGATGTTTCGCCATGATTCACAAAACCATCACATCTCACTTTATTGTTTTAAGTCATGTAGATATGAGAAGACTGGACCACGGAAACAACTCTGTGTATTGGATTTTAATTTCCTCTTCTATATATTAATGCGATATTCACAGATTTGAATAGGTTTTATGTCATGAGACCTTGAGACTGCAATTCAATTCTAGATAACATCACTAAATAAGTCGACGACAAACCTCTTCTTTCACAATTTCATTATCCCTTTATTTTAAAGGAAATTTGAATGCTAAATAAATTGATTTTCTAAGTAACTACCATGTCATGTGACCTACTGACTCTGAATCAACACATCCATACATACACGCACACACACACACACACATATATATATATATATATATATATATATATATATATATAAGGATATAAGGGAGCTGTCAAAATCCCATATTAAATAAAGAAAACGACGTCTGAAGGCGGTTTCACTCTGAACGCATGGGAGGAAGGTATTCTCCCTGTTCCTGTGTGGGTTCTCTCTGGTACTCCAGCTTCCTCCCACAGTCCAAAGACATCAAGAGGGGACGAGGCTGATTGATACTCTAAATTGACTGTAGGTGTGACTGTGGGGCTATGGGGGCTGCAGTTGTGTGGGGAATAGACACCTGAAAACTGTAATAAAAATCACCCAAAACCAATTAAAAACCATAAAACTATTTTTTAACCCGTGCGTACAGTTCCGGCAAGAATTTTAAGCCACTTTCACCCCTGAGGATGAGGGAATATTTTCCATTGCACTGCTGGACTCAGACCCTATCAGCATCTTACCTGGCCTAACTTCTTCCATCCAGATGAAGAATTTCTAAACATTCCTCCGTGTGCAGCCAAGCGATCACTCACCTTAACTCTTTTCATGACTCCCAATTCTGGAATCATAAATGCTATTCTCGCTGTATTATTCACAGATTGGATGCATCTTTCTTCATCTTTTCAGGTTCTGGATAACCATTTTCTTAATGTCTATCATCCTCAGTTTTGCTGGGATATTTTCTTTTACCTCTAATTTAATTCATCACCATGAAATTTAGATGACAAGAGTGATGAAACTTCCCAGTGTGTGTGCTTGAAGTTTAGTCAGAAGCGTCTGGCAGATCTGTTTTGTAAAGCACTGTGTATAAAATATCTACTGTTACTTGTTGATGCAGCTAAAGTTCAAGTATGCAAGGAGAAGCTGCACATTTTGTGACAGGTCATAATGTGTTGGCACCTTGCATAGCAGCCCTCCTCATCGGTGTGTGAGTGTGTCAATAGGTCAGTAAGATGACACCGTAAAGTGCTTTGAGTCCTGCCAAGGGAGAAACCCACTGTATAAAAACGGCTCTATTTACTAGACCATTTACTTTTTGATCAGGAGGAGCAGAGAAATTGATGTGATGACTAATTCATGAATCAGTGGCGCTTTTGAAAAAACTAGGTGGAAATACAATACTGTGGTGTAGCGCTGTGATATTTAGATGTACAGAAGTCTTTGAGCATCCCAGTAGAGCACTTGCTATATTTTTATGTGATGATATTTATTCATATTCCATGTTGCCACAGGCATCAGGTATTTCTGTGGTACCAAAGGAAGTCAGCATTTCCATGGGTGACCTCGACCAAAAGGATTTAATATGCAATCAGGTGACTCGCTCTTGTAAATATAGTTGTGAGTTGCCATTTTTTACATGTAGATTTTATTGATTTTTACATAAACAGTAACAACAAGCAAGTGCTCTGCATTCGCAAAGATGTCAAAACACGAAAGAAAATATACCACCATCCAAAACAAAATGGCTTCATAAGATCACGACCGTCCTCATCCAAAAACCCATCCCTGCTTTCCCACCGCGTCTAAATACTCCCCTCCCATCACCATATGCACATACCTTGCCATCTCCCAACCATGTACAGTAGAAGTAGGAGTTATGAAAATACACTGGAACAATGACAAAGTGGGTGGCTGAAAACAAATAGATTACCAAATTAAAATTTAGAATCCGGGTTCTCCCTGTGCCTGCGTAGGTTCTCTCTGGTACTCCAGCTTCCTCCCACAGTCCAAAGACATCAAGAGGGGACGAGGCTGATTGATACTCTAAATTGACAGTAGGTGTGGCTGTGAGCGTGAATGGTTGTCTGTCTGTGTGTTAGTATTTTACCTGGTGACCCGTCCAGGGTGAACCCCGCCTCTCGCCCGAAGGCAGCTGGGATTGGCTCCAGCCCCCCCGCAACCCTTAATAAGATAAGCGGTAGAAAATGAATGGATGGATGGATAAGTGACAAACCATCCATCCATGATCCAGCCTGTGATCAAATGTATTTGGGTTAAAATAAGCACAACCTAAGTCAACTTCTGAGAGAAATGGAACAAAATACATAAAAACTCATAACTGATTTGGAATGGGGATATACTTCTGTAAAATGTCTACATTAAGGGACAAACAAATATTCAAATGTGCATTTTGTTATTAAAATATTATATGATATAAAAATGTAATACAAATGTGTAACAGTTATCCACTGTTAGACACATTATTTTTAGCTTTGATTGTGAAGTCACTGATTACTGTACTGCATCACTGTGCAGTAGCTCTATGTGGTACAGTGTATATTCATTATTTTACAGGTATGTTGCTCCTCTCGGGTCTCTTTGCAGTATCATATATGTTTATAAACATTTTTGTTTTGTTTTGACGTGTCCCAAAAGTTAGTGTTGTAGCTGCGGCATTTTGAACTCTAGGTTGTGTAAAATATAGTAGGCTCTTTGGCTGCTAGATTGAATGACAGCAACCACCGCCTCAGGAGCATCTCCATACAGCCACTGGGCTGTTACCACCAGGATCAAGTCCTTCCTTTCCTGTGCTGTGCAGCTGGCGTACCACACCATCACACAGAGACAGAAAATGCTCTCAATGGTAGTTGTGTAAAAATTCATCAGAAGCTTAGAGGGGAGTCCAGCCTGCTTGAGATTCCTCAGGAAGAAGAGCCTTTGCGGAACCTTTTTCACTAAGTGGGAGGTGTTCAGAGCTCAGGTGAGGTCTGCTGTGATGAGGATTCCCAGGGACTTGATGTTGTCCAAGCGCTCCACCTCCTGGCCATGTATGAATAGTGGAGTGTGTGCTTTCTCTTGGAACAGGCGATGGATCTCCTCTCTATAATGAGTCTCATCACTGTCTGATATGAGACCCACTACAGCGGAGTCATTGGCGAGTTTCACAATGGTTTTGGAGGCATGGATGAAAGTCATTATTATCCCAGACAAGTGTGGCAGGTAATTCAGCCCTGATGTTTTCTGGGTTGTCTGTTTCTCCTCTCTCCGTGTGCGCTGTAGCAGCGCAAGGGCTGTATTGTGCTGAACAACTCTGGAGTTGGATGAGCAGTGGCTTAGACCATTAGACACTCTGAGCTAATGCCCTTTGGTTGCTGTGGTAATGATGTTCTGGCAGGTAGATGCTGTTTTTCTGCAGACCTCTGAAGTGATCTCAACACTTTCTTTGTCTGAGGTGTTGATGAAATTCCAGACACTCATGAAACAAAGTTACTGTGTGTGCACACCAAAAGCGAATTCACACTTTTATTGATGTTGATGAGGTTAGGGTTAGGAGGTCCTACATTAAGGTTAACCTCCAGTGTGAGGTGAGCTGCTGTTGGAGGCCATAAGAGCTTTGATTATGTTATTACTGATGCCTTACATATTAAGTCGTTATGTGTGAAACATGCATGACACAGTGGCCAAAAACTATCTGCTGTCATGGTGACATTATCACACTGTCCTTGACTTCACACTGGGGTTTCTCCCTCACTGTCCTTGAATGAGGAGGAGGAGGAGGAGGAGGAGGCAACGTGGTATTTGCTGGATGTGCAGCAATCACTGATGTGTGACCCCACAGCCCATGTCTTAGCTTGAGTTTCATCACCATCTTCTTTCTCTGTTTTTTTTTTTTATCAAACATCATTAAAAAGCAAGCATATACATATATACGCACAGTATGTATGTATTTATGTATATGTGTG
The DNA here is from genome assembly GCF_037954235.1 of Aulostomus chinensis. NCBI lineage: Eukaryota > Metazoa > Chordata > Actinopteri > Syngnathiformes > Aulostomidae > Aulostomus > Aulostomus chinensis. Next base: position 19,633,900 of record NC_141334.1, on the reverse strand, counting down.
TATGTATATGTATGTGTATATATACAAACACACACATATATACAAACACACATATATATATACATACACATATGTGTACATATATACTGTATATATAATATATATATATACATATGTGTGTGTGTGTGTGTGTGTGTGTGTGTGTGTGTGTGTGTATGTGTATGTATATGTATGTATTTCAACAGCAGGCCCTAAACTGCTGGACATCCTGGACAATGTCAGCCACCCTCTGCACACTGTCACCACCAGCCAGAGAAGCCTGTTCAGCCAGAGGCTGCTCCTCCCCAAGTGCAGGACCAACAGACTGAAGAACTCCTTCATCCCCCGAGCCATCAAACTGTTAAACTCCTCACTGGAGGGGGGGAGAGCCAACAGAAGGACTGTAGGAGAGGGCTGAGCACCATTAGCTTGCCCTGATAACAACCGGACACTCATGTGCAGTAAAAGAGACTGTATATTATTATTTTTATTATTATTATTATTCTTGTTACTACTGCTGCTACTATTATTATTATTATTATTATTATTATTATAACTATTGTTATATTTTTGATTATATTATATAATCATCATCATTATATTATATCATCATCATTACTATTGTTATAATTATTATTATTGTTATAATAACAACAATTAAGAACAATTAATATTTTGATTATTCCTTTCACGATGCACATGTAAATATGCATATACATACATATACATACATATATATATATATATATATATATATATATATATGTATATATAGTCTTTGTTTCCTCTTCTTTGCTATTTTTAATCTATTCTATGGTAACAGTGCTGTGAATGTTTGTTGAGCAGAGTACAATTTCCCAGGCGGAACGTCTGTCTAAGGTAGTCTGTCTGTCTGTCTGTCTGTCTGTCTAAGCACAAGAGCCATAGAGGTCAAGCTCTACCACACTATCAGACAGCTGCAGGCTATGTAAGGATGCTCCTGAGACAGTCCAACACACAGTAGCTTGGTGTAAGATGCTAGCCGCAAAAGCATACATGGAGAGGCACAACCAAGTGTTGGGGATAGTGCACAGAAACATTTGTTCTCAGTATGGAGTAGAAGTACCCAAAACTCAATGGGACATACCACCAAAAGGGGTTGAGTACAACAGGGCTAAGGTGCTGTGGGACTCCAGCTTCCAGACTGACAAACAGCGACTGGCGAACCACCTGGACATTGAAGTGGCAGACAAAGAACAGAAGAGGGAAGTGGTGATAGATGTGGCGATACCACCTGACCTCAGGAGGACAGAACACAAGGTTGAGAATACCAGCCAAAAGACCTGTGTCTTTTCCCTGACTGTTTTTAACAAATGCGACTGCAATAGCTGCGACTCACTCCTCGGCCAGTGTCTGGAGGAGTATGACTATAGTATGACTGGGAGGAGTGGCTTCATCTAAACTAACATAATCTTCCTGACCCAGCCATGTTTCTGTGAGACAGAATTAATCAATGTGCTAATCTGATATTATATCATTGATTCACACAAATTAAGAGGACAGGGATCTAATGTTTCGGAGCCCACATGTAATTTTCCTATTTTGTTGTCCTATTGCTGGGGTGGTATTGACTTTTTTAAGATTTCTAGGAGTCACTCCTCTTCTCTCTAAATTTAATAAATTATTCTTAGGTAGTCAGGGGACAGACATTGTTTCTATGCTTAAAAGAGTGGTTGGCTGCTCTAAAGGAAGCACAGAGAAGCATGTAAGCCTGCAACTCTGCCTCCTAGTCTGGACTCTGGGATGTCATGATTTCTGTTTAATAAATGATGTTGCCGAGTGCTTGCTCATGTGGAAATGTTGGGTCTCTCTCATCTGAGTGAAAGAGTAAGGTTCTAGACCTGCTCTTTGTGTAAAGTGGCTTGAGATGGCTTTTGTTGTGATTTGGCGCTCTATAAATAAATAAAGGTCGACTGAATTTTTATGCAGCTGACCACTTTGGGCTTTAGATTTACGAAGTAATGCAAATAAGTGAAAAGCTTAATTACGTTGTGCTTCCCTTCATGTCAACACTCATGTGTCCACTGAAACGAAAATAGGCGCCCGCATGCCTTCCCTGTAAAAGAATCAGGTGGTTGAAAATGCAATGATGTGATTCATTAAATAGATCCACTTATCAATCCTAAACTGAGCTCATATTGGTCAAGGGTGCAGGAGTACCGGGGTAGAGGGGTATGCAGTCTCACTAGTCAGAGGGGAATTGAATAGAAAGCTTTCTGCACTGTGGCGCTTTGTACTCAGTGCTGGTTTCTCCACCGTTGGGCTGCAGGCTTTGCCCATGTACTGTGTTTCCCCTGCATTCTATATTGTGCTGGTTTCTTTCCCTGTGTTTAGCTGTTCCCTTTCCTGGCTTGTGCTCAGTTGTTCTCCTGCCTGTATCGTGTTGTCATCTCTGACCACGTGCTTTGATTTCATTTGGCTCTGTGCCGTGGTGCACTTTGTGCAGTTCTCTGCATCATAGTGCTGCCTCCTTTTGCCCCACTATATACAACTCTCTGCACCGTTGTGCTGATGGCTGTCACTGTACTTTGTGTTCCTCTCCGCACCATGGTGCTGCCAACATTGGCCCCACTATTTGCTGCTCTCTGCGCCTTGGCACTGCTAGCTTTGGCTGCACTTTGTGCTGTTTCCTGCATCATAGTGCTGCCAGCTTTGGCCCTGCTATTTACTGCTCCCTGCACTGTTGTGCAGCTGGCTTTCGCAGTACTTTGTGCTGCTCTAGCTCACAGAAAAAGGATTTTTTACTGCAGTGAGAGTTCCCATAGAGATTAAGACAAAGAAGCCCTAACTGCCAGCTATTTTGAAAGGGAAGGATAACTTTTGTGAAGGAGGGCGAATATTGCTTCTGATACCATTTAATTTGTTAACAATTAAGTTTAAGAATTCCTCACTCTTCTCAGGGGAGGGATCCATGTTGTCACTTTGGGGAGCCACTGTGGCATGATTAATAACATTCAACTGTACCCTTGAATTCTGTCTGATCATTTCATTCAGTTCAGAGAAATACTGAGCTCTTGCACTTTTAACCTCTGCATCAAAACGTTTCATTTATTACCTTAAAATGTCAAGATGCACTGTTCGGTGGGAGACATTCTATCTCCTCACTGCTCAATGGCACTTTTCAGAGCCGTCATCCAAGGCATGGAAACTGTAGGATTTGTTTTCTCTCCTTAAATGGTGAAATTTGTTCCAGTATCTGATGACAAATATTGCTTTTACTTTTTGAAAGTGTGTCCACACATTGACGAAAACATAAACACCTGAGTGAATTTGGAAGGAGTGGAAGAGTTAAAAATGTGAGAGCATAAAAGGTTTGGTTAGAGGTCGGATGTATTATTATTATTGACTTTAGATGTGAACAGCATACATATGTGATCTGACAAAATGACATCATTTTATAACACACTGTCTGCTGAAATACCATAAGGCAGCACGTGATCGAGGGTGTGACCCCAGTGTGAGTAGGGGCGGTAACAATCCTATACAAACTAAAAGACTCCAGAATGTGCAAGTCAAGGTTTTCTATCTGCCTAGAGTCCCAAAATGATGGAAAGTTTATTAGAAATGTGGTTTAGCTTGTCTTAGTTTGCTGTAATTAGGCAAATTTGAGTGTTTTTTTTTAAAGTTCTCTTTGTTTGCTTCATATTGGTAATGCACTCATAATCTGCCAGCTTGTTTTGTAATCGTTCCTGTCTTTAAAGCATAACTCCGCTAACATCCCTGATAGCGCCTCCTAGCTGCACAATTGTATATTTTTGTCGTATTCAATTTCATTATTTGTTGTGGGGTTTCTGCTTTCATCATCAAAAGTATACGACCCTCCTCCCATAACGGCCTACCTTTAAGTCTTTCATTTAGAGGTTCAACATCGTTCAGCTGCATTGAACATTTTTTTTCTCATTTATTGTAAATAAAATTTATATTATAAATGTAGAGGATACAGAAAGACACTTCTATGAAAAAAAATACTTACGAGTAACATGATTTAACACCTCATGAAGACAAAGTTCAAGGTGGGCAGCTATGCTATATTGTTTATCTTATTCCCAAGAGGACATGCCATGATCGTCAAACATCTCAGATAAGATAAACTGAAATTAAGTATTCAGTCGGTATCTTTAAGTGTGCGGTTGAAGTCTATTCTGTAGTTGCAACCCCCCTTAGCCACAGTTGGCCTCCAGGATGACACACTGGGAGATGGTGTGGGTACACACAGAAAAGTGAGTTGAGGGGTTAGAGGGATGTAGAAACTGAAAAAGAGCAGCAGAGAGGACTACTTTTCGGTTTTAGGAACAATGGAGAATATACTCCTGATACTGTAACATTCCTCAACCCTAATCTCCAGTGGCCAGGAAAGACAAACGTGCTACAGCAGACCAAAACAGTTCACGTAGGAGAAAGGAGAACAAAAAAATCCCCCCCAAAGAATTCAACCAGAAATACTGTATTGTGGTTGCCTCATGTTGTGATGAGTACCAAAATCGTTTCGCACGTCAGTGCTCTACTGCTGTTTACACTTCAGTCTGTAAGGGGAAGAGGATACAGTTCTCAGCTTGTAAGAAACAACCAATCGCCCCAAATAATACAACTGAGCTGTAACTTTAAGAGAACTGTAAAACTTTTTCTGAGTGCTGTTTTGGCTTACAGTACTACTACTAGGTCAGTGAGCTTAGCTGAAGTATATAGCTGATGTACTCCAGGCATTCTTATCCTGCCAATTAATTAATTTGGCCTTTGTCACTCTGAAATGAAATTTCTATGAATACAATGAGGTTATCAGCGCAAGCTTTATCTAATCAAACTGACACACCATTTTTGATAGCAGAAAGTTGTTCGCCCTCAGACAACGTGTCAGATTACAGATTTACTGTATAGAATTATGTACTATTACTATATACAAGTGCTTGTTTTTTTTAAAAAACAAGTTCATATTAAGTTAGGATACACTTTAAATCAAGGACATACCAGTAACCTTATAATTACTATACTCTACTCTAGATCTTACACCATGCCACCCACAGCTGATGATAATAGTAATCTGAATGTTGTCTGAGTAGGTTATTGTAATGTTACTGTCAATCCTGTGCAAACCTCCTCGAGGAGAAATTTAACCCATAGCCTAATTGTGGCCAAATAAAAGATCAATGTGTGATGCCACTTTGGTACAGCAGGTGGCGGTACGCACCTACTCCCACTATTAATATCTGAGAAGAGGCAAAGGGCTGCAACAAATGAGAAATGAGGACTTCAGCACCGTAGCAGCCTCAGTCACTGTCGCACCTATTTATTTTTGTATCGTAAATAAAGGAACTTTTTAAAGCGGGTGAGTACAGAAGCAGTTGTTTTTGGACGGAGGTCAGTTTATATTGTCAAAGTGGCGGATTATAATCAATCATAAGAAGAACAGCTGTTTAAAGTGACAGACGCGAACTAGCCCGTCACCCAGTTGAACTTTATATTAGCCTGCTAATGCAAGCGGTGTGGGACAGGAATGCTAAGTACGGTAGCCAAGTTTGCTAGCATTGACAAGGCGCACGGAAACGATTATTACCAGTGTACTTTATAATATCTGTTTAAAAGTGACACACCCCATTAAACGCTGACAACACTGCAAAGGTACGACCGCGTCACTGACCGGCTTTCTACTCATGGCGATAGCATGGTAATTTGATATTAGCTAGCATGCTAACGTTAATTGGCTAGTCTCGGGTGGATTATTCTATCCATCAGATTAACGACAACGTGGCCTTCTCGTGTTCGCATACTTAAGTGATTTTAGACAATGCGTTTTTTTTTACAGCTGATATTTTAATTTCCCCCTCAAAGCTCCGGTTATTCTGGTTTGTTTCCTAATTTAGCTGCTTAACGTTAAATCTGGGTCAGTGGGAGTGCGTGCTCCTCAATTGGGATTAAACAATCGTGTTGCGAGCTTTAGTAACGTATTATTACTTGTATCTCGTACCCTTTTTCAATGTCATGTTGTTTTAAGAATAGCATCGATTGCAACTGTTGCAGTGTGATGTTGCAGTAATGCTGCATAGGACTCTTATTAGCTTGGTGTCGTGGGTGCTGACGTCAGATGTGGTTGCTCCTGCAGGTGAGCTGCACTGTAAATGAAACAGGAAGACTTCATGGCACGCCTGGTAGCAATTTGCAGGGAGGGGGAAGAAGACTACCAATTTCTTGAGAGACAGATTCCACTGTATATTGATGATACTCTCACAGTAAGTAACAATTCCTATGTAATAACACGAATGGCTCTGAAGGCAATTAGGTCTGCTTTTAGACATCTGTTCACATTCATTCTCCTGCCGATTTAATGATCTAAGGCTATAATCAAACACTGAAGATTATCAAAATAAAGTATCTTCACATGTATACTGAAATGTGGTTGGCCATGATGATTGTAGTGAGACAAATCTATATCCGTTCCTAGGCTGTACTGTCCATTTAGGGGGGAAAAAATGTAGTAAAGTTTTGTGAAACAATATTCTGTTCAGTTTTTTTCCTATTCCCATTAACATAATCTTGCAAGAAGTTCTTAAGGAAATGTAAATGGGCTTCAAACATCCAGTTTTTGGTGGTCAAGGTCACTGTGACAGAGGTATATAACTGCAATGTGATGGGTGCAGTTTTTTTAAGTCGTAATACCACATAATAAACCACAGAGTAATCTGCGACCGCCATACACCTCAGCATACTCACTGAAGGTTATTGGTCCACTTATACATAACTGCAGTGGAAATGATCTCAAATCTGTAGTTAGATAAGTTTGCTGAAGTTTTGGCACAGCTGTGATTAGAGGAATACAATTGTACTACCGAATGGTGTTCATTTACAGTGTTGACTGATAAGTCAGCATGATACAAGCAATTTGGTATGTATGACATCAAAACAATAGAGGTAAACATAGCGGCGGACACGGGACAAGTAGGCCGAAATGAGGATGTCTTTCATGTACATGAAGTGACGTATATTCTCTTTTTGACAGATGGTGATGGAGTTTTCTGATGATGTCATGGATGCTGACAGACATGAAATGAACAGTTCTCACTGGAAACAGTTCATTGAGGTCAGTAGTGTAATGTTACACAGTGGCTCTTCCTCAAATGGATTTTTGTTTGTCCATTCATATACCGAGCTGAAATGTAGGTTATGTACAGTACAGTTGATTTGTCAGGAAGGTTTTAACACAAATATGATCTCTCGACCTTTAGTATCACTCCAAGTTGAAACAGCTGGACTTGAATATCGCCCTGATGGTGATGTCCAGAGACGTGTATGGTGCGTTATCTCAGTTGGTGCCATGTGTGGGCTGCAGACGAAGTGTAGAGCGCCTCTTTTCCCATTTAATGGAATCGGGGACCCCAGCCTTGGAGCCGCTCACAGTGAAACCCACTGGTATGCTCTCTGTCACCAAGGCCTGTCTGACAGATGTAAAGAAGCTCTACACCCTTTTCTACGTCCATGGGTAAGAAAGATGCCATGAAGTACTTGCTTTCTTACCAGAGTGGGTTTAAGGAATATCAACAAGTTCCTCTGTCAGTAAACAACCAGAGAACCAAAATGTAAACACGTAAGATGAACAAGAAATATTTTCTGTTGTTGTTGGATATTGAATATTGTAGATACATTTTTTCAAGTCAGTCACTGGCAGTTTTTGATGATGTGACTGATACTGTGGTGTTTTGTTTTGTTTTTTTCCTTTTTCTTTCTTTCTTTTTTTTAACATGGTGATCATAAAGTTTTGGTTGGTTGGTGTTGTATGTTGCAACCCCACCCCAATCCCCTGACCTGAGCAATTCTTAGTTTGAGAACAGTGGAGATTTGTTACCAGCCTGGAACCAGTTCCTCCAGCCAGGAGTCTGTCCTTTGTCTGTAGAAACTAGGGCCTGACCAGTACAGGATTTGGAGTTGCATACCTACTTTAGAGCAGAAAAAAAATTCCCCATGACTGATATCTGCAACCAATATAGTGAATTTTGTCCTGGACTGAAAGTACACCCTTTAAACGTTCATTGCACATCAATTTTGTACCGGTAGAACTATCGAAAGATATGCAGAAGGCTAATTTCTTAAACAAATAACTCACTTTAATTTGAAAATGTTTAAAATTGTAAACGAAATAAATGACCATTTAAATAAAGACCAAAGTAGTATACAAAAATAAAAATCTGTATATTCACTTACTAAACTGCTGACCAAGGACAAAAATGCATCCACTCTGCTGCTGGTAAAGCTGAATGATGTCATGTGCATCACTTGGGTATGGGCTCTGAACAAGCCCAAGAACTGTCTCGTTGGAAAAAGGGTTTCAGTTTCCTCTAACAGAGGCCATGTTTCTGATTACACAATCACTGGGGACATTAATATTACAAGTAGCAAGACTACAGATGTTCTTATTGCATGGATGTTGTATTCATACAGTATAAACTCACTTTTATCTATTTCTATTTGCAGGTCAAAGTTAAATGATATGATTGATGCCATTCCAAGAAGTAAAAAGAACAAACGATGCCAGTTACACTCCTTAGACACGCATAAACCTAAACCTTTGGGGTGAGTACAGTTTTAATCTATTTTCCTTCACATCAAAGGGTTGTGTAATGGGATACGCCAGGATTTTTAACCGGTCACAACAACATGCAAACCCTTGTGAAGTCGAGACAAGCGTATATTAATACTGGTGTATAGTAGGCTATGGGAAATCTTTCATGTCTTTCGTGTTCTATTGTCCATGGCAACTCTAGCTTGTTTTCTAAGCTCTTGTGTGGACAGAATAGATGAGTTTGCTCTACCAAATGGTACCAGTTGAGATGTTGGCGGTGTTAAAGTACAACCACCATTAAACATTCGAAAGTTATTGAACTGATCGAGCTGCCCCACCACCACCCAAGAGTAATTTAGATCTTGATTGGTTCCTATAGTAGATGACACCACTTGCAGAAAGGGCTAGCGTTAATGTCATTAATACAGTGGACCGTGGTAAGTGCAGAAATTGACTCGATGATTGCAATTAAACACCAACAGGAGGATGTGCTAGCAGATTTTCTTAACTCCCACTGGGTTTACCCAGCAAGTTATTTGTTATGTCAATTGACTTAAGGAGGTTGTCTGTTGTGAGAGGTTGATAGGCTCAACAGCCTAATTGCTCCTGGAATTGAGACAGTACTGCCTCCTGAAGTGGGATTTTCTGGGGGGTAAAGTCATGTTCCGAAGCTATGCCCCTGATCCTGCAGTCGACTCCAGGTTTGTGAGGTGTTCTAGTTCCAGGGGAAAAGTTCCCATGGACTGAAAGGAGCGACAGTCAAGCATTTTCACCATTATCGGACCTGAAATTTCCCTGTTGAGTTCATGAAGATCAAAACTAGGATGAAGAGCGATTACCTGACTGACCTTCAAGCACGTGGCCAGAAACACTACTCCAAAAGAGCTGGAATGTTTCTCTTTGTGGTGGAAATGGGCCACTTAGTGCAAACAGTTGTTTACAGCTTCAGGCCACCAACCCCAGCTGGAAATGTTCTGTGTGCTTACAGGGGAAGCTGGATGGATGTGTGGGAACTGATGTCTCAGGAGTGCAGGGATGAGGTAGTCATTATTGACAGCGCCTGTCTTTTGGAGACTCTCGAGACGTATCTTCGGAAACACAGGTAAAGTGTGACTCGGTCTATTTCTGAAAGAGCTCAAGACACCACTTTGACAGTAGTTGACAGGCTAAACAAAGTTTTTGGGTGACGTATTGTTTTACTCCCGGTATTACAGACTTAAAGGATAGTTTGTTATTTTCCTCAGATTTTGCACCGACTGTAAGAATAAAGTGCTGAGGGCGTACAATATCCTGGTAGGGGAGTTGGACTGCAGTAAAGAGAAGGGGTACTGTGCTGCTTTGTATGAGGGACTCTGCTGTTGCCCCCACGAACATCACATCCATGTGTGCTGTGAGACTGACTTCATCGCTCACCTCCTTGGTCGGGCAGAGGCTGAGTTTGCAGGAGGATATGAGTAAGTTAATGTTGAAATGGTGAATGTGCCAGATTCTCCACGTCCATTCATGAATGTTTATATGACTCCGTCTGATGATGCTGTTGTTTCAAAGACGCAGAGAGAGACATGCCAAGACCATTGACATTGCACAAGAAGAGGTCCTGACCTGTCTGGGCATTCATCTCTATGAGCGGCTGCATAAGATCTGGCAGAAACTCAGAGCAGAGGAGCAGACCTGGCAGATATTGTTCCATTTAGGAATCGATGCACTACGCAAAAGTTTTGAGGTACATAACTTTGAGACCTGTGTGTATTGTGTCATTTAGAACTGATTGACCAGATAATGGCACTGTTTAATTCCTCTAGATGGCAGTGGAGAAGATGCAGGGCATTAGCCGGCTAGAACAGTTTGTGGAGGAGCTGTCCGAGGAGGAGCGGGCCAAGGGGCTGAAGCAGGAGAAAAAGAGACAAAAACGGAAAAATCGACGCAAAAACAAATGCAGCTTTGACATGTCTGCACAGCAGGCTGAGGACAAGGAAAGAAGTCATGATGAGGTAGGATTCTGGTGCATGAAGCCGCTCTGGCGTATGAACGTGTGTTTGTGTGTTAATTTGGTTTCATCTGTTGTGTTGAAGGGATCTCTGGACTTGGTGGAGGGCAGTTGCGAGGCCTGCAGTTGCCGCGATGTGGAGGAGGAGGCCAGCTGTGAGGAGAGCGTCTCTGCCAATGGAAGCACTTTCTGTCAGTGCCCAGACAACACCAAACAAGGTAAACATGCTCACAAGCTCAGCCAGAAATCTGTTGCAGTTACGACATCAATCAAAAATGAATTTAAATTACATCTTTGTTTCTCTCTCCAGATTTGCACCCCCACAGCAACGGTAGTGACTGCGGCTACTCAAGTATTGAGGGCAGTGAGACAGGATCGCCAGAAGGCTCTGACATCGCCTGCTCAGAAGGAATGTGCAACCATGACGAAGCAGGTCAGATTTGAGTCGCTGCATGATGACGTGGACTCTGAACCTATTTGAAACACACTTTTTATTATTCATTTCACACATAGTTAAGGTCCCTCTTGGAGTTACTCCCTCAATGGTTAATAAACACACAACACTACCAGTGTTGATGATTTACACTTGACACGTTACAGATGACTCTCCTTTAACATGTGTATTGATAAGTGATACGATTTTTACTTTGAACAATAGCTGCATTAGTTTTTATGCTTATTATAGTGTTACTTATTGGATGAACAACGTTCTGTAGTGGATGCCAGAATACCGGTGACACTACCACAGCAAGCCTACTCAAACTATTTTTATTCCTCATCTGCAGGTGACGACTCAAATGTGGATCACTGTGCCGAAGACCAGGAGGAGGATGCAGCGGACAGTTGTGTGGACTGCTGGCCGCGCTCTGAGGAAAAGACCCAGTGCAAGAGTAAAAAGAAGAAAAGGAAGGGGAAGGGTTTATGCAACGATCAGGTAAGAGCATAAGCTGCAGGACATTCATGCTTTTATGAGCAGTGTTCAAGACCATGTGCTTATAAATGTATGCATACAATTCAGGGACAAAGAGGTGAAGCTTTTATGTCTGATGGGATCAAAGCAAGCTTCAGTCCACCATTGTTGCACAGCTGCCGAACCAAAGACATCTTGTCTTCCTGTCACGGAGATAAGATTGCCAGCATTGCACGACGATTACCGTGGATGGTACATCGAAAGAAGCTCAGCCTTCATGCAGCTCCTCCAAAGACCAACATAAGTCTGGTGGAACTTCTGGTAAGTGGCACATATTATGATCCAACAGACTTTTTGAAGTTCCTCTCATTAGGGACGGGTACTCAGGATTCGATATGTGATTGGGTTGGCGTCGAAGGACAGATAGGCTGCTGGACAGATGGTGATGCTATCAGTATTGTTAATGCCCAACATTGCTGGCAGCCACCCACCAATAATGTTGATGCTGCAGCACAGACAGGAGTGGCACTTCAGAGAGAGCCCCTGTAGCTTCTTATGTATTTAATGTGCTCATTTGGTGACATAGCAGTGATTAAAGCAAGACTCTTTGCAGCTTCGAGCTTGAACATCAAGCTATTTAGTTAAGATGCTGCGTTAATAAACCATGCTGTTTGGTCACTGTTTCCTAATGTTACTAGTTACTTTAACAGCAACAGACAGACATGTTCCAGAGAACAGCTTTATTGTGAATTCAGCTGATAAAATGCAGTCACATTACAAGCGTAAGCATAGACAGTAAAAGAGAGGAAATGTTATTACCGCGTATGTGTTTTTCGGCTCATCACTGTAGGCTTTCCTTCCTAAATGTTGCGGTCTGTCATACTGATTTTTGTTTTCTTTGAGACAAACTCTGTCACGTCCCCTCTCATGTCACCCCACTTATCACGGTCACATTCCAGTAAACAAACTGGCCGGCTGCGGCCATCTTGCTCTTCCCACAGCTGTGAACTCCTGCTTTCCCTTCAAAAACTGTTGTCTCTGCACATTTCTCTAGCAAACAAGTGTCTCTTCTATAGTGTCCTCTTTCAGAAAATAACGGAACTGTTACTAAACATTCCACAAATATTCCATCTACACTGTGGTGTCAGCAAAACTACAAAAAAAGCCATCAAGACAAGTCACAAATAGTCGCATAATTCACTATTTTAATATTTAATGGATATTCAAAAATCCCGACCCCTCCCAATAGTTTCTGAAAAGAAATTTTGAATAGCCAGTGTCACCTAAAAGCCATACAAAGTATTGAGTTGTCCAGTTTTGGCAGGAAATAAAATAACTTCCATTTTTTCCACAGCTTTTTGTGTCATGTCTTGAATTTTCTGCACCAATCCGGAGAACGTAGTTTCCATAAGTATTAGGGCAAATTAAATCCGTAATATCCTTTTAAGATGGTATTTATAATCTGGTCAACTTTGATGGATTTCTGTTTTTCATATGTAAACAGATGCATTAAAGAATGGATTTTAATGAAAATTTTCTTAAAAGGTATTGAAAAATGGAGAAGTCTTGGGAATATTCTGACAAATTGTCTTTGACACCTGGTGAATGCAATATTAAATTGTGGCAATTTGGTTGTGTTCATACAGGATGAATCTGAAGTGACTACAGATGAAGAGAGCTGTCTGACACAGGATGAAATTCAGGCGTTTTTAGAAAGAAACCAGTCCTTCTACAGCAACCGTCACCGTTACCGACAGCTCCTGAAAGAGAAATTCACTAACTACTGCCACGCGACTGATGGAAAGCCACCAGCGTGTGATAAGTGCTTTGCCGCCACCACCAGTGTCAACGAAGTGCACAAATAATATCTTCTCCCGGGAAAAGACCTATGACCACTGCTGCATCATCTTTAGAAAAGATTACATTCTAAAATGCATTTTGTGTCCTGTTTGGTCACTTTTTAAAAGTAAATGTGATTCTGTTGATCATCTCTCTCTCTTCTTTGTACTAACACACAAGTACACGTTTCCATCTGTTCACCTAATTGTTCTCTCTGCTGTTGGTTGTTTTTAGGGTTGTTGGGTAAGAGCACAGTGGAATCTCTAATCAAACTGTGACAAAAGGAATAAATTCTAGGAGTCTTATTTATGTCCTCATTTGTTTTTCCTCTTTGGTGACACGTAGTGGGAAAAGTTTTGCCATTAAATGTGCACAGAAATTGTAAGCATTAAGGTTTTACAGAGAATTAACATCCATTTGTTATAAGGATTTGGGTGTGATGTCAAGAGTGCAATGTGGAAAATTTACTAAATAAAGAATATTTATTAGTAAGCAATCTACATTTGTTGTTTTTATTCATATCTAGAGTTAATTGAGGTGTTGATTTTAGAAGACGGAGAAATGCTAGTTGTCATTGTTTGAAACACTTAGTTTAGACCAGTAAAACTATATGTGATCAATAGACAACACAATCCAAAAATGATGTCATTATTTGGAAATTGACTTTGTACCTTCATGTAATCTTACATTGTTTGAAATATTGGCTGAAAATATATACATTTTCCCATTGTGGGATGAATAAAGTATTCTTATGCTTTCTAAATCATCTTCATGAACAGTATTAAAATAAATCCATTTTCTACCTCTTATCCTGTTCAGGGGGGTGTGTGTGTGTGTGTGTGTGTGTGTGTGGGAGGGGGGGGGGGGCATCCCAGCAGCCTTCAGGCGGGGTTCAGCCTGGACAGGTCAGCAGTTCATCGCAGGGCCAACACATGTAGACAGAACCATTCACACTTAACGGTCAATTTAGAGAATCAAGGAAGCAGCAGTACCCGGAGAGAATCAACACAGGCACGGGGAGAACAAGCAGACTCCACACAGAAAGATCCCGTGCTCGAGCCGGGGATCGGAGAACTTTCTTGCTGTGAGGCGACAGTGATAACTACGCTAATCACTGCACCGCCGTCCACCTCTGACATCCTGTAACATAATCCCTTACTTTTCCTGAAATCGTTTATTTTATTGACAATTCGAAAGTACCATGTAACCATGAGTCGTGTTAATTTAGTTTCACCGGTAGGTGGTGGTAAGTAACCGTCCATGGAACGTCGCTCAACCCACGAAGCTCAAAAAGAAAGTGGGCGGTGACGAGAACCTTTTTTTTTTTTTTTTTTTTTTTACCCCGGCCAGGTCTCATCATCCAGAGGAGCGCATGGATCTGGGTTTACGCACTATTTCTGCTGCTCTCCTGGATGCTGATACAGGGGATTGTTGCTATTGCATCCCACAATTCGGACACATTATACACAGTAACATTAGCTGACACGGTGTGTGGTTGAACTTCTGTGTGCAGCGCAGGAGCTGGCGTTCGGTGTTACAGTGCTGTTAGACTGCTGTGGAGATGGAGCGGTGGAAAGGCAGAGTGGCCCTGGTGACCGGAGCTTCGGTGGGGATTGGAGCGGCTGTTGCACGGGCACTGGTCCAGCAAGGCATGAGGGTTGTCGGTTGTGCCAGGAGTGTCGACAAAATAGAGGTAGGCACCCTAATTTAAAATATAAACAGCTGTAAAATTAGTCGGCCCGACTCATTTGAGAAGCTAGCTCCTTTAGAGCAATCCTAAACTAGCTAAAGCGCTAGCTAACATTAGCTGTCCAACTTCAGCTATTGTCCCAAAGGTAATGGGGGGGAAGTATAGGAAATGTAAGTTTTGTAGCAAGCTGGATGTTATGCTCGTAAAACAATTCCACGCAAAAAAATAGACATTGATAATTATAGAATTCTAACTTGCTAATTTAATTTTAAGGTTAAATTAAATCCTGTGTCAGTTAAATCAGACAAGGAACAATGTTATAATGTCCTCAATTGTATGTAGGACATGATTCCTGGACGTCTCGACTGAATTAATATTATTTTGTGACACAGTCATCCACCACAAGAGGTAAATGTTATGCGTTCCTGTCTTTGTGATAATCACATAAAAATCATGTCTATAAGTGTATTTTGTGCAGTGATTTCAGAGGACATCAGACCATATATGTGTCAATCTGCTAATAACTTGGGGGGCAATAACTTTTGGGACCACCAATGCCTGTGTTAAACTGTACTAGCTGGTGAAGTTTCACTTCCCCTCAGTTTTCAATTTGTTAAGGGATGCCCTGTCTCAGGCTGCCCTTAGAATTATGGAACAGAAGTCAGAGATAAAACTGTGCTTGAGTATGAGTACAAAAATATTTAATCATTACAGTTTTCAGCCTCTCCACATTATCAATCTGTACTAGCTTTTGGTTGATCAGAATAGATTTTTATGATTATAAAAATCACAATTTTATCATTATTATTATAACATTATTCAACCCTCTATATAATTGTGAGTATGTTAATTGTGTATAATAAAAAATACAGGGCCAGAGAAATCTCAGTCCACAGACTCTCTTAATTCATTTGCACCACCATGACAGTACTCAGCCACCTATATGGAACCAGCATGATATAATACTCACAACATTTTTGAGGTCAGTGAGTGCTCAATTAGCTGCGTACAGCTTTAATCACACTCTTTGATATAATTAAAGACAGGTACGGAGAAGTTGATGGCGGAAGTAAAATTACATTTCAGCTGCTTGTGAATGAATCTGAAGCAGGAGAAAACACACACACACACTAAGTAACCATCAGCCTTAAGGTACTGCACCTTCCTTATCTTGTCAGCCAATAATGAAGTGTCACACACCAGCTTCTAGCACGGGCCGCTACTATACCTGCATTCAGACACCGTTTAGTAAGGTAATGTGGTATTCTTGACGTAGACTGGTCACTTGGCACACTTATGTGCGTGTGTGTGTGTTTTGTGGTCATATTTCAACTGATAAGAGCAGTGGCTGTTGTTTGAGGGGACATACACACATAAATTTATTGCATTTATAGAAAGATGTAAAGATGCATGATCCACATTTTTTCAGTTGTGGCCTGATTTTGATGTATGTCTGCTAATACAGATTCCAAGCTCCTTTTTTTTTTCTTGATTATGATCACTATTGTTACTGTTGGTTTGATGTTAGACATCATAAAGCTGCAGTAAACCACACATTTCTTTTTAAAAGAACCCCCCAAAAAATACACAAATGCATTAGATTTAAACACATTCCAGATACATTCATTTGAATGGTATGTATGTGTGTAAATTATGGGTATACATTTTTTTTCAGATGATTTTTTTTAAACTTAAAAAAAAAAAACTTTTTTGCTGTTTAATTATGTATGATACCTAATTCATTATTTTTTTTCGTAATTTGATCAGATGACAATATGCAGGACGTAAATGGGATGTTGGAGGTGGTCTTACAATGGATGGCCAAAGTTAATCAATGCATCTGTATTCTCCTGGTCGTGATTATGTCAAACAGAAGTTACCTGCACTTGATAAACTGACCTGTAACGGGAGCCTCTGGACATGTTATTGACTCCGAAACACATAGTGTTAAGTTGTTGTTCAGTTACGACCCTGCAAGGGAGAAAGGTAGGGCACTGCTGCACTATAGAATATTATCGAGTAAATATGTGTAATCTCATTATTTTGTAAGGCGATAAATTGCCCATAACAAGCATAGGGTATAGTCAGTGATATGATATATTCTTGTGCTTCCTGACAATTCATTTGAGCTAATTTGATAAGCATAATTTTCATTGAATGACTATTTTGCTGCAGTGCTGTAGGCGACTCTCCTATGGTTCAACCCACATTTATCAGAAAGAGGCTCATCGGTCCTGTACCTGATTGCATCAGACTTGATGACCTGCAGTTTCCCCTTGTAGGGCTGTTTACAAAAGTCTCCAGCATAATGCAGGGTCTGACAAAACATCATGCCATTGATCGGTGTGTATGTAATGCATGTAAACTAGGTCCCCGTCCTGTGTCAGCCATTTTCCTCGCTGAGTGGTCCTATAGCTGGCTGTACAGTACTGTGGCTGCTCCAGTTTCTGCTGCAGCTCAGTAAAGGGGTTGTAATGATATAGATTGACAAAGCTTTGCATGAGCATTGTGGCAACATCTGTTCCAGTAACTGATAAAGAATAGTGTTGTGAAAGCCTGAATTACTATCAGGTGTACTAGTCACATCAAGTGTATTTTGGTCTTACCAGCGAGTAATAAAAAGTTAGACTACTGCTTCTGCCTTAGTTAGGTCTTTTTTTTTTTTACTTGCAAACATTTCCTTTACCTTGACACGACACACACACACACCCATGTCCATTTGCGTACTCTTGAGTGTGAATTGCACAACAGGTACCTCCCTCCATTCATACTCTTGTCACATGGGCCCTGATGCCAATCATTAACTTCATCAGTTACAACCCCTTTTGTACTTGTGCAAGACCTCAACAATGTCACAACATTTCAAATCTGTACTTTCTACATTACACGAATAATCATTGCTGAATACAGTGCAGCAAGATAAACCTTGAACCTTCTCTGTTCTAGATCAGGATCCGAGGGGTTCCACTTAATAAAACCAAAGATGGATATCAAGTTGTAATAAAATAGATTTTCATCTCTTCCATTAAATGACTGAACTAATCACTAGTACAAGACAGCAGAGAATAGTCTGTGTGAAATGAGACAAATACCGTCTCATCTCTCAGCCTGTCTGCACTATGTAAACTAGGTTCTCGCTGTAACTCTGCCAAAGTTGGCATGCTTTAAGTGGGGGATGCAAGTTTCTATCACTAAACATTTTTCCTTCTTTATAAGTTTGATATTGGGAAAATTAATGGTTTCCATCTACCAAATTTTCACTCAAACAAGTGTATGAACTCACAAAATGCTTCCAACATTAATCTGGTGGTGTATTTGTTGTAAACTCAACATGGAGAGAGCATAGTTGCTGCAGCCGTATTGTTGTTGTATTGGCTGAGACCATGAGTACTAGGCGGGGGGGGCAGTGAGCGAAAGGGAGACGTGTGGTCACCATGGGCTTTGTGCAGGAATGGAGATGAGCAGCCTGCATCCAAGTAGCAGCAATACAGATTCCCATTAACTCTTGTGAAGCTCTCTTGACATCGGCAGAAGCAGCTTTTATTTCTCCCTAGTAGAAAAATCTCTGTGCGGTACACACACAGTTTATTCTTAGAGGTTACAACACGTTTAAAGGCTGCCCCTCTTAATAGGACAGTGCAATCCAAAGGTTGGTTTATTGAAAGACAAATAGATATTTATTGTCTTTGTAACCAAGCATCTATACACTTGACAAACAGGAAGAAGCTGACTCAGAAAAAACAAGCAAGTTGTTGTCTGTGGTAACTTGTTCACCTGCATAGCCTGTATGTGTGTGTGTTTGTGGTACCTGCGAGCTGAGCATGACGTGATACAGTTGTAAATGTGTAGTTATGGGAAGTTGCTGTCTTACTGATCACCACAAATTCTATCAACCCATAAAATAAGATAACAGTAATTTTTTTAACTTGATCTGAGTTAAATAAAATGTCAAAATTAAACTACTCAGTCTGTCAGATAAGAGTAATTGAATTATGTTTTTACAGTTAATTAATCACAATTGTTTTTTTTTACAGTTAATTAATCACAATTGTATATTTGCTACATATTTACTGTGACATGCATTTAAACTATTTCCGTTCCAAGAGATTTGGACTGACAGACTTTTTAGAAGTGGAAATGTGTTTCGTTTTCCTTCATTCAGAACACTTTTCACTGTTCACAGGCAATGCATGTCATAAAAATGTCAACTATGAGCCAAATATCAAAGCTCTCCATCTGTAAAGTTAATCCATGCATGGGGTGAAAGGGTTTGGTTAGCCTTTCTGCAATGTCTGTTGCTTCCCATTATGTAAGTTTTCACGGTCACATTGGACTGGTCTGTTTTAACTGCTCACAAGAAATCACATATTTTGTTTAGTCTGAAGGCAACCATGGGGCCTAAGGCAGTCTAATGAAAACCACAATATTCAGATTTGATTTAAACAGAAGACATTTTTCATCACATTCATTTTTTATCATATTATTTGTTTTCTCTGAGTAATTAATCAGAATAAATGTGTCATTTTTTCCAACCCTATAAATTAATTATATTTGCTAATATGCATGTTATTAAACCTACACCGACACCTTGGAAGTACAGAAGAAGCACAAGTCGCATGCACATGTTTTCGCATGTCCTGCAGCCGAGGGTTGTTAGGAGAGATTAATGTCTATACTGCTGTGCCTCAAGGGGAATGAGGGCCAGCGGTAGGAAGGGGTGGGGTCTGTCATATAATCAGTCAAAGTCAGTGGTTGCCCATGCTTCCAGTGTTTCCTGTAAAGTACTGTGTATTGTATGTAGGGGCCTGTAGGAGACACTCTACGATGATTCCTATTAACACAAGATGAGCACCTGTAAAGCAGGGTTACCATCTCAGGTGTACTAAGGTGTGTGTGTGTGTGTGTGTGTGTGTGTGTGTGTGTGTGTGTGTGTGTGTGTGTGAATTAATTTTTCTTTGGATGAATTGCCTGTATCTTACTGCTTCATTCGTCATAACCCAGACTTTATGCAGGAAAAAAAAACACAATACTTGTAGATCGTAAATGAAACATCTTCTTTTTTTTTCTTTTTTTTTAATTCCAAGTCCATATAAAACTGAGAAACTGAAAGTGGCATTTCTTGGGTGCTTTGAGGCTGCCCACAAAAGAAATATCAGTCAAAATTCAAAGCTTTGGCTGCAGCAAATTTAGACGGGATAAATTTAGCAAACATAATTTGTGGGGCTTTAGTACTAAATAGATATGTAGTTGGCACACAGACAGCCTGTGTGAGCCAGAGACCCTGAATCAAATATCAAAACAAACAGAATCATCCGTATGAAAAATATTATGAACACCAGAAAAGACAAATTGCAGTTGATATTGAGAATTCTGTAAACATAGGTTTTATGTGTTGTTTTTGTCAACCCTGGACCGTTGGGCTATTGGCTTAAAAATTTTTAAGGAAAAATTTTAATGACCTTTCAAATTGATTGCTTTTTTTTAGTGTAGGGCTTCAGCAGGTGGGGCAGTGTGAGGTTGAGTTTGGCATTCCAAATGTAAAATAAGAATTTTGAAATATTTAAGTATGTATATGGCGCTGCACGGTGTACGTTAGCTAGCACTGTCGTTTCAAAGCAAAACGGTTCCAGGTTCGAGCCCCGACTCGAGCGCAGGATCTTTCTGTGTGGAGTCTGCATGTTCTCCCTGTTCCTGTGTGGGTTCTCTCTGGTACTCCAGCTTCCACCCACAGTCCAAAGACATCAAGAGGGGACGAGGCTGATTGCTACTCTAAATTGACTGTAGGTGTGACTGTGAGTGTGAATGGTTGTCTGTCTATATGTGTTGGTCCTGTGATGGACTGCCGACCGGTTCACCCGGCTCTCCCCAGCTGGGATAACAACCCCCCCCCCCCCCCCCCCCCACACACACACACACACACACACACACACACCCGCAACTCTTAACAGGATAAGCGGTATAGAAAATGGATGGATATGTATATATTGGATTTCACTATTATTGAAACATATGCTACGTGCTAAATATTTGTGCTTAAATAATATTTTAAAGAAAGGAACAAGGGATCTTTTCCATTTTGCACTTTAATAGAATATTGTTTACTTTTGGTCCACCCCCCCACCACTATGTTTAATTTATGGCCCTCCAAGTGAAGAGGTCTGGGCCCCTCTTCATATACAGTTTGCGGCAGCTGACATGGAAACAATCATGAACTTGAACCATATTTGTGTGATTTAGCAGAGATTGTTTTGAATGTCAAAGCCTTTTGCAGGTTAGTCAGAAAGTTACTTTCAGGACTTGGCTGACTGGCTTTGACTTTATGCCTTCTGTCGGAGGTAGAAGATGCTCGGTCATGCCTCAACCCCTGAGGGGACGCAGTAGACGTTAGTGTGTTTTGTCTGCACATTTGAAAGTGTCTCCGACACCTAATATTGTTAGTTCAATGTTGGACATCCCATCCTTCTTTTTCACAATGAATAGATTTCATTCCAGAAAGGATTTGAAATGGGTCAGACATGTTTATTGTCTTGTCTATGTCGCTTGTGATTTCATTTGTCACTGTCCTAATTGTTGATCTGTCTTTATCTTGTCTTTATCGTCATTTTGATGAAATGTGTCAGGGGTGTGTGTGTGTGTGCGTGTGTGTGTGTGTTTTATACAAAATGTACTTTAACCCACTTCTGTATTGCAAAACCCAATTTAGCCCGTGTACAGCACATTATTATCTACTCTATCTGAACAGTGTAATGATGGCATTTTTAATGTCAGTGCCGCCTCACCAGGAGAAATTCAAGCACTTCTGGTTACACCTTAGCAGGATCTACTTTACCTCGGCTGTTTATTTGTGTTTTTGTACTAATCAAGTGATCTCTTGACTTCTTCTCATGAACCATGCAGAAAGCTTTCCACTGACTGCATGTTTTCCATGTGAGTATCTGCTGACAAAGACTTCTTCTACCTAATTATCCATCATGTTTCCATGGATTCCGCCCCCAAGAGAAAAAAACATTACAGCAGCACAAGACAGGACACAGCATCCTCACCCGGAATCCTCCCAAAGCACTGCTCTTTAATTTAAAGATGCTATGCACATCAACACTGGATTTGAAGGATGGAAATTGGTTCTCACCTTCAAATCATCGCTGATGGCAGGTATTGTGTCTTCTCTTCAGTGGATTTCCTGAATGGGAAAGAATCTCTTGGTACTGTTATAATAGCGAAGTGCTTGACTGATGAATATTATGTAAAATAAAATTGAAATTTTATGTAGTAAAAAGGCTAAAAGATCCAGATACCACCCAACTCCATGAACATACAGTATTTCAAGAAGTTGAGTTGATACTTCAACCAAAAGTTTGCTTGTCGCCTTTCAAGTCTGGAAAGATAATTTGAGCTCATAAAGATGTTTTTCCCTCCCCATAACTTCTTTGTGACTCTCTAATACAGACAGAGTCAGCCATGTATATTTAACTGAAAGCTGTAGCACCCAACTACAAATTACAAAACTGTCCAAAACTGCAAAAAGGACATCGTCCAGTTTAATTCACATCTTCTTTATGTAGTCCTATTCTCGGTAATCCACAAATACTCGAGCTAAAAACAAATTATAACATTGGAGGGAGAAACGGGGAGCTAAATCCCACCTAGGTTCAAAGGAAAGGGGAGAAGAGGAGTTCACCATTTAGGCCTGGGTATTGTGTAGCTTTCAGAGTGTATATCCAAAAGGATTCTCGCAGTAAGATGCCTAAGATCTTTAAGGTATTACATCGGCTGTGGTTGGTCTCCTTGTAATGTAGAGCTATAGGGTATTGGAGGTTACCTGTGTAGCTACCTGAGCCTCCAGCTTCCTGAATGAGAAACTCTTGTTATCCTATCTGATGATTTCTAGTGCTTTAAATGTTGTATTGTTGCTCGCTTGTATATTTTACATTATTCTTTCTTGTCTGTCTAAATGTGGATGTATATCGTATTTTACTGATAAACACCACAATTTTTGTTTCCACGAGATGACCTGCCCGGTTACGCGACCTTTCCCTATATATACAGTAGGAGGTTATGTATGGGCTGCCATTTTACATCAGCCCTATTGAAGGCCTGTGGCCACAATGCCTCGGCTTGTTTTTAATTTGTATGGCCATGCTGCAATAAAGGCTTTTTAAATCTGTCCTACTCTGAGTGCCTCAGTTCCTCCTACCACCCAGTATTTGGATCCTCACACTGAAGTGCACCAGAGGTAGAGACAAAGGCAGTAGTAGTACACAAAGATGCTAACTTGCAAACAACTGATACCCATGCAGCACTCCAGGCAGGTTTTTTTGATTGAACAATTTAAAACATTTCTGGTTAAACGCTAATTTGAGCAAGCACCGACTAGCATGACCAAATTTGTTCAACTGAATGGTCCAGTTGGTCGGGAGCATTTATCCAGAGGGGTTGTAGTTAGTTTACACACAGACATTTTAGAGTTTGTTAACAGATGTTCTTGGACATTTTTGTTGTTGTTAGCAGTTGGTGGCTATGAGCCACGGTGCCCCATTAGCTTCAAGCTTAATATAAGTGGCTAGTTCTTTCTGCATTCTGGAGTCACAAAGGAAGTGATGCAGGGGATTTCCACCAGCAAAACGAATATGTAGTACCAAAAGTGAAAGTACATTTAGATGCTAGTCGCAGGATAAATCTGTAGTGCATCCTAAATCCCAGCTCTTGAAGGAATTCAGACAATGCTCATCGTGGCCAGGTAAATTTCACACTAGCACACGCTATTTCAAAAGAGCTGGCTACTGCCGATTTGCCCTTCCCTAACTTGAATATATATAAACTGTCGCGTCACACTTTTAGACTTCTCAAATGTTTATAAACAAAATGTCATGTAGTTGCGTGTCACTCGGACTCACCGTTAGTGCAGGCGGAACCTTAAGGATGGACTAGCCAACAGAATAACTAATGATGTAATATTTTGATCTATAGCTTCAAAGCTGACCAAATATGGATAAATTCAACATGATACAATCAAAGTTCCTCCCACATACATTTAACAATGGATGTGTAACAAACTTCACTGATTATGTAAAAAAAAAAAAAAGGACTTCATTTTCTTGTCAATACATGCCAGTACAATCTAAAGTCAACACACTTATGTAACAGTCTGACTCCAGAAAACTGTGTTTTGATTTTTAGAACCCATCAAGTTGTTGTATGACATAGAACAGAGTGACTTCTGCGTGTCTCATTTATAATTTGGACCGTAATCTATTGCTGTATTCCCACTTGTTCCTCTGTCTTAAGGAAAGGGTCTTTTTCATATGACCTTCTCTTCCTAACCAGTAAAGCTGCATATAAAAGAGGACAAACCTCTAAATCAGTTGCATTTCCTGCCGCCTCTCCCTCTGAATAATTTAAAGCTCTTTTGTTAATTACTTGTTGTGCTTGATCAACGGGGTTTGATTGGTCTCGACAGCCCGGTGACCCTCAGTGAAACAGTCCCTGCACCACCACTGTGCTGTCCACTCTGTGCTTATCACCCCTCAAGGTTTAAGGCTTACTGGCATTGACGCTTCCACCTCCAGCCTCCTGCTATGATAGGTGCGGCGCTTCCTGTCTTGTCTTGTTGAGGACTTTCTGCATGTACAGGCAGTGAGATTTGCAGGGGTGGAAGACATGAAAGCTAAGTGCAACTGTGGCAGTCGGCCAGCACTCGTAATTGAACATATAACAGGCAAATTGGGTCTGGGTGTTTGTGTGGTATTGAAAATATTTTAGAGCCAATCTAAGCTCACATACTGAGCAGCAGGCTAGCTGTGTCTGATGGAGACATGGAAATCCTTTCAGACTCCCCTATATCGCTTTTTATTTTGTTATCATAAACTTGCATGCATATTAATTACAGCCAGATGCTGGTATCTGGGCTGCAATGAGAGCAAAGTTGTTAGTGGGCATCAGACTTTTGTACAGCGACAGAAATCACATCAGTTGAAAGGGGGGGGGGGGAGATACATGATGCATAACTTGCATGAACTTCATGTCTCAGCATGTTCCAAGACCTAGAAGATTGCCATTTTTATCATGTGATGCTCGTGTGAATACATGAATAAAGGCTGCTCTCTCCAGTGGCTCGAGTGCTGAAGCACTGCTGACAGAAATATTTGCACTTTCTTTATTCAGATAGAACGTCTCCCTCACCTTCCTGATATTTCCTGACTCTGTTTGGGAAAATAAAACCCGACCACACTGGTTGCACCAGTACACGAGGCCACACCCAACTACCCCCAGTGCCTTCAGTCATCGAGGGATTTATTGGCCTCTGTCCCCTGTGCTGGATGATCATCTATTCATTCAGACATCACCAGGCACTGTTTGTATTTAAAGCAGTCAAATTATGCTTTTACCCCTGAAGATTTCAGAAAGCTCCTAGGCTCCTGGAACTACCCTAGCGAGCCTGGTTTTGTCCTTGAGAGTAGTTACTAACAGGCTGTGATTATTTGTTTTATCTCATCATCTTGGTTAAACTACCCTGAGGGAAGTGCTGTAAAACTGCCCTGTTCAACCTTTCTATCGCTCAGAGGTGATCAGTCAGTGTTTGAAGAAGAGATAATGCCATAACCAGTCCGTCTACCCTGCTGCAATCTTACAGCCTGCTGTCACCTTCAACCCTTTACTGCCATTCCCTTTTTTATGGTACCCTAGAGTAATTTAACTGGATGTAGTCTTCAATAAGTGAAGAATACATGTACGAAATATTTGTTGGAAGGAATGAAGCCATTTCGTGCACAAAGCTCATCTTGATTCTGTTACATGAGCCATCCTGTGCTACTGTTCCTCCAGCTTCTTCTGGAGTAGAACCAAGTGAAATGTGAATGTTCTTTAATAATCAGGTTTTGTTTTCTCGCTCTTCTGTTTCACTTTTTGGCTCCCAGCCCTCCCTCCATGTCTCCCTCCTGCTGCACACTTTTTGTGAGCACTGGACAACAGTCTCGATAATGAGGATGAAAATTCAGCATGACAGACAAAATTGTTCTTTGTGTCACAGGTACTTAAAGGGAAAGATTGCTGATTTTGAACCATCTTTTCATTTTTTTCCACTGTGAGTGATGTATGCAGATGAACAATGTTATAACTTCCCTCCGTGTTACTTGCACCTACAGTTCTATCAGCTACTTTGATGACAAAAGTCAGTCTGTTGTCTTGTTTGAACAACAAATTATACTTTGGCATTTCTTGTTTGCCAACCTAAATGGACAGTAAGATGAGAATGGCTCCTTGCTGCTCTAAAATCAAAACAGCATGGCCGCCATGTTGTCAGCTACAAGCAGCAGGGTGAAACATGTATCTGAGCAATGAAAGCGCAATGGAGGCGGTGCTCTGTTGGCACACCCATATTAGAACAGCCTTTGACTGGCCTTGGTGCTCAGTGGTTGTATATTTTCAACCTCTTGAGTAAAAGCAGATAATGCATTTATATTTTGCCATGTTTCACCAATTTAAAATGTATATTTTCTACTTCATAGACAGGTCAGTTTTATAAATAGATTATTTTCCAAAATATAAATGGTCTCTTTAAGAGAAAGGAGAGAACAGGAAGGATAAGAGGGGAAGGGTTAGTGGTTGAATTATAGCTGCATTACATTACAGCTTTTGATTTTATTACTTTTTTTTTAAATAGCTTTCCAGTCTTCCCAGGAAATGAGAGAAAATCCAGTTGCCCATACAATCCATCTTTTCTCTGGGGGTCCTCCTGAAACAAATCTAATTTCTCACCTCATTGCTGCTGCTGATGCTTTTGATCTGCAGTTAAAACCTGTCTGCCTGTAACACTTGGGCCTCTTTATTTTTATATCTCTTCCCTGTTTTAGATAGTTTCTTTTTGTACCAGCTCCACCTGACTGTGTGAATGATTTATAGACAATGATATCCCCTTCTCTCCTATAAAACAGCCCTGTGTAGGTTTTATGGCCGTACATGTGGACATACCCACATGTGTCTTGAGTGCTTCAAGAGTGTGTACGCACCCGTTAGTTTGCCATGTACGAAGTTAATGACCTTTTTAAAATCGTTACGTCTAATGATTTCTAAGAATGTTTTATCTTTCAGAAGGGCCTTATCAGGACTGTCTGGGTAATTGCAAACAGGGATTTCATTTGAGTTACTGTGTATGTACACAGATGTGCGATCGACCATGAGCAGAACCATATGAAAGTCACTGATAATACAGGTGTTATAGGTCTTATAGGTGTTTGTATTTCAAACAAGATGGAGAGATGAAATGACTTCAGGGAGATAATTTTTCCTGAAGAGAAATGCCATGAGCTTTTTTTGCTGTATATGACTGAGTTGGGTGTGTGCACTTCCAGTGTACGTTCCCTCAAACCTTCATAGCTGTTTTCCTAAACCATGGCTGCCGTCAGTCTTCTGTCTGTCATTGAGACATGCGTTGGTGTTGAGTACCTCTCTTTTTTTTTGTCCTTGTCTTTAAAAATTGTGATATTGAACATACTTAAACCTAAAGCTATGTAATTGTGGTTTGGATTGTGATGAATGAACAGTGTGTATTGTGCATTTGCCAACTATGCTGCTGCTCCTGCTGCAGTTTTAGGCCTGGTTGCTTATCTGTAGGTCAGAATGCTGTACTGCCATGGCTAGAGGCAGGGCCAGTATGAGGACCATGGCAGTACTGCTTGTGCCAAAACTCTCTCTCTCTCTCTCTCTCACACACACACACACACACACACATACATATACACACACGTAGAGATTCACAGCCGGAGACTTCCTGTAGTTGGACCAAGATCATAGCCTGTTTTTCTATGGTTGAGTTCCCTCTTCAACCTCAGTGACACCAGTAACTCTCACTAACGACTGGCCTGGTCTCCCCTCCATGTTGGTCTCTGTTCTTAAATGCACACAAGGCTCTGGGGAAACAGTCAGCCTGCCTGACATCAGTTCCTTAAGGGATTCACCCGAGCATTTAATGAAGAACTTCACTGTAAAGGCGGTCTAGATACATATATTGAGTATACCAGTGAGGGTTACTGATGAAGACAAGTGGTTCACCTCTCTACAACAGGCACAGTGTTTTGAGCATTGGAGCATTTTGACAGCTTTATTTAGCTAATGCTGTCTCTCTGGATAATCCAGGGTAAAAAGCTTAGAGGAAGAAGGAAGGCAAGGAAAATCTGCACACTGTAAGTGTGAGATGGGCTGTATTCTCTCAATCATGTGTTTTGGAAGGAAACAATCAGAATGATCCCTCAATCCCATGTTGTCCTTATTATGAAAGCAGCAGGCTTTTCTTAGTTAATGTGGATGCCACCACTAATATATACACCACTTTCTAACATAAAGAAGTGCTGCTTACAGTCTCTCCAACTGACAAACAATGATCAACACTACTACGTATCATTACAACTTTCTGCTGACGCTTTCTTTATTCCTTTTCAACAGTACTCAGCTACATGTAAGGCATAAGATAAGATCACTCCTCCTCTTCTGCTGGGTTTAGGTGCATTTACCAAAAAAAGTGAAATGGCCTTCTCACCATTAAGAAAGGAATCTGTGATAACCATTTAGGATTTTTTTTTTTTTTTTGCCCCGTCCCTACAAATGTTGCAAACATTTCAGTTTCCACACCAAAGGAAATGTGTTTGCTAAATAGCTAATTTTCATCTTGAGTCACTGGGTGGTTCATGATAAATTGGCCTTGTGTCATTCAAAGTAAAGTTATGCAGTCACCACTGTACACAACTTTAAAACTCCACAATACAACATAGGGCAAGAGCACCACAATAATATTCGAAAGTTGTGTCATGTGGTGAACCTGAAGGAAATAATTTGGAAGTTTGAGTGTGTGTGAGAGAGAGGCTGGTGATTGTGTCCATGGCCACAATGGAAAAGAACACATCACCGGTGTAGCATAAAGATGGTTAGTCGATAAGTATTAGATAAGATAACACAGCTGCATGTGGTGGATTCCATATAAAAAGATTGTTTTTAAAGCAATAAGATTATCTTTTATTTATCCCACAAAAGGGAAATTAACTCATAACACCAGTTCAAAAGAACCATGAGGAAAAGAAAATACCATGTACCTCATATATACTTCTCACTTTTTATAAAAAAAAGAAATATGGATCTGGGTGTGCGTGCGTGTCTATTAGCCTTATCGCACAAGGAGCAGCAATTTAACTGGGTGTATAAACAGATTACTTCAAATGATGATTTTGACATTTATAAAGATATGAATGTGCAGAATATTCAGATTTTGGCTGATAGAAAATAAAGTAAAATGAGCTGTGTGTTGTTAGTCACGGGGATTCAGTGCTATAATAGGGGATAGGCTGGTGTTTTCAAGCCCGGTGGCTGATGGAATTAAGTTGTTGGATGACTAATTAATGGATAAAAAAGTCAAATATCTCAGTGAATACTGTGTGAGTATGTTAAAAAAATGAGTTAGACAGCACAGGTTCCGAAAATTACAGTTGCATCATAACGTCTCAATGCAACTTCATGTTCATGCATTGAAGAAGACCAGTGTGTACACATTAATGCAGTGTACGTTGGTTTTATCGTTCGTTCCTTCAGTTTGTTGACTTGTGCATGTTTTCGGCAGCACAGATGCACCCAGGCAGTGTTAAACTCCTGTGCATCATCTCTGTGTGCTACCAGCCCCACCCTGATCATTCGTGCACCCTCTCATTTGACTGGCACCCAGACACATCAGGTGACTGGTACAGCTGTGCCTGGCAGGGGGATCTGTGTCAGTTTGTGTCAAACCCCCCAGTGGTGGATGGGCAGCTGACCTGGTTGGAGCTCATCGTGCAGCAGGCTCAGCACAGAGGCGCTCCTCACACATAGGAATGTCAGATTTAGACAGAAAGTAGGATTACAGTTTTTTTGGCAGGTAAAATTAAAAGATATTCTGAGTGGTGTGGTTGTAGCGGCACTGACCAGGTTAGCTCTGAGTCTCTGATCCACTATCTCAGTGTCTGAGTTGGGAGGGTGTTTGTCATGGGACTCCAACTTAATTATAGCGCAGCAGGTTAATCATTTCTAGCTCTTACCTAACAAGGAATTAGTGCTGATTGTCAACTCTTGGCCATCAATGTTCAATGACTTGATTTCGATATCCTCTCACTAATGACCAAAAAAATTGTATTTGATGTGTGTTTTCCAGAAGCTGGCAGCAGAATGTCAGAGTGCAGGCTACAGTGGTACCCTGATCCCCTACAAGTGTGACCTTTCCAATGAGGAGGAGATCCTGTCCATGTTTTCAGCCATTAAGACGTTACACAAGGGTGTGGACGTCTGCATCAACAACGCTGGACTGGCCCACAATGAACCCCTGCTCAGCGGTAAAACAGAGGGCTGGAGGAACATGATTGACGTGAGTATTCATGCATCCATCCATCCATCCATTTTCTATACCGCTTATCCGTTAAGGGTCGGGGGGGGGGCAGCTGGCATCAGGTGAGAGGTGGGGTTCACCCTAGACGGGTCGCCAGTCCGTCACAGGATCAGGAGCAATTAGGGGCTCAGTATCTTGCCGACCTGAGTGTATCACACATATGTACAAACAAGTCAAAAGAAACTTTTTCATAGAACAATTTAGAAGAGGGATATTGAACATTTATACATTTTTGATTATAATGGCTGCTCAGCTCAAACTGAAACACACACTAGTGGTTGTACCTTGTTAGTGGAAGACTACTGTTGCATAGACTAAGAGTGAAATCAGAAATGTGTGGTGACATGCGCTGCACAGCCCTCACACAGGCTGCTTCATTGGCTCTGAGGAGAGGCCCTGGCACAGCAGAGGCCCTCTAATGAAAGCCGGCACTATTTCTCTTGTCAGGACGTTACATTGTGATTCACTCAGCTCTTGACCACCAAAGACCCCCTGCTTTAAAGTCTGTCTCTAAGAGTCCACCATTTGTAACGCTCGTCTCTCTGTTGTCATGGTAGCCAACGTGAATGTGTACAGCAATGTATTTTTAGCGTGTGTTTAATCTGCACGCTGACCTTATTTGGTCACCTCCCCCCAGCTTGCCACTACGTTGGCTTTAACCTACTGTTTATCAATGTCACTCCTGGATCAGCTTAGAGCCGCAAGCTGGACTGGGACAGCAGGTTTAGATGGTCCAACACAGTGACCTGGTGAACTCGACACCCCTCTGAACTGAGAATCATTCATTCAGTCATTTAACAAGAAAGTTGAACTGAAGTTCAGTGAATTATTTAGTTAGCATTTCTTTGTGAAAATGTCTCACACAGCATGAATATGGGTTCTTCAACTGTTTATAATAGGTCTGTAAATCAATACAAAGGTTAATAAATGCTTAAATAAAGTTGTTGTCTGTGCCTCCCCTGCAGGTGAATGTCTTAGCCTTGTCTATCTGCACCCGTGAAGCTTATAAATCAATGAAGGAGAGGAATGTGGATGATGGTCATATCATCAATATTAATAGGTAAGCTATGCAAATAGCTCCAAAAGCATGGGTACAGATAAGAGTGAAGGTACTTCAGCAAGGTGATTTACCCACCTGCCCCCTGCTGGAACAATACTGAACTTATTTTTTCATGTTTTCATTGTCATTGATGTTATAATAGTCAAAGTGTTTGACCATTTATTTCCCTTTCTACCATATTGAATTAAAAAAAAAATCCAGAAAGGTAAATATTTTACCACTGATTTGGATAGCCATCTTTTAAAGGTGTGGATATTCCATCCACCCATCCATCCATCTGATTTCTATACCACTTATCCGTTAAGGGTCGCTGGGAGGGGCTGGGGCCTATCCCAGCTGACATTGGGCGAGAGGCGGACGAGTCGCAGGGCCGTCGCAGGGCGATCAGGAGAAATTAGGTGTTCAGTATCTTGCTCAAGGACACTCCAACATGGTCACCAGGGGACGTGAGGATCGAACCAGCGACCCTTCGGTTGCCAGATGGCCACGTTACCTCCAAACCATGCCAGTCCTGGTGTGGATATTATTTGTTTAACAAATAATTTATATGGAAGTCACATTTTTTACGTCCTGAAAAACACATGTAAACACAGTGATTTGGAAAAAGTACAGTTTTTTTTTTTTCAAAACATTTGGGAGTGCTCATCAATCATATTTACTACATTGTTTCTTCTTCATAAACATCCAATGAAGAGTAAAAAAGAAGAATGACCAGTATCTGCTAACGACAGGCTGATGATGAAGACAGGCTGACATCAATTCGGATGACATACTGATATTCTCATGTATCTCTAAATTCCATCCATTGATAGAGTACAAACATTGTATACCAGACGTGGCAACTTATCAAATAAACCTGATTTTAAAGACACCTAAGTAGATCAGTAAATTTGATGGACTAATTCTGTCTTGAATGAAGTTGTGGCCAGAAAATGTGATGTCATGCTCTCGTGTCTCTTCTTTCACCTGTTTCAGTATGGGCGGGCATCGAATGGTGCCCAGTGCTGATGAGCATTTCTACTGTGCCACTAAGTTTGCTGTGACTGCTCTGACTGAAGGGATACGGCAAGAACTACGAGAAGCAAAGACCCACATCAGAGCCACAGTACGTCACTTTAAAGCACCCTTAGACTTCAGTGACGACAGTGGTATAGTGCACATCGCACTGCCAGATGGGTCTCATCCAATATTGATATCAAATTGTATCACACTTGATATCAATTATGTCTGATTGCACCGTGTTTTAAATTTTTAAAATGAGCCGAAGTATAGCGTTAGCTTGTGTTATCCATCTGATAAAAGCTTTCCTCTTATATGTGCATTTAAAGGGAGATATCCATTCTTTTATTATTTGACTTATGTATCACATCACAGTCTTAAAGGAACAAGCCAACTTTTGGGAAAATTTGGAAAGACAAGAAAATTTGTCCTCCTCTATCCTGCATTAGTGAGCTGAGACTCATAGAGACCAGCTGACTGCTAGTTTTAGCACAATGAGACAGGTCATTTAGATCAGGTTCGGGATCTTGGTTTGTCCAGAGGTAATCCTCCTCACCCACTCTTAGAAAATAAGACCAAGGTTAGTAGCTGCAATCACTTTGTGGCCAACAAGTTTTGTTGATCCAAGTGTTGAGATGCTGCGTCAAATCACTGGGCCCAGTCAGGAGAATCATCTGGCTATGGATGAGATTCTAAGATTACAATATCTTGTATTTGATAGTCTGTCATAGTCAATGTTATTCAAATTCTAGTGACATTGATGCGGGCAAAGACAATTTTGGATAGAATGTTTAATTACTTTTGACAGAGAAATGCTAATCTGCTCATCCACTAGCCTTCATTGTGCTAAGCTGACAAGCATTCTGTAAGTCTCCAAGCTGCATTAGACAGCTGAGACACACAGAGGAGGGTATCTGTCTTCTTGTTTGGCGCTGAAGAGGAGGAATAATAAGTGCATATCCCAAAAAGTTGGTGTCTTCCTTTAAAGTAAGGGTTAGTTCTATAGTGTTTTCTGTCAAGTTGTCCTTTGACAGGCCATTGTGATGTAATGTCTTGCATGCTCATGCCTATCAGCCTTTTCGACCAAAACAGTGCTAGTCTATCTTTAACATGCGCTATTGTTAGAATATTGGATGACATGAATGGAAAGTTAATCCAATACATGATGCTATATACAGTGTGCCCTGACTTTAAGATGAATTAGCAGACTGTACGTGTAAGGCGGTGCAGTCTAACACAGAGGTTTTTTTTGTGTAAGGCCAGCCTCCCCAGAGGGACTCCTGACAGTTTCAGGGGAGGATCATTGAATAGAGGTGACAGAATGTTCTTAGTTATCAAACAAAATTTTTTGAATTGCCTAAAATTATGCAATTTAGCGCAAGATACATTTAGGGTGACCCTGGCTCTCTCCCGATGACAGCTGGGCTGGGCTCCTGCCCCTCTACAACCCCGAGACAGGATAAGCAGTTGATGATTGATAGATGGATTAGTTAAGGGGAAGTTTCTTTTTCTCTACTTTCCAAGAGTCTGAAACTCACAAGTGACTCACTGTTAACATCTGTGTGATGTACTCCCAAGTCATCCAAAAGAGGAACATCAGGCTAACTTAGCTAGATAGTTGACTGTCTAATAAGATGGTAATGATCCTATATGGACATCCAGAAGCTGAACTATAGGCCTATTTCAAGCTCTGTTTAAGGGGGAGCCCACCATCTCTTCCAAAAAAAAAAAAAAACCCTGGCAAATACATTCTTTTTCTCCCCTGTAGTGTATATCTCCTGGGATAGTGGAGACAGAGTTTGCCTTCCGGCACCACAACAGTGATCCAGAGAAAGCAGCTGCAGTGTACGAGAGTATGAAAGTAAGTGTTTGATGGAGAAGCTGTTGATGTCTTTTATAAAATGAAGGTGTAAAGCATTAGCAATGAGGATTTTCCTTATTTTTCAGTGTTTGCAAGCAGAAGACATTGCCAGTGCGGTCACATTTGTCCTCAGTGCTCCCCCTCATGTCCAGGTATCTCTCTCTCTCTCTCCCGCTCTCTCATAATTAGACATTGATGCTCTTTGGTCTCTGTTATGATTTGACATGTTTGTGCCTTCAGATTGGAGATGTGCAGATGAGGCCAGTCGACCAGGTGTCATAGCATTCAAACAAGGAAGCTGCAGGAGGAGCAGACAGATGGCAGCCATGGTGACTCCTTAGCGACCTCTGCTGGACAAATGTGTGAGGGGGAATACTAAAACAAATCAACTACAGCTGTGTTGGATCTGGAGGGACGTTGTCAAGGAGGGCTGGAGCCCAAAAGGGGGCTGTGCGAGGAAATGAAGGCCGAGGACTTTGTAAACCACTATGACAATACTACTGAATGCAGCAACATGATTTTTGTGAATTGTCAAGCTTAGTCCTGAGCTGAGGCAACTCCAAACAACAGTAGGAACAAATATCAAAGGAGAGAAGTGCTGCTGTGCTGTGTGGTCATCTACATGACCATCATTTCAGAGGGAAGAGAATTCCATTGATTGCACATGTATGATCTTTTTTGTTTTGTAGGTCATAATACATATCTTTTTGAAGTTAAATGGAAAGATTAATTGCTGTTTATATTAATTACTTTCTGTTTTATTTTTTACCCTTTTGATTATAGACAGACTCATAGACATTAACCGTAGATGATTCTGCACTGTATCTAAACATCAAGTCTGTCCATCGTGCCCACCTTTACACAACATGAGAGTCAAACATTGCTTCTGTCAATTCTATTTTAAATTCATGTAATCAATGAGAAAACTTGTAAAAGGAAAAGTATTTTTTAATGTCCTGGTAAAACCCTAAAGTGTTTTGTTTTTTTTTGTTTTTTTTTACCAAGCACTCACAAATAGGTGTCTGTTGGAAAAGTTAGGTTGTTTTTTTATGTACATGGTAATGTACAACTGTCATTAGCTAATTGCCCAAAATTGTTTCCAGCTAATTATACATGGCAGGTTCTGCCTTCTGTGCTGTAGAGGGAATAAAACATCTTATGAGTTCAAAACACCTATTTGTGAGCTGCTAAAAGGCAACCTTTGGGTAAAGTATCCCTGTTAGCATGTGGATGTTAATTTAGCATTCTAATTTCAGTTCTGTACTTTGAATTCACTTGTGGGGAGTTATTAAAGGAAAACACCAACAAGCTATGTAGGGAAAGTCACTAATTCCATGTACCTTAGAAATGTGTACCTGTCAGTGGAAAACTAATTAAACGAATGAATGAATCCTATTACAGAGAAGCAAGTAATGGTTAATGTTAACCAGAGGGTCAATGCAAAAATAAGACTCAAGCAATGGACTTTGGGACAGATTTTTATTATCACACGACATGACGTTAAGTTGCATGACTTGTGTACTTGTCTGTTAACGATCAATATATGCCATCTTTATTAGCAATGCCCTGTTGCGTTTGACCTAATAAATGAGTCAGCGGTAATGAATCAGTACACTGTGATTTATAGGAGGGTGGGAAAGTAATGTTGCGTCGTGGCATCTCCATGTCAATGGCATGTAGATGTTAAACATGTACTGAAGTTTCCCTCACTCCTCACTGCACTGATAAACTTGGCCAGCAGGTGGCACCATTAATAAGCAATGTCTACTGGTAGTCTTGTACTCCACTCAGCTAATTATCCTAGATGTGCACCACAATATCAGATTACTTACACTTTACTGTACTCAACATGTTACTGTAAAAACTGTAAGCTAAACTTAAACAAAATAAAACAAATTAAAGTCATAGGCTCACAAAAATGGCCAATTTAAGTTATCTGCATGGCAGATATGCAGCAACAATCATGTAAATAGTCAAACACACTTCTTAAAGTTTTTGTTCAAGATTTAAAACGAATAGAAATCATAATAATGCTAATTGGTGATTTATTTACTAAAAGTGCCTTTAATGGTGGCTCGGTGAGTGTTGTAACCAAGACAAATTAAAGGTTTGTCTGAATAGGAGGTTTGTCACATGGAGGGATGTTGGAGCTGATGACGGCTATGGCTGCATGTTTGTCCCTTCCTCCCCTCTCATAATACGGCATCTTTGGTGTCTCATTCAAGGCATAGGGTGTGATGGACAACTTAAGTTTCTGTGGGAGGAGTGCATAAATTATAGTGACATACAAATTAATTAGGAAAATAGAATACACGCTATTTTCTGCGATACAACTGTGTTATGTACTGTATGAACCTAAGCACATAAGTATTAACACTGGAGAGAAACAAAATGTATGTCACCTGCATGATGGATCCAGGTAGAACCCACAAGGTGTGAATGGCACCTAAAGGTATCCAGATGATGGAGGCCATGGCAATGACCCAGCCGACCCCCTGAGCCCATGGTGGGAAAACATAATCTCCATAGCGTGCCGGTTTGAACTGGATGATAGAGAAAATGAGGATAACCTGCCACAAAAAGGAAGGTAACATGGTTCAGACTTTAGAGCCCAGATATGTCATTAAAGTCATTTTTCTGCCAAAATGCCTTTTGACCCACAGTGATGAGAACAGGGCCAGCAACTAGCCAACAGAATCTGAAGAATATGCTCGCTCTTTTGCCAGTCATCTCCTCCAGGTTGTCTGAAAGTCGAGTTGCACCTGCACACGGAAACACACACACCCATCAGTCAAACGTACGGATGAACTCTTTGGGACCAACAATATTATTCTCACCATAAAGCCAACAAATGGCTATGATCTCAAAGAATGCAAGAAACATGATGGAAACTATGGCCGTGTAATGATCCATCAGCTGGAAAACATAGATCCCCACCTGGACAGACACATAGCACGTACATGAAAGTGAGGATCTTACAGCTGGACGGTAATTTAGTTTCGGTGCATCGAGGATGATAGAGTGTGTACCTGCATGACACAGGGAATTCCTAGAAGGCAGGCTGCTCCACAAACTGCAAGAACAAACAGTTCCTTCCTCTTGAAGAATTTCATCAGATGTTGATCAAATTCATCCATGAGACTGGTCACCATCACTTCCACCATTGCAAACTGGCAAAGAAGTAAGATTTCAGGAGGTGTGTGTGTCTGTGTGTGTGTATGTAGACTATTGGGTGGGAGTATGGGAGTGGAACTGTTTTCCTAGGAAACTACCTCACTGTCGAGTCCAAGGCAAAGCAGCATAAAGAAGAACATCACAGCCCACAGCTGAGCCACTGGCAGGTTGGCAAAGGCTTGTGGGTAAACGACATAAACCAGTCCTGGACCTATATACAACAAGATGTCAGTATGACATTGCTGACTGATGAGTAACTAAAATATCAAAAAAAAGCTTCAAAGCAGTCAGAGACAACTACAACTACATTTCCAGGTTAAATAACTTGCATGTTTTGATCTGCTACTCTCTTGACATTGAACAGATTATCTCTGTTGTGCAATGACAGGTTACCAAATAAAGAGATGAGACAAAAGTTTCAAATAGGCTCAATAAAAAAAATTTTTTTTAAAGCATCAGTTTTGCCCACATTAAAGTTCTATGTTCTATGTAGAAAGTAAATTGGAGAATGAAGTTGTGTTAAGATTGTGGTTTAGGTTATGTCACTCAGTTCTCAGATACTTGTAATGATCAATCCTTCATTAAATTCTGGAAGGTTTTCTGGATGTTGATGTCTGTCTTTTTTTGTGTGTTTACAATTAGCTTCAGAGAGTGCTTGTCTTACCTTCTCCCACCTAGCCTACTTTTGTTTCTGTAAAACGCATCGAAAGGATTGGTGTGATCATCAGAGAGGACTTTATTTTTGCTAGTTTTGTTTTCGTACCATCCACAGCCAGGTCGCTGACAGGAATGCCCTGCAGGTGAGACATGTATCCAAATGCAGAGAAGATGACAAACCCTGCCAGGATGCTGGTGAATGAGTTGATGATGGATATCGTCAGAGTGTCCCTGTGAGAGGAGAGCACATCATAACACGTCTGTCTTAACATCCAGGGATCATTATAGTCACTGCTAAAGGGGGAAAGTGGGTGGATGAGTTTTTTTTTTGTTACTTCAGAACATTGTTGTTGAAGGAGTTGTAGCTGGACATAGCAAGGAGGGAACCGAAACCAATTCCAATGGAGTTAAAGATCTGAGCGGCAGCGTTCACCCATACCTGCAACACACATGGTTGTTCATCAGTCATCAACATCTAGACAACACTTTTATCAATCTGTTCTCCAG
Organism: Aulostomus chinensis; assembly: GCF_037954235.1. Taxonomy (NCBI): domain Eukaryota; kingdom Metazoa; phylum Chordata; class Actinopteri; order Syngnathiformes; family Aulostomidae; genus Aulostomus; species Aulostomus chinensis. The sequence goes on along the minus strand of NC_141334.1, from coordinate 19,595,253 downwards.
TTTCACTTCCTCTCTTCTTTCAAACCTCCACTGAAAGGAGCTTTTCCCACACTGGCACGATGAAGAAGGTTATCCCATCTAGCGCTCCAGGAAGCTGCACGTTATTGATCAGCAGAGCGATCAGGATGACGTATGGCAGCAGAGCCGTGAAGTACACCACCTAATACCCAGAAAGAAAACATACTGAAAGGTTTATTACTCTGCTCATCTGTCTGACACCAAATTGTGATGACTGTCTTTGAGACAGTGGCCTTTTATTTCTATTCGAATGTATTGCTGGTGTGTGTGTGTGTGTGTGTGTGTGTGTGTGTGTGTGTGTGTGTGTGTCTGTGTGTGTGTCTGTGTGTGTGTGTGTGTGTGTGTGTGTGTCTGTGTGTGTGTCTGTGTGTGTGTGTGTGCATGCGTGTGTGTGTGCATGTGGACAGCCTTTTCCAAGCTGCTTATATCTTTGGCTGACCATCTGTTCACTGTATAAATCCATCCATCCATTCATCCTTTTTCTTTCGCTTATCTTGTTAAGGGTCGCGTGGGGGCTGGAGCTTACCCCAGCAGCTTTCAGGCGAGAGGCGGGGTTCACCCTGGATGGGACGCTAACACATATAGACAGACAACCATTCACACTCACAGTCACACCTACGGTCAGTTTAGAGTATCAATCAGCCTCGTCCCCTCTTGATGTCTTTGGACTGTGGAGGAAGCTGGAGTACCAGAGAGAACCCACACAGGAACAGGGAGAACATGGAGACTCACATAGAAAGATCTCGTGCTACGACCTCCGTAGATGGGTACAGATAGAGAGGAGCCTTCTTTTCCACTCACCTTGCCTGTTGATTTCACACCCTTAAAGATGCAAAAGTAAATGAGTAACCAAGAGAGCAGTAGGATGAGGAAAAGCTCCCATCGCATCACTCCTGGCTCCTCCACTCCCCAGGTCTGCTCCAGCATCTTAAGTCTTCAAAGAAACCACCAAAAAAAACAAAAACAAAAAACAAAAAACAACTTGTTGGTTATTTACTTCTGCAGGATAGATATTGTATATTAATGGTTGTATTTAGATTATCGTATTTGTCATTGCCTGAAAAACTCCTGTGCCATCATCATCTGACCACCATTGATCAACGACCATTTGCCCTAACTAAATAAACCCACTGTCACCTGTACGGCTTGATATAGCAGAATGAGTCAGATTACATTTGAAATCAATATTATCTCAACTGCAGGAAGACGTCAATGATAGTCGGATCAGATGTGGAATTCTTAAGTTTCCTTTCAGATATGAAACCAGTATCGCTGTCGAGATTTCCTTTTTTAGCCACACTGACGGTCTGACAGTGAAGACCAGTCACTCAGTTGGTTAAAACCATGTTTTCCAAAACTGGGCAATCCCTAATCCCGTGTTCTTCCAGGGGTGCGTACAGTTAAATCAGAGGGTTGAGAATGTGTTAAAATTCCTCCATCAAACATAAACCAGTGGTGTGTGTTTTTCCCTGTCCCCATTCTAAGGAGATTCGTGTTTGCTCCTCTTCTGATTGGAACTCACTCCACATGCTTAAACTAGGCACCACAAACTAGCTAATCAGAGTAGGGCAGAGCAAGTGGGTCCTCTGGGGATGAGCACCAGCCAAGTCCAGTTCTTCCTGGAACACGCAAAGTAAGGCCCCCTTGCAACTGCTTAGTTGAACAAATGAATGAATGTTGAATGAATGGTTGAAACAACTTCGCTGTACACTCATGGAAGCAACAAACTTTCAGGGGACACACACCTAAATTAAGATTCCCGACTGTCTCACCTACAGTACCTTGTCCAGTTCTTCCAGGTCCACGTCTGACAGAGGTAGTTAACCTAGGCTAGCTACGGTTAACAATCACACGGAAGATGAATCCACACGAGTGACAAATCACTCATAATGTACTTGAACTGCTGTGCAACATGTCAGGGTTTTTCAATGAAATATGAAATATTCAAGAATAAAGAGCAAAAACTGTTCATAACATTTTCATGCTTCGGATAATCGGACTACTTTACGTTTGTCCTTTTTGTAGCACACAAATACGGCAAAATGAGAATTAGTCTGTGGAGATAGAAGAGAACACAGCGGGAGGTTCAATGTTTCCGGAGGAACAGGAACCACTGCTCTATCATATCACGATTGATGTTTATGGTCTGACTTTCCCTCTGGCCAACCAAGACTTGCTGGGTGTTTTGGCACAACTGTCCAGAGTATTAATCTTTCTGACTATCTGACTTCTCGTCATTGATATTAAATAACTGATCATTCTGTCATTACTGGTACACCACACCAGTTTATGCCTCCTCCTGGGTTGTTTGTGCAACTGTCTGTCCATCTCATTCAAAAGAACTTGGAGGGAATTTCTTCAAATTTACCTCACACACTGACTGGGATTTAAAGTTGGCCAAAAAAATACTCTACAGGCTTTATTGTTCCACATGTTGACCTTTCTGTCGAGAACAGGGGTGGGCAACCATGTGCCATGGAGGGCCTTGTGTATGCAGGTTTTCCTTCCAACCAAACACTTTAACAGGTGATTAACACTCTTCTGTGGCTGAGGGTGTGTTAATCAGTGGAATCACCTATTAAAGTGTTTGGTTGGAAGGAAAACCTGCAATACACACGGCCCTCCATGACACATGGTTCCCTACCCCTGATCTAGACCATAATACCGCTACCACTCTATGGCAAATGATTATGCTTGACTTCAACGCGACTGCTTCGATCAATAAAAAAGCAGTGACCTCAACATTATCCAACCACCACAGTCCAAAGATATGAGCCTTTCTAGACTGAGTTTGTTCGTCTAGAGAAGAAGCCACATGACCATCAACACAATAAGATTCCACATGTATTCTAACAAATAAATAATGTCCTAAACAATCTCTGAGTATCACTGTGCAGTTCATCACTAAATACTTCTCTGAAAACGCTTCTGTTTGCCATCCTCAAGTTCCACTGCTTCTGTGGGAGCACTGGAGTTAAACCAGTTAATAAGTAAACCAGACTGAAACGAGAGCCTTCACTCCTCCGTCACTGCAGCGAATAATGAAATCTACTCGATGAAAATCGGCCAATCAACACCCACAGAGCAGCGCTTGTTTAACCTGAAAATTGTTCAACCTGGCTTTATATTTTCCACTTTGACTTGTATCCCTCACATGATTAACATCATAAGGTTTCAATTTGATTTTATGTTGTAAATTAAAAATATTAAAATTATATTTTAGAGAATCATTATCCAGTCTGTTTCTGTAACTCTGGGGCACATTGGTGAGACATACTTGAAGAACTCCTGACTGGCTGTGGAGGAGTAGCTGCTGTTGGTGGCGTGGTTGGTGCAGTTCGGTGTGTTCCAGGTGTTGTTGCAGCTCTGCCAGGGTAGCGGTTCCTGGAAGGAGCTGAATAGATAATAAAGGGCCCAGGAGATGACGACATTGTAGTAGGTGCACATGATGAAAGAGATGGCCACGGATGCTATGCCCACTCCTGAGGGAAATACAGAGATGAAGTCACCATTTTGCTGTGTAACTCCATGCGTGAAATGTTCAGTCAGACCACACGGCACCTTTGAAGAGTGGGCAGACAATAGCCAGCGCATGGACAGGCCCTCTCCTGGTGTACTGGCCAACAGTCAGCTCCATGTAGAGCAGAGGGATCCCCAGGACCAGCAGCATGAACAGGTATGGCACCAGAAAAGCACCTGGCAGCAAGTGGTGGCAACCAAGATGACACCAACTTTGATGGTTTCCTCTCATTTTTGAATCATCATAATTCTTTGGTAATTTGTAATGTGAATTCTCCCTCCATTACATTTTATATCTGCTACTGTAAACCAAAGTCCCTGGAAGCAAGTGAAGAAATGAGGCCTGGATCTTTTCAGAGTATAAACAGAATAACACATTTTAAAACCTTTTTCCAACATCACATTTGTAGTCAAGCTCATTAACAGCATGTTTTGTCAACCTTTGGACTCAGTTGTGTGAGCTGAGTATATGTGTAGCATAGTCAGTACATAAGGTGGTTTCATCATTCTGTTAGAGGCTGAAATGTCAGCTCGGTTTCTCACCTCCTCCACTTCTGTAACAGAGATAAGGGAACCTCCAAACATTCCCCAGACCCACAGCATATCCGATGCCCGCCAGAGTAAACTCTATCTGCTTGCTCCACGTTGGTCTGCTGAGCTGCTGATCCATGGCTGCTCTCCGTGTCATCTCTATCGTTCATCTGGGCCCAAACTCCATGGAAAAGTTGACTGTGATTTTAAGTGACTCTGGGTGATATAACCTTTTATTATCTTTAATGATTAGCTTAGCAGAAGCCCTCCAGCATGCAGACTTTCACTGCATGTAGACTGATCCCTCTTTCCAACAGCAGAACTGTCACAAAAGTCACCAGATTTGTGGTTTTGTCAAATACATTTTGCATTAAATTAAATTTTAATTTTGAAAAAGTGGATTGTTAATTCCACTCCTGTTAACATGTCTGTTTAAAACTATATAATTAAAAAAAAATTCACACAACTTAAGGACATTTACAAAAAAAAAAAAAACTGAATTGAACTCAACAAGCTGGCTATGAATGGACTTCCGATTTTACATTTTTGTAATTGGTAAGGTTTTGGGTTTTCTTGTCTTAAACTATGAAAAATACACTTCGCTTAATAGCTATTTTCATCTGGTACATAAAGAAAACAACCTCCTTCTGTTCGTGAATTTCAAAAATCCAATTATCAAAATACAGCTTTCGACTGGAAGGAGATATTAAGTTTTGCACTGACGGCACATCAACTTCAATTTATTATCTTATTTAGAAAAAATTAAGTAAAATATTTCTGTTCCAATGTCATTTCCAGAAATACTTCATGGCACCAAAGTTGACAGTGTCAAACGAGTATTCGGATATACGTTTATGTTTCATGGACTCCACAAGCTCTGCCTCCAAAGTTTTCCCCTGACCAGTTTGTTGAGGTCTGCTGCCTGAGAAAACACCCCATGATGTTATGAGCAGTATATCTGTGCGGAACCAATGAAACATTTGTGGTGTTTAAGTCTGAAATTGACTGAAAATTGTGCAACATAATCTTATCATATACTGAATATGTGCAGATTTCACATGGGATCATCGCCGTCATGCACGTGCACATTCCGCTTATGATAGGTAGAGCCATTACTACTCCCTTGTCTCTTTAAATCATTAACCACGCGAGAAAGAATGAAAACACAGCGTTTTTAAGGGCTTTTCTCCTTATCTTTACAATTTTACCCTAGCAAATGATTTTTCTCTGTCCCCTGTCCTTCATCAGCACATGTATCATCTTGTCAATTAAGAGACTTTGGGAATAAACATAAGTAGGTCAATGCCCTCATTACAAATTTGCCTATCTCGAAACATGAGGGTGCGGAATATCACCTATAAGGAAGTGATCTGTTTGGATATTGGAATGATACACATATCAGCTGAGATATTTAGACGGGGAGATTTACTTCGTCACATGAACGCAGCAAGAAAGAAAACATAAAGCATGTCATAGTGAGGTGAATTAAAAGGAAAACAGTGAGTCCAGTTGCCTAGTTTGATCATTTTTGAGAAAACAGATTCAAACAAGAAGAGTGTGAAGTGAGTTTATGGAGATCACAAGACAACCAACAGTGTCTGCAGCCGACGCTGCTAGAAAATGGAGAAGAGACAGCGGTTATGATGCAGCCAGATGCTTAACATCAAAAGCAGAATCTTAAAATTAAAAAAAAATAAAAAATAAAAATTGAGTTGGTTTGGTTTAGTTTGGTATTTGTGGGCCACCTACTGGACACATAAGAACACTGCCTTAATGGAGTCATGCACGGCTGTAAAAATTATCACAACGTTATGTTACACTGGTATATCATGTTAAAGTGTTTTGAATAGAGGATAATGACATCAAAGTATGAGTGGCAGATTGCTGTACATGTGACAGCTCTTGTTCTTCACGTCTGCAATAGCACTTGCACATGCAACTGTCAGCCATATGGACAAAAATGAGAGCACTGAGTACATGGGGAAAAAACTATATGGACAAACAAGAGCCATCATTAACTGGGTGAAGCCCTGAGAACATGACAATAGATAAGGAATGTACTACTTCACACATGACGTGGCATCTGTGTGAGCGAGCAGGTTTGCATTATTATGGAAAAAACATATTTGCTTCACAAGTTCAATGATTAATCAGTCATGATCGGGCATCATCTGACTAATCACAGTTGAGTAAGTGTTTGGACTCTTCTGTAGATCTAAAGGTGAACCTGCTTTCCCCTGACAAGTAATTATTCTACGGTACAATTTGTGACAAGCGCTCTAGTTTGTGGATTGTGGTAAAGTTGTGCAGTTTTTCTGCAGTATTTTGATTATCGTGTTGATGTAATCTCAATAACCATTTGCCCGTTCTTCATATACGTCACTGAGATTTGAAAAGTAGAAGGGTTTCAAAATGTATTAGATTTTCATACATTACAACCCAATTTTCTAAAACATTCCCCATCTTTATTAGGTATGTCACCCAGTCGCTGGGATATTTTGTGCAGTTTCTCACAGCCATCTATGCGAAATGTCATAGGAGACCAATTCTAGATGATTACGCCACTGAACACAACGATGGCGCACACACAAATACACACACACACACAAATACATACACACACACAAATACATACACACACACACGCACGCACGCACGCACGACTCTCCAAGGAAAATTACTGTCTGTTATATAGTGTGTTATTTGCGTGAGGACACTCGAGTAATCACGCCCATTCCCATATTGTATCCTCTGCCGTGAAGGAGGGTCGGTAAAGAGGGGAGGGGCGTCTGATAAAACTCGCTCAAGTGGCAGCAAATCAAGGACGGAAGTAGAGAAGATCAGTTGTAAAATCCAGAAAACTAGTTCTGTTTCATAAGGTGCTTTTATTTTGACAGTCAAAACCGGAAGCACTACACGCCTCCCCGTCTGTAGAAAAATAAAAATCGATACGGGCGTGGAGCGGTTGCACGGATGTTGTGAAGAAATAGTAAGAAGTCGGTGGGGAAATAGGCGAAAAACTCTCACTAGTGGCACCTTTGTCGTCGTGTGTGTGTCGAGCAGGTTCTGTTGCTGGTTTTTCTTTCTCACTAAAATGGGAAATTGCCACACCGTTGGACCAAACGAGGCCCTGGTGGTGTCAGGTAACGATCACTCTCGACGCTAATGTAATGTTAGCTCTCTGCCTTAGCTTGGCACTTTAGCTTGATGCAATGGTGGGGGGTGGGGGCATTTATTTATGTTGAACGTCATCCTTTTAGCTTGCAGATACCGACCTGTCGAAGCTAGCATTTGAATACACGACTTATTAACAACGTAGAAGAAAGATCCGACTTCCCACCTCAAGTTCGTGTTTAAAAACAATTGTATTGATAGCAGCGGCCCGAC
>NC_141334.1:19537798-19580298 GCF_037954235.1 Aulostomus chinensis | reverse complement strand
CTGTTTTGTCGCTAAGGTGGCTGCTGCGGCTCAGACGAGAAGACGTATGTCGTGGGAGGCTGGGCTTGGGCCTGGTGGCTCATCTCTGACATCCAGAGGTAAGATCAGCGTGCCCTGGAAGTCTCAGCTGGTACAGTTCTCAGCACCTCTGTCAGGAAGGTTCTAAGAACAAATCCGCACAAGAGACTGTCCAGGTACAGGTCAACGCACAGGTCCAAAAAAATGTCCTATTCGAAATACCTGACCAAATAAACTTAATGGATCTTTAGCAGAATAAATAATAAGCACTTTATTTGGCATAATATACAAAAAAGACCAAGCTTGTTGTACATTCTGCACAACTGTCTTTAAAACACTTTGCAAAATGTGTTGCTGAATTAGAGGGTTTTTTGTTTGTTTTTTGTTGTTTTTTTTTGTTTTTTTCAGTGGTCAGATTTCCATTACATTTGGTCTTGATATTTCTGAACCTGAGAAGAGAACTCCTCATTTTGTGTTCACCCATGACCAGATGTCATCATCAGGCTGAACTGTTCCCTCATAGAACAGTCAAAAACAAAATGTATTAGCCAGTCTTTTATTGTTTTATTGAGCAAATTAATTCACCTTAGAGAATGACGTCTTTCAACTCTGGACAGCACCGAACTCCATGGTAACTTCTCATCCAAAGGTACTGTCTGCTTAATAAAGCAGCTCTAATGAAGTTAATGGGAAGCCTGTCAGAAGGCAGAGCACGTACAAGGAAGAACTGATCATGTAGCTCATGAACTCATAGATTACTCCTCCTTACTGTACTTCATTGTAGTACCAAAACTAATAGACACACTCGAGTCTCATCATTACTGCCCTGTTGGGATATTTTTCCATTATAGTCAACATGGGCACTCCTGTGTCCTGCGGCTTTAAATACTCAGCAGGGCAGCAAATCTGTATGAATCCACGGATGGAAGTAGTTCCCAACAGATGCATTGTTTAATTTTGTCATTTTGACAATTTGCAAAAACTACAGAGAACAGCAGATTTAGGAGTGTGTCCCACCAACTGAGCTCTGTAAGTACGAAGAGATCAGCATCAATACATTATTGATTTTTGCCTTTTCATGGAATTTGGTTGCAGTAAGAAAAATAATGACTAATGCCTGACTTGGGGGGGGGGGGGGGTGTATAACTGGATGTCAGGAGATCTTTCTAAACAGAATAAATGCAGTGTTCAAAATTGTATTCATTTGTTAGTGGCATATGGTTGTGGTAGTTGGGGGTTAAAATTATTTGAGGAACAGATATTGGAAGAACCTTAAACCATCTTAATCAATAGAAGTTACTGTTAATAGGCACATGCTGGAGATGTGTTAATGAAGGCCCTTAAAGATGGTGAGATTTTGGGCCATCTCAGACTAAAGAAGACTAAATATGACTCTATCTTTGGTCATAACTGCAAAACAGTGTCCCTGTGTTACACTGTGAGAGAGGTGACAAATATCAGACACTTAAAAATGTAGGACAACAGTCTCACACTTTTGCCACGACTTACTTTAAATACCCAACGAACTAAATGCTGCCCAAAATGACGGATTGATCCGTGTGACCATACAAGTATAATAACATTAACGCTTCTTCTCTCAATTTTTCCTGCAGTATTAGAATCCCAGGTTGACCTCTTTCCTGTCACCACTGCCGTTTTTGTTTGCTTGTTTGTTTGTAGTTCTTTTCATAAACATTAAAGCAACTTTTGCAAAGGTCCACTACTTGGCTTTCTGTGTTGTGTTTTCATCACGGTGGAAACCGCTCATACGCTGATGCACAAATTGGTGTGCCTGAATGCCTTTGATGCAGTTGGTGTCATCGTACAGTGTAAATGCATCGACTTGATAGTCACAGTCAGCGGTCTTTTTCACGATTAGATCTGTGTTGTTCAGGGTGGCTGGCCTTAACTGTTAAGATCGCCACAATTCGTAGGAGTTTTTGTTAGGGTCTTTAAAAAAAAAAAGCAGCAAGCTCTTACAAATAAAGTTGATTTGGGGGTTTGGAATATACATTATGAACAAATCTCCATTTGTATTCTTTTATAGTCAAAAAATTTTAATTGAATTATCGAATGAAGAAACATAAGTTGGGATTTCGTGATAATTTGTCATAGTAATCTATCAGTACTCTGAAGCTGTAGTTTCAAGTCTGCAGAAGAATAAACATTACATTCATAGTGATGACAGCAGTCTCATTAATAAGAAAAGGATGTTTACCTAATGTGTAAACATAGATGCTCACGGCTGTCAGCGCCTTTCAAATGCAAATCCAAAGTGATTTTTACCTCTGAAGAGGTAAATAAATGGCAGATGATATTGAGTTAAGGAAAAAATAAAACTTAACGAAACTACACAAAGCAATGACATTATGATATTAATTTGTCCCATTCCTAAACTTGGACTCTGAAACTAAAGAATAACAAAGTAAGAAAATGGGAAGAATTTCCTCACTATTTATGTAAAGGTGCATTGGACAACATTTACACCTCCTGGTCAGTAGGTGTCTCACTCACTCTTACAGCACTACATTACATTACATTCTACTGACCCAACTAATCACATATTATCAGAGCTGGAAAATGCATCGTGATAAGGCAGGCATTTCATGTGGTGTTATCACAATGTATTTTGCGATGTCGTACTCTAGAAATAACAACAAACTTGTCAGAGGCTAAAGTTTGTAACTTCTCGCCGTTGCTGTTGTTAGTTAGTAAAAGTTAGCTTACTTCATCAGAAAAGTGGTGACCTCGGCATGGCTTTTCAGCCTGTCTCAGTCTTTCTGCTTAGAAATGCTGAACCGATATTAATCTCGTCTTGCTCCTTTGTTGTTCCAACGGTATTTGAGATGGATTATTGAATGAACCTTTATGACTTTCATTCTGAACCTTTCTAAAATTTCTGTAGAATTTTTTTTGGATTATTTGTTTTTCTGAACATGTTTCTCGCACCTTCAATTGGAAGCAAAAAAAAAAAAACCTCTCCATCATTGCCTCTGCTTGAGCTTGATGATTAAACATATAGTCTGTTCTTAGCCAGATTTTGTCCTAATTAAGAAATATAACCTGCAATTGAACAAAAGAAAATGTATACGTAACTCCCAGAGCTGGGGCTTTTGCCTACTTAATATCATCGTCGGCATTTTTCAGTAGAAGTGTCAGCATCATCTGGGCCTGTTGCTCAGCAAAATTCTGATTTTAAGGGTATTCATATGTAAAGAAAAGCCTCTGTTTTCTAGTGGGTTGTTCACTATGTTCCAAAAACACTGACAGGGGCTGAACCAACTGTAAAATTTAATGAAATGAACTAACCTGTGATAGAATGTTTTTGCCTCTGGAGCTTCTGGTTTTAATGAATGTGTCCTTTCTTTGCCTGCCTCTTTGTTTCTTCTTTGCTAACCTGCTGTTTGCTTGGTGTGGTGTTGATGTCACCCCATCTCAGCCCTCCTGTGTCTCCTACCAGACAGCTCACCCATTTCCAATTAAATGCCATGGTTTGTTCTTAGTTGCTAGGAAACCTAATAGTAGACCTCGACCACAAAGTGAGGGTGACGCTTGGCTGAATTTATAGCTCACTCCCTGACACACACCATACCCATTAAGAGACAGGCTGTTCTAGGTATCTCCACATGTATATTTTGATTCTGCATTTTGGTCATGTGCCTCTTTCTAATGTCACATTCCTTTTCTGTGATGAGAACAGGAGAGATGCTCCTCAAATTAGTAACCGCTTCAACTAAAAGCCTGATGCTTTTAAACCAGCATCATAAAAAGAGGAAGAGGCAGTGTTTCTTCCCGTTTGTGATGCAGCAATCATGTTAATGCGCAAACCCATGACTCATTGATCCAGTCCTCTGGGAAAGGAGGAGGAGACGGAGCTATTACCGGAGTCTCCCCTTCCAAGGGCTGCCGCTGTTAGCTTCCCTATCTGATGATTGTGAAACAGACTGCAACAACTAGGACTCAAAGTCTGTGTGTCAAGCAGAGAGCGCTCCGGGCCTTCCACTCTGTTTACTTTACTCTTTTATTTTGGACTAAATTCAAACGGTCATGACAGTATCACTAATAAATCGGTGTAGAATGAATGTGGACAGCATCTTTTTTCAGTCCAGCAAAAAATTCACTTTATCAGTTGCATAAATCAGTAATCTGATTTTTTATTTTTATTTTTTTCCTGCTCTAAAATTGGTACCGGACTCAAAAATCCAGCATTGATCGCGCCCCATTGTATTTATTTTACCACCACTGGTGAATATTTTATAGCATCTCACACAAACAATCCAGCCTGACTGAGAAGGAAGTATAGGATAATGGTTGTTTGCAGAGGACATTCTTGTTTAATCTCCATGCCAATATAATCCCTGTCTCTGCAGAGCGAGAATCCTGTCAGCAGTGTTGTGGGAGTTCATCTATGGATCTTGTTCTTGGCGCTAGTTTATCTAAACATGTCTAACAGACAAACACAAGAGACAATGTGTTTTAGCTGTGACAAGACCGGTTTTGACAAGTGTCACCCGCAGCAGGTAGTAAATGAAAGCCTGCTGGGCCAAACCAGCAAAACAGAAGTTCAGGTTGTCTTTTAACCCCTCCCTCTTGCCTCTTCCTCTTGACCTTGGTTACTGACATTCCTAACAGCTGTTGTCCAACTGACTGTTTTGCCTCTGCTATTCCGGCCTGCCTGCCCGCCTGCGTAGAATGTCTCTGGAGGTTATGACCATCCTCTGTCGCTGTGAAAATATCGAAACCTCGGAAGGTGTTCCCCTGGATGTGACAGGGGTGGCTCAGGTAATGCATTTTAAAAGACTCCCCCCTCCAAAAAAAAAACACAGCAGTGGCTGGTGCTCAGGACCGAAAGAAGACACAGGAAAATGGTTCAACTAATAAGCTAATGTTGTCTTTATGTGTTCTTCTCATCTTCATGGCTTTTTTTTTTTCCTCTGCAGTTGAAGGGAAACAGCCAGCTGTCACTAACTTGGGCTTTGCTACAAAGCTATACTCTGAATCACCGATAGCAACGGGGTCACTAAATGAATGCTATTGGAGTAAAAAAAGGATTTGACGAAGCAAAATAAAAATTCGCTAACATCTCTAAAAATGGTCTTAAAGCAGTTCGGTGAGCATCTGATTTGTAACTCCGTTGCTAGTGATCTGGAGTCCTTGGGTGAATGGTTTCACTTTGTCTTGTTTTTGCCTTGTGTTCTAGCCCTTCCCTTCATTTGTTTTCCCTCAGAACATGTCAATTTTTTATTTTATATTTTTCCACATTCTTCACAGGATAACGCTTGAGATTATGACCCTGCAGCCCAAGTGTGAGGATGTAGAGACAGCGGAGGGTGTAGCTATTACTGTCACTGGGGTGGCTCAGGTAAATCACCACACTTTTTTTTTGGGAATGGCAGACTCCACTAACCCTCACACCCCCTCAACCTCCTTTTCTCTGGCATCAGCCCATAATCACAGTAAAGGTGGTATTTCATACAGAGGGCTCAAATAAGACACACAGATGTATTTCTAGATTTAGACCCCCAAGAGATGTTTAGTCCAACTATGTCTGCATGTTTCACGCTGGTAGCTGGTCAGAGTACACCCAGTGAAACAAATGGCAGCGAGACTGAGTTTTGCTCTCCGTTCAAGTTTTCATTTCAGTGAGACTGAATGGCTGCATTGCAAGCATGGTGAAGTTTTCATGATGATTTATCTTTTCCCATGTAGTACTGTGGTAATTCCTCAAATAAGAGCTAAGAAAGAAGAGAGCATTTTCTGCTGCCATGATAAATTTCCAGGGTTGTACAGTCCTGCTTCAAAAAGCTACATATTGGCTGTGTCATGTACTACAACTCATAGTGGGTCGAGTTTCACCTTCTCACTTGTATCTGTTGCAGCACACCCACACCAATGCAGTACCTTGTGTTTTGTTGATGCAGTGTCATTCTCTGTCTGAACTTGGTCCTAGTGTTATAGCTGAAGGGGTCTATGTAGAGCTTGATGTACATCTCAATGTCAGTCTCAGTCTTTTATTTTATTGCGTGTACTTCATGAGTATAATATCCTTATTTTTAGGTTTGTTTCTTTGGGATTTTTAGAAGAAAACCCACATTAAAATATGATGCCCTCCCATATGTACTGCATACTTTATTTGGCGGCTGTCACATGAACTCTTAAGACCTTATACATTACAGGAAGAAAATCTTTTCCCATGTATCTTGTAGTTGGTGAAAAAAGATCTGCCTGCAGTCATGAAGATATCCTCCTGGAGCTTGTCAACTGTCAACTCACTAGATTGGACCAACAGGAAGGACGCTCTCGTCCTCTATCCTTAACAAAATTGTTATTAGTGTAACCATAACGATCAAGGGTGCTTTGATTGGTAGACGTAATAAATTAACCTAACTTTGACGAAAGTGCATATTCTTTCCCTGAACCTAATTAAATCTTAACCATAGAGTTGACAAAACTAAAAATAAAAATACAATGGAATAAGTGTAAGATAGTGGCTTTGCAAAATGAACGTGTCATGTGGTGTGAATTTTTTTTTTAACAAATAGCATTTGAAAAGTAATGGACTTGCCATGCACTGCACCATCTACTGCACATTTAAATTTTGAAACATGGTCACTTTTCAGCCTTACTAAGTTTTTAAATGTCAGTATTATTTTCACTAGATAAAAACATAACAGTTGCTGATAATTGCCTGAAAGCTGAAATATAATAATGAATGTGAATCAGCATAATTTCAACAAAAACTTCAATTGCTCCATCAGAACCAGAGACGTCGTCTGGTTTTGTGCGTGAATACTCTGATATTCTGTCCGAACCAGCCAGTCACAACAGTCATGCTAACATGCTTTGGTGAATAAGTTTTAAAATATGCCTCTTCTTTCTGTATTTCAGTTTTGAAAATGACTTTTTACTGTTTAGTCTCTTCTTTATAATTTTCCACTGCATGTCCACTGTGTTTGAAAGAAGATGCCTCATTTCGAGTTCTGTCATTTGGCTACAGTCTTGCCAACATTCCTCTCTGTGTGTTCTTCTACATGCATGCTGACAATGAGCCCACTGTTTGGAACAACCCCTCACTCTCGCACAGCTCACTTTACAGAGTTTCACCATGACGCCATTTGATTGGTCCACCCTGACCATTGTGGAGCCTGTATCCCATGGCAACAGGAGCAGTGTGACCTTGAATTCTGGGGACACATATGTTAAGCCTCAGAAGGAGGCACCATCCCATTTAACCTAAAGCTAACCAGGGCACTAAATGAACCCAGGATACTGCTTGGATTTTATGACGCCCACTGGGTGTAATTCACTCTTGCCAGTTGTAAAATTGCCTCTAGAACACGATTTTCAGATTTTTTTAGGAACAAAATATTGAAGAAATACTTGCCAAGGGAATTGGGACAACATTCTTATAACATTTCCCGTGCTTGTGTTTTTCAGTTCTGTAGCTAAAAGGAGATGTGGGTAGGAGGAAGGGTGGTGTCACGAGGGGGATGGGGGTTGGAGATCAGGAGTTGCAGGCAGGAGTTTACCATTGCACACAAGGGTTTATTCAGTTCTGGGACACAGCACAGCTCCCCCTGCTGTCTTTTTGAGGTTGCCTGCTGTGTGCTTGTGTGGCTTGCAGCCTTTTCTTTTTCAGACGTTTCCTTGGAATGACCTTCATCCTCCTTGATATTGTGTTGCCCTCCATTCCTGGTATGAGTGCATGTCGTGTGACCTCTCGCCTAAGGACCCAGCTCACTCTTTTTTTTCTTGCAGCTCCAGTGGAGTACAACATCATCCCAAACCTTCTGCCAAACCTACATTATTTTTTGATTTCTTGACCGTATAAATGTTCTCTTATAGTCACTGACTGCCCTTGTGTGCATCCTCTAAACCTCAGGTCACTGCCATTATTTTTATCGTTTAATTATTGTAAACAACTTGATGAACTAAATTACCTTAATTTTGATTGATAGTTTGATGTCATTTGATTGCATGACAACACAGCAGAGTTGTGTGGAGCCAGGTTAGATCTTCCTCCAAAGCTTAAGCTCCCTGGTTTATCCCAGGAATATTCTGGGTTTGATGACAGGTTGAGAACTGTACCTGCTGACACTGATCGCAGAGGGAAGGCATCTCAAAGTGAATAAGGATTTTGGTAATTTTGACAGAATTCCCACAGGTAATAGTTAAGATGGCCGCACTATTAAACTCCTGACACTCATTCAGTGTGAAGACAGCCATTACATAATATCCAAACACATTTACATCTCCTCACACTCAAATATACTGAGAGTCTTGTGTTGTAAATATAGTTTAGATTTTTGTGAACAGATGTATCTGGCCATGCAACATTTTTTTGCCACTTTAGACCATAATTACAGTAATTGGCTCTGATTTTATGCAGCTTTCCTTCTCCAGCGTCTGCTCTGTTGCTCCCCGATGTTGCTGTGATAACATATTTCCAGTCTTTTTTCTCATGTGTAATGAAAGTAGTTCCCTACAAGTGACCAGAGGTTTGATGTATTTGTACCCCCAAAAACCAAATTTGATGTACATGTTAATTTCTTATGCTAAATGCAATGTTTTCTTTATGCTTTCGTCAGTTTTCTGCCATTTTCAGTTGTCTAAGTGAGGAAAAAGTGATGACGTGTGACTGTTGAAATTGAAAATTGCTCTTAGGTGTTAGCTAGTATGTATCATGTTTTCATTTGTTCCGTATCCTGTAGTTTGTGTTGTGCCTGCGTTTGTGGATGTGTGTTCAGCTGACAATGTTTGTCCACACTGGCACCAGGTAAAGGTGATGACGGAAAATGAACTGCTGGGCTATGCCTGCGAGCAGTTCCTAGGGAAGTCGGTCATGGAGATCAAGAGTGTCATCCTGCAGACTCTAGAGGGTCACCTACGCGCCATTCTTGGTGGGTAACATCTCAAAGATGATACTGCTTGTTTGGAAATACTCTAAGTGTTTGTAATCAAGAAAAGTAGAGACGGAGTGTAAAAGAGATGCTGCACCTTCTTTATCTTTCATTTTGACACCAGCTTAGATTTTTTCAGTGTATAAATCAATCTCAAAATAATGTTTTTCTTAATTCATGGCTGTTTAGCTGGTATGAGGTGTCAAACTCACTTCAAACCTGTTCCCTTGTCACTGTAAATAAGTTACATGTCCTGACAGCCACAAGCCAGGTTTAGTTATCACTCAGATGTAACTGATGGTGGGTAATATTGCAGAGGAGGCATCGGCTAAACAACAACAAACTCAAAACAGTCGATGCTGACATGTCATGTATAATCTTCTCTGTACCAGATAGGGCGGTGTTGAGCGTAACAACTGTCTTGTACTGTGGTGTTGCACGTGAGCAAAGACCAACAATAAGAAAGTGAGGCACTAATCATTGCCTTCATATTACAGGTACCCTGACCGTTGAGCAGATTTACCAAGACAGGGATAAATTTGCTTCCCTGGTTCGGGAGGTGGCAGCACCTGACGTTGGCCGTATGGGCATCGAGATTCTCAGCTTCACCATCAAGGTGCCAGACACTGGGACATCACGTTTTCTCTGCATTTATCTGTGGTGATGTGTTCCTGTTGCTAACCTTAATCACTGACCAAACTGCTCCTCCATATTTGTTTTCTTTTGGACAGGATGTGTATGATAAGGTGGAGTACCTAAGCTCTCTGGGCAAAACACAGACGGCTGCAGTACAGAGGGACGCAGACATTGGTGTTGCAGAGGCAGAGAGAGACGCTGGCATTAGGGTGAGGGGGAAAAAATTCCATCTCTGATTTCTGATAGTTCTTAGGTATAAATGTGATTTTATACTCTGTCTGTTTGTGCACGCTGTCTTTTATCAGGAAGCAGAGTGTAAGAAAGAAATGATGGATATTAAGTTCCAAGCAGACACAAAAATGGCCGACTCCAAACGAGAGCTTGAAATGCAGAAAGCTGCGTTCAATCAGGAAGTGAACACGAAGGTAATGGGGTTCAATAGTTTGAATGCAATGTATTTCACACAATCAAACACAAGAGCAAAGTAACGGTAAAAATGATGTTCCTTTCTAGAAAGCTGAAGCTCAGCTGGCGTATGAGCTGCAGGCTGCTAAAGAGCAACAGAAGATCCGTCTGGAGGAGATTGAAATTGAGGTGGTGCAGCGGAAGAAGCAGATCACAATTGAAGAGAAGGAGATTGACCGCACTGACAAGGAGCTCATCGCCACTGTGAAGCGACCTGCTGAGGCTGAAGCCTACAAGATGCAGCAGCTGGCTGAGGGACAGAAGTGAGTAGGGCCCCGACACACCAGCCCTGAAAAGCTCTGTTACTTTACTCATCAGTTGTCCATGATGATTATTTGGGGTAATTTCATCTCGTTGCAGCCCGTGCAACTATTTTTCTTTAGTTTAGGATGTTGCCACCTCCTGAAGCAGGAGGAATTTATCAATACGTAAGAGATGTAATGAAAAAAAAACTTCAGTCTGATCTAACCGTCGATACCCCCAACCACACCCCTCCCCCGTTCTGATTCTTGGTCTTA
This sequence comes from Aulostomus chinensis, assembly GCF_037954235.1. Lineage (NCBI taxonomy): Eukaryota > Metazoa > Chordata > Actinopteri > Syngnathiformes > Aulostomidae > Aulostomus > Aulostomus chinensis. The sequence goes on along the minus strand of NC_141334.1, from coordinate 19,569,761 downwards.
TGCATTTGGACATCAACACCAGATTCTAAAATTCAAACACACTATCAGTTATAAATGGATTTTATGTTGTGAAAAGATGACCACTGTTAAGAATGAGTGATTTGTGATGATGTAAAAGGGGCCTGGCTGAATGTCGAGACCTTCTCTTCCCCTCCTCCAGGATAAAGAAGGTGCTAACAGCCCAGGCAGAGGCCGAGAAGATCCGCTTCATTGGTGAAGCAGAGGCCGCCTCCATCGAAGCAGTGGGTAAGGCCGAGGCTGAGAAAATGAGGCTGAAAGCTGAAGCATACCAGCAGTACGGCGAGGCTGCCAAGACCGCTTTGGTCCTTGAAGCTCTTCCCAAGGTCAGTGACACACTTGAACGCACGGATGTCTGCCTAAATAGAATGCATTTATGTCAGTCTTGGCATGTAAAAATAGTAAGAGATGCCCTTTGTGTCATTAGATTGCCAGCAAGGTGGCGGCACCCCTGTCCAAGACCAACGAGATTGTGATCCTGAGTGGTGAAGGCAGCCGCGTGACTGGTGAGGTGAACCGTCTTCTAGCTGAAATCCCCGTGTCTGTTCATGCCCTCACTGGCGTGGATCTGACTAAGGTAAGTGTGGCATATGCTGTACCAGTCTGCTCTTGTTTTTAGTGATGCGTCTTGAGAGTCACCTCTAAGCTGGAAGCTTTTGACCCCCTTGAAAAAAAGAAACGGACAGAAAAAGTACTAACAATATTGTTGATTTGCATATTTGAGAGAGATTTGATCAGAAAAAAAGATGAGAAAAAGAGGAACATTGGCTGCTACCAGGGCACATGTTAAAGTACGAACTCCCACCAATGTCGGCAGTTCTTCGTGTTGCTGCTGTTGATTCATCATGTACATTTCATGGCCCTTTCAACAAATTGGCACATGAATGCTGTGCAGTTGAGCAGCAGCCTGGAGCGCTAACACCCACTCACCTTCAAAGATTGTGGAACAGTACAAGAGACTGAAAAGTTAGTGTAACCAGTATTGGCCATGGATCAGCTGACTGTGTGAATGGGTTGCTTGTAGCCCCAGTTAATTAGCATTCATATCCTCATCTCCAAATTCAACTCTGATTAGATAACTCTGCTAGATAGTGAACGTAGTGGAGCACTCAGGCAGTAGGCTGACTGATGCCATCGCCACTCTATATCGCCTGCAAATATGGAGTCTGCTGTGTAAATATAAAAGTGCTGGCGCATTCACCCCGTCACCTTTACAAGCTGATAGTGCCTGTGTTTTATTTTCACCCTGTTCAGTGCTTCTTAAGAGGCCGAAAACAGGAAACTTCACAGGAACTCAGTGATACACTGGTGACCACCTTATCGCCATTTATTCACATTATCAGCACCTTTTAACACAACATTTACTACTCGACATTTTTAATTAAGTTTCAAAAATACAAACTTTAGCGGCTCGTCACCTGGACTGCGGACCTCCTGCCCACTTAACCTTTAACCCTCAAAATAGCCTCCATGTGACAGATGATGTAACGCTCAGGGGAATAGGAACCATTAATGAAATGAAGCTCTCCTCTGAAAGATCATGGCTACCATCCCTCCGTTACTGTCCATGAGGTGGAGCTGTAGCCACATTTAAAGCTGAAGCTTTTCATTCAACATGACCTAACAGACAGATATGTGTTTGGAGAAATTAAAACAAAACAGCGTTATTATCTTGACGTGAATAACGTCCCTGTGCACAGCCTTATGATTTTCAGGTGCTGGTGATATGCAGAAAATCACATCATCTCAAAAAAGGGGTAAAATCCCCGCACACTGGTGAACTGAATTATTGATTTATTTTAATGAACGACGTGTTTCGCTGTCGTTTGGTCAGGTTCACTCGAGTTAGTAGTTGGAATTGTTCACTAAAAGAAATCAATAATTCAGCTTACCAGTGTGTGGTGATTTTAGCCCTTTTGAGCATTATTATCTTATCAATATCTTCACTTTTAGCAGCAGGAGTTGCCTCCTCCTAGCTTCTAATTGCAGTGCAAGTGAAAAACGGCTGTGGTGTAAGTCTCAGTTGCTAACCTTTGTCTCTTGCGACCCCTCAGATGCCCCTGCTTCAGAAGATGACCAGCCCACAGTGCCAAACAGCCATCTGATAAGTGGGACTTGATCGTCTTTCAACATGTATCTGCCTCAAGCATGAAAACAATTTTTCCAGTCTCTGACCCCTTATGCAACTGCCTTCTACCAGAAATACCAAGCAAGAGGTTTTTTTTATATTTTTAAGACGTTTTTAATGTTCTAAAGGAAAAAGAAATCACTGGGGCCTTACTTGTCAAGGACCAGACTGTATGTATCTTATGTTGTTTTTAGTTTGGGTTACCACGGCTCCTCCTCTCCACATGCCACTAGTCAGCAAGGAGTTTATGCTGCAGTTCTGTGCAGTTCAAGTTGTCCACAATGTCAGTGTTTGTCCACTTTGAATGAGATCATAGAAGGAAAAGGAAGAGTACAAAAATATTAAGGACAAACCTGTGTATTGTTCTCCTCTGTAGAGATGTTTTAGGACATGTATTCACCTGGGGAGCAGAGCAGAGCATTTTCAACACATTGTCATCAGTGCTATGTTCAATCCTGTAACCTGCAGTAGACTGTATGATATTGGGAGCCTTTATTTCCTCTATATGTTTGTGAGACATATCTCTAACTCAGAGAGAACTCAAAGGATTTTGATTCCGCTGTGGCTCTTGAGGCTTGCTGGATCTTCACCCACTGTGATTGTACAACAGACAGTATGTTGCAATAGTAATGATATTTGAATCACATCATTCTTAGCTAGCTGCGTATCGTCACTTTGCCTGTCTTCTCGTTCCGATGTGCAGTGCCTGTTTAACCACTCAAGTGCCCAAACCTGTAGGACAACTGTTTGGTGTTGGATTTATGTCAGAGTATATCACCGTGTCATATAGCTGGATGATGTTTAAATATATTTCCCTGCTCTCACATTAGCGGCTTCTACTAACAATCAGTACACTTTTGTCCCCTGTTTGGATCCACAGGTGGGTTTAATTGTAAGTAAAGGTATAACGCAGAGCCATATGTAGTAAAAGGTAGCCTTACCTGAGACCCTGGGCACCTGCCAGAGTCGCTGACCATTAACGTGTCACATAAAGTACCTCGTGTAGCGTGTGGTAGTCGCTCAGGTCTGAGCTTTACTTCACTTTCTTGCTCTTCTGTTTTACTCCTGCTATGCTGTTAGTAATTTGAATTGTTCACCTCTCAATTGTCTACATGTTTTGTAACACCACACTAAAAGTTTAACCCCCCCCCCCCCCGCACAACTGAACTCACCCATTTTCTGTGAAATAAATGTGAGGCTTTTTTTGTTTTTGTTTTTAGCATGTTCGCTCATCTTGTTTGTTCTTGTCAAGAATTTTATAAAGTGAAAACACTGCTCAGCTTGTAAAAACGGCCATTAACCACCTCCTATATGTGACACATTCTCTACCATATGTTATACTGAAGCGTGGCCAGTGATGAGTGGTAGCTAATATCAGACATTAGTAATCAGACAAAGATCACCTGATTGGAGTCTGACAGCTTTCAATGGTTGCTCCAGTGGTTTCGTTTTTTTGGGGGGGGTGAGGAGGGGGGGATCGACTAGGAAACACAAGTGCTTACTTGGAAACACAATTACATTTTGAAAACTAGATAAACAGGGGACCTGTTATGCCTTACATATATTTGTACATGTATTTGTAATGTTAAAATGTCAGATGTTCATATTTACCGTGGGCAGAGTTTCAATTAACACTATAAACTTGCAACTTCAGATTCAGAGGCTGCAAGAGTTCTGCAGTGCCCCTTACTGGCTTTTCAGAAATCAGCTGGATTAAAATAACCCTTCAGGAGACTTGAGCTGAATCAATCAGTTTCAGATGAGATGCAGTGATCGGCTGCAAAAAGGGTCAGTATAAAATTGATTGGTTTTTGTTTGGGTTTTTTTTTTCACTGTGAAAGACGCTAAGCTACTTTTGAGTCCAAGAATGAAAGTATGGTGCAGAGTAGGTCCTATTAAGGTGATAAATCTGTTTATAAGAGCATTCCTGTCAAAGTCTGATATTTGGAAGTTACATTCTGGTCCTAACTTCCACTGACTGGCCCTTAACATTTCCGACAGAGTTTATACAGGAGTTAAACCCAACAAAAGTGGTTAATAGCTCGGATTTTCCAATGCACCTTTTATTGAGTAATTTTTATTTTCTAGAAGGTACATTGTGTTGCATGAAGGAAGAGTTTATTCATTTTTTTCACTGTTGTTGGCTGTCACTCAAAGCCTGGTTGGTCAATATTATACATGTCAAGTGTTAAGCTGTATTGCTTTTTTTATGCAATTTTAAACATTTATTAACAGAGAAATATACATGTGAACAAGACTGTTGCAGGAACTGTAGCTTTTGTCTGCATTTTATTCTTTTCAAATCTGTGTTTTATTCATTATTTTGGCCATCATATTCTGTGCCAAAAAAAATCATTTCTTCTTTCTTTTTTTTTTTTTTTTTTTTGTCTAAATCAGTACAGGGAAGTACCAAGACCAAACCTTATAAACCTACGCCTTAACTCTCATCTTCATCAGAAAAGGGGGAAATAATCTGTATTAGTCTGAATTTCCTGGATTATTCTTGTGGCTTCTCATGTAAAATCGGCCTTTGGAAAGCAGACCCAGCATGGCGTTTGAAGCATGTGTTCCTGGTATTCTGTGTTGTGGGCCATCCTATAATAAATGTTATAACACAACCTGTAGGCTCGATTGTGTGTCTGTTAGACTGTGTCGCCCAATGCAAATATGCAAAGGTTTCATAAAACAGTATTTTTATATACTGTATATCAGTCAAGGAAAAGGAAAGATTCTTCAGGTCACCAGTCCATCGCAGGGCCAACACATAGAGACAGACAACCATTCACAATCACAGTCACACCTACGGTCAATTTAGAGTATCAATCAGCCTCGTCCCCTCTTGATGTCTTTGGACTGTGGGAGGAAGCTGGAGTACCAGAGAGAACCCACACAGGAACAGGGAGAACATGGAGACTCCACACACAAAGATCCTGTGCTGGAGCTGGGACTCGAACCCAGAACCTTCTTGCTATGAGGCAACAGTGCTGACCACTGCACCACGTGCCTCGATTATACTGCATTATTTTACTGTAATTATTCCATTAACAACTTATCTTTGCTCAGTTTTAAAGATACAGTATATCTACTTAATGTACCCCAAACCATTTCAGTCTTGGGGTGGCTATTGAGCCCAAGTGAAGACAAGAGTCATGGAGTTGTAGCCAAGGTACCAAGCTACTATATCAGTTGTCATGTGACTCCCAAATTCATACATTTGATGTGTTTATGACCTTTGATGACACAGAACTGGTGACAATTTAAAGGAAAAAACAGCATAATAAAGAATCTTAGTTGGGTGTTGGGCTTCCTCCAGTCTCTGGAACTCTCTGGAACTCTCTGGAGGGGTGAAGATGAATTTATTCATTCATTTATATTATTAGATTCATTTATTCCCTCATTTTTCATCTTGATGATAGTCTGAGTTCAGATCTGCTGCGGAGGCTGTAGCCTTTGATTCACTAATACCTACATTCACATTTATACAGGTCATTCTTGCCTGTATGTGGAGGACAGCCACTTTCATAAGGCCTATCTTGTGTTCATATTTCCTCTGTTTAAATTGTACATGTATATCGTCACCCTATTAAAATAATGGCCTAAGTCACCTTTTTCATGAAAATTAGTTTTTGGCCTAAATCATCTTTTGATAATGGCTGGCTCTGGTAAAATCACCTAAATCTTTAGTTGAAAGGATCAACTCTTTATGCCCTATAGCAGTGTTTCCCAACCAGGGGTACGCGTACCCCTAGGGGTACGTGAGCACATTGCAGGGGGTACGTGGAAAAATTAAGAATTTATTTCCACGATAATAAAAAATATTCTTAGTCATTTCATAAGTCCGTCAATAAAACGGTATGTGTGCGCTATAACTTGTTTCCCTGGGGAGACAATAACCTGTGGCACAGCCATACCAAAATCAAACGGCGGGAACCTGTTTACCTGCAGGTAAACATGGATAAATGGCTGAAACGTCCAGTTGCTGTGGATCCAGGAGGGGGAAAAGAGCCCGCCGACAAACGCAAGAAAGATTCCAAACCTAAACCAAGGCAGTATAGTGAAAACTATATTTTATATGGATTCACTTCGACGTCTGTGGACCCACCGCAGCCTACGTGTTACTTTTGCGGTGAAGTCCCGGCAAATAACTCCATGAATAATAACACTATAAGAATAATATATTAGTATTAATAATACAGTATTAATAATACAAACGTTTACTATAATATTGTTTCTTATATTTATAATTTTTATTGCCTTGAAGGCAATATAATTTTATGTTTAATTTGAGTTAAATAAGAAGATAATGCCCGAATATTAAATGTTCAATTTAAGAAGATGAAATAAAATGACTTGCGTTGAATATTCAGTTGTGTTATGTTCTACTTTTGGAGAATCATGAACACGTATGAGTGAAGGGGTACTCATGGTATGACAAAAAGGCTCAAGGGGTACACAAGACAAAAAAGGTTGGGAACCACTGCCCTATAGGACAATGGCCTAAGTCAAGAAGGTGACTTAGGCCATGTTATTTTTTGCCTAAGTCAACATTTTTGATTCTTAAGGATAAAATGTCTGACAGGCAATTTAAAAAAAAAAAAGCTTTCATGATGGCGGCTTCTTCAAGAAGCAACAGAATTAGTCAATGAAACACCTGACGCCCGTCGAGTGTCATCACTTCTTTGACAATTTGCCTCATGGTTAAGCAAATCAAGATGGCCGAAAATGAAGATTCAGGGAATAAACTGAATAGAACTGGGATAGGAAAGGAAGAGCTGGACGAGTGAAGAGAGGGACGTGCCTCCTCAGCGTTTGATAGACCTGACATTTGTTCAATTTAGGTTTGAGTTATTTACTTTCTGAGTTTGCTTTACGGAATTAAAGGACAGTTAATAGTCAAGTTTCAAAAAGTTGTCAAAACCCGGATGTTGGAAATGAGTTAAGTTCAGTAAAAACCCAGAAAGAAGACCTGGAGACGTGAGGAAAGGGAACGCCTCCTGACCGATTTGATTTACCCGACATCTGTTTCATTTAACTCAGGGTTATTTCTGTATTGAGTGTGCACTATCCAATGAAAGGGCAGTTTAAGCCAAGTTTAAGTTGCCAAAGTCACACGAGAATGTTCGAAAACTTGCTTCAGTCACTTTACTCTTTAATGTTACATAATTGACACACAACGTTCTCTGTATGTCAACAGTCATCCACTGCCAAGGCTTTTTTTGTTTGACATGATTAATAAAGGGGGCAGCATGGTGGTGCAGTGGTCAGCACTGTGGCCTCACAGCAAGAAGGTTCTGGGTTCGAGTCCCGGCTCCATCACAGGGTCTTTCTGTGTCGAGTCTGCATGTTCTCCCCGTGTCTGCGTGGGTTCTCTCCAAGTACTCCGGCTTCTTCCCACCATCCAAAAACATGCAATTTGGGGACGAGGCTGATTGAATACTCTAAATTGACCGTAGGTATGAATGTGAGTGTGAATGGTTGTTCGTCTCTCTATGTTGGCCCTATGATGGACTGGCGACCTGTCCAGGGTGAACCCCGCCTCTCGCCCGTTAACGCTGGGATAGGCTCCAGCCCCCCCGCGACCCTTAATGTGTAGGAATAAGCGGAAGATGACAATGGATGGATGGATGATTAATAAAGATCATATGCTCTGCATTTGATTACGTTTTTTTGTGTGTGTGTGTGTTTTCCCAAAAACTTGAAATTATGACTAATGCCATTATTATTATAGGGTGACGATATATCATATATGTAGGGGGATTTAGACAGAGAGGTTTAGCTTCATAGCAGATCGAGAATAAGTTCCATAAAAAAAGAAAAGCAGCCACTTAAAGAAAAGATGATAACAGCAATAGTGGCAACAGGGGTGAGAAAGGAGTAGAGAAAGGCGGTAACGTGGTAGAGGAATGGGGGACAACGGGTGGACGGGTTTAGAGCCCAACATGATGGAAGAGCATTAAAATTGCCTTTTAGACAAATAAAACTCACAAATTTAGGGGATCATTTTCTTTCATGCAACTACAGTTTCATCAACCTCCCACCTGGTCATCTTAGATCAAGTCGCCTTGTCACTTAATGACGGCATGGTTTTGTTCTTACACAATATAAGAATTTAAAAAAAACAAAAACGTATCTATGAGCACAAGTAGATCTGTCTGCCCTTCTGCAGCAGATAACCAGCAAGAGTGACAGAAAACCACCCAGATAACCCTACCTCCATCCTTATCTGTGCTTACACCCTCAAACCAGCTCCCACACCCAAACTAGGTTACCATGGGAACAGTCAAGACCCACCTAGCCCCCACTTTTTTTTAAAAAAATATGTAGTTCACATTTGGCAATTCAAAATCCTTTGATGGTTGTTAAAAACATGAAGGTGGGTGTGTAACTTGGATAAATTAACTCCAAACTCCGTCTGCGTGTGTGGTTTTTGAAGAGTCGCTTCATAGTAAACCTGGTAAAAGCTGTTAAAACGTGTGACACGACATGTCACACTCGGGTGTTAATTGCTCGAGTTTAAACACTGGTCCAAAAAAAAAAAAGTCTCCTTTTGTTTCAGGGTTGAAGACGGACTTTCAAGAAGACAAGATGCTGCATGGATGAGGACGTGTGAGACTCGTGCAATAAAAAGGAATCCATCTGAGCCTGCGAAAATGAAAGTTTACCAAGTCAGATAACAAGACAGCTGACGTATCAAGTATTAAATTCCTGTCTCATAAATCCACAGACCTGTCGGCTACAGAGGACATAAGAGATGGATGGTGAACATTTGATTTCCTGTTTAACTGTGAGACAAAGCACCAAACTATTTTAAACTTCATCGGCAACACTACGTCTCTGCTGGGTTTGTTTTATCCCAGTGACCAGCAAATATAATTTTCAAAGTAGCTTAAGTGAAAGAAAATTTGAAGGAATTTCAAAAGGATTCCTGTATAAAAGTCAACGCTGATACAAAACTATTAAAAAAAATATATTTTTTTTTATGATCTCAATGAAGTAACTAAATAGTCTTAAGATAATAATCAAAATACAGTGTTGAGTTTATATCTTTTGCAAAGTCTGGCCGGGTGTATTCAGGGTGTTGGCTGTCATTGGACAGAGGCAACCAGGATGGAAGCAGATAAGAAGTTCAGGCTGTTCAGTCTGGACCGCCCCAGATGTCATCATGGTATGATAATGAGCTGGGGGCTTTAAAGTGCTGCAGCCAAACAGACAGGAACAGTGGGAGGCCGTGAACATGACATGGACACATAGAAGAGAACATGTGGTGAGGAAAAAGATCCATGACATGGACACCGCAGACAGAATATTAGAATATACATGATATAATCTGTTGTTGTTGTTGTTGTTGTTGTGATGATGATGATGATGATTTTATACTGACCTTCTCTCAATGCATCATTAATGAGTCCTCTAACTTCGTCTTCCAGAAGTCAAACGAAGCTGGAAAAGGCTGCTAACTGTTGGAAATTGTGCCCTGGACAGGATATCATCTTATACTGTAAGTTCATTGAAGAGACACTACAGTATAGATGATGTACTATCCAGGGCTTCATCCCCCCTCTGACAGCATCAGCACACACACACATACACACACTCTCAGAGGAGGGCCGTCAAACCGTTACCATTACTGAGTTTTAGTAATGGTAAGGGTTCTATGGCTCTCACTCACTGTCTACTGGAGCAGCAGGAGGACGAACGGCAAGACTCGCAAGACCGGTGTTATAACTCTTTTGATTCCGTTTTTGAGATGTACTGCATGTGAAATAAAGCTTTTTGAAGCACAACTTTCACGTGCTGGCTGATCTAAAGAGTGTTCCAGTGGCTAACAACCATCTGTATGCTGATGATTGACTATTTTATATCACTTACTCCCCAAATAACACCGGTTTGCTGCATAAACTCATTACCTGGATGGCAAAAACTTTTTTTGTTAGAATAAAACAACAACGTAAATCTCAAATTATTTTGATTGGGCCCAAGGCAGCGACACTCGAAGCTTGGTGGTCTCAGAGAACACATTAAAATCACCAACTTGAGAACTTGAAATTACCTGAGATCTAAGTTTGACGTCTCACTTTAACAAAGTCATTACAACAACTTTGCGTCTATCACGGCAAATATCACCTAAGAACGATGTTTTTAAACTCAGAAAGTTCCTGAAATATGAATTCTTTTATTACCAACCATGAAGACGATTGTAAACTATTGTTTTAAAAACCATACAGCAAAGAACAAGGAAAGCAGGTCATCTGTTATTTTGGGGGTTAAACGTTCTGTGTGTGTCTCATAATCGTATCAGTGAGGTCGCCATCTGAATTTATGCTCTCTTGCTGGTTTCTAATTAAAATTCAAGCCTTTTCCTTTTAATGTTTCTATTAACTTAGAATACAGTTAAAGCTATGCTTTTATATAATTCTATATAAATGAATCCTTGACACTGAATTTAATTCATCTATTTTCTACATTGCTTTTAGAGTTTTAACATGCAAAATTGTACTGATGGTAGCCTTTTGTGATGCGTGTTCGTACGAATGGTGCTGTATTGATAAAGTTGAGCTGACTTGTCTAATCACTGGGATGCAGCCGTTCCAGACAGCGCAGACGTTCTGTGTCACGGAGAACTACGATGACCTGAATGAGGAATCCAGCAGGAGTTCACATCGCACTGTGGAGCAGTTTCAAATACTTTTCTAACCGAAACTTTTCCAAATGCGTTGGAAACCCCGATGCTTACGTTTCAAGTTTTCTTGACTCAAGAACATCTATCAGTAAGACCTATTATTTGCCACACTCCACCCTATGGTTGAGAAGTCACTTGAACGTCTGAGAAAACCTAAACGTGAAACGCGGACGTTTTCTCTGTGAGTAACTGTGCCTTACATGTTGGTTGTCACAACCAGTTGACAAATAGTGCGCAGCTGCCATTAAAGAGGGGAAAAGGGTCTTCCAGCGAGGGCAAGTCCCCCAGACTCTCCTTGGTTTGGAGTGGCAGACATGGAGCAGTAAATCGGTCCTCACTAATTAAACCTTCTAATGTACAAATCTGTTCTTAAACATGTTTTTCTAACCCTCTATTTAGTTTTACAAGAAAGGAAGCATGCCTGCCGGATATTTGTAACTCCTGACAGACCTCTTCTAATATTTAAGTCACTGCGAGCCTGACGGGTAGACAGTGACACAAGATACAGTATACAGCAGATGGAACAAATAACCACCAGGCTTCGCTTCCATCTGCAAAACTAAACTGAGGGCTGCAAAAGTCTTTTGGTGTTTGAGAACAAATTTTTGTGTGAGATCATTTCATGAAGGAAGGCCCAGCCAATCCCAGCTGACGTTGGGCAAGAGGCAGGGTTCACCCCGGGACGGGTCACCAGTCCGTCAGGGCCATCAGGAGCAATTAGGGGTTCAGTGTCTTGCTCAAGGATACTTGGACATGATCACCGGGGGAAGTGAGGATCAAACCAGCAACTCATTGTTTGCTAGACGGCCACTCTGCCTCGGAGCCGTGCTGCCCCTGCCAGCATCACATCAATGCTGCTATCTTTCAGTTAAGAACTGGTGATGTTTTCAGATGACGTCAGTGATAAAATCTGAATTTGGGCAATGCAGAGCAGCACTTTAGATGTCAGCATCGTTTCACTTGAAGAGTTGCTAATGGTCCACGTTAAATAAATGCAAAATAAAACAAAATGAGAGGTCACTGAGAATAGATTTATTGGGAATAAAAAAAACAGTATATTTGAGAGCACAGAAAAGCAAGGCCTTTCCTGGTTCAACATAATGTTATTATGTTGCTTTTACAACAGCTCAATGAGCTGTTGGCTACTTCCTAATACCAGAATAGGTCATAATGAGAAATGTCATTTAGGCTGGTTTAAAATCAACCTCCCAGACATGCGGAAGCAGGGAGCTTCAGGGTCTGACTCAACTTCTGTGAGACATTCAAAACATTTTCCCTCTTTTCCTCATCTTCATCTTCGCTTTAGGCCACCAGCTGGTTATTCATCACGATGCCCCGGACAGAGTAACGGTGGAGTTGAGTCACAGGCTGCAGCAGCAGGAGTGAATCTAATCACCATTATCTGACCCATTTTAGCATCAGGTTAGTGCTCCATTCTGCCGTCCATTAGGGAGACAATCCAGCAGCCCTTGGGGGCAGAGCTGGGCTTTATAAGAGCCAAAAAAGCAAAAAAAAAAAAACAACAAATGGGAGAGGGGTGGAACAGAAAGTGAGGGTTGCAGAATGGGGTGGAGGAGGCTAAAGTGATGCAGGACTGATGGAAGGAACAGAGCTGGACGATACATCAGGGACGTTTGAGTGAACATGATTGTGCAGGTCCCTCTTCAGCTTATCTACCGTCCATGTTAGCATGAGGCGCCCGCCAACTAAAAGCACTGACAGCCAGAGATAAGCCATCAGTCTTCTCCACCACCCGCCAAACCAGCTCTGCCACCAACATGCCACCAAAACTGTCATGTCTCCTGGCTGAAATCTATCATTTATAAATAAATGTAACTGCATGTTCGAGTCTATTCTGCAGCCTGTGTAGCTGATTTGAACTGAGGGACATCCCTCATGGTTTCCTCAGAGACGAAAACATCGAGGTAACATCGTTACAGACACATCAAGTTTTATGGGAGTCTCTTTTGTCCACAGTAGCACTTGTTCAGCGCAACAGTGAATATATTCCACCATGCAGCTCCACGTCAGACTCATGACAACATCTCATGTTCTATGTGTCAGGTCTCCACTGATGGAAGAGTCCTCCAAGCCTTCCAAGTCCTGTCATCCATGTCCTTCACTCCCTGGCTTCCTTCCTCAGCTTTACAGTGAGGTACAGCTTGACTTCCTTCAGGAAGACTCCACTCAGGTCCTCGCTCGCCTCCTGGGCAATACGTGATACCATCTGGCCTGTGGGGCCAATCACCATCTTCTGCAGAAACACAGAAACATCAGACGCCACTGAACCAGCAAGATCCTGAAACACATTCCCACTTGACCCTCTCAGAATCAGCTGATTTTTTACAGTCCAGTAACTTTACTTTATCTACTGCAGCAATCCACAGGTTTACTGGGTATTTTCAGAGTTGCAATCCCTTGAGGAGGGTCGAAATGTCTCACCTTCCATTATCATGTACTTCAACTGGTCATATATACACCTGCTACATCTCTTTTTGACCACCATCTAAATGGTTGCTACTCTTCAAACTAGTACCAAAAAGAGGATAAGGCTTAAAATAGGCACGCTCTCTGTAGGGAAGCTCAACTCTGTAGATCTGCTCGTCGAGTGTTGAATGTCAAAGCTAAACAATGGCACTGGTCTGAGTCACTCTTCTTGAAATTCATTGGCTGTGAAACTTTCCAGCCCTATTTATGTAGCTTCAATATTTCTTTCCTATCAAATATGTATGGTTTAGAAAGGCTGCTGAAATATTTACAAGTTAAAAACACAAGGAAAAAGGGCATCCGGTGGTATAGGAGAGAGGCTATTAAATATCAGATGCTGGTGATGGAAGCAGGCACGCGCTCGCCACTGAACTTTGACTTGGATCAGTCCAAAAGGTTGGTGCTGCATTGTCGTCACATCTGTCCATCTTATCAATTATCACATTACATAGATTACAGGCCTCCTGCATGCAAAGAGTGAATGATCGTCAATGAGCAGTGACTTCTTACCACGTGAGTGCTTTTGTTGGCATAAAGTCTGACGGAAATATTCAGCTCTCCCTTTTCTCCCTCCTCCCAGACTTCAATAAACTGAAACAGATTGAGAAGATGCTCATTTAAAAAAAAATAAAACTCAACAACCGAAGACAGAAAACACAGGCAGTGCTGCAGTGGCTCCAAAATGATACTGAGAGGAAAACAACTCGACTCTTTAGGATAAAGATAGTTCAGCGGAAATACGAGTTTCCACATTTAGAGTTAAAGAGTGCAGCAGGGATCAGTTTTTTGTTTGTTTGTTTTTGTTTGTATGGAGCCATCCCAGAAGTTAGCGTCACCATGGATTTTGGGTTATTCTGGAAGTCAAGTTTATGAGACGTGCACATTTTCAGATGGAACTTCTCGAATGAACACTTTCGGGATTTTTGAATCGTAAGTTCAATCATCAGGCTACCAACTGTAAGCTGTAAACCAAATACACCACATACCTGACATCAACTAGCTTCACACGTTTAGCCATTTGTTAGCAACCACTTTTTAGAGATTTGTAAAAGCTGCAGCGTGGTTTTTAATTTGATCTTTTTTTTTTTTCCCCTTCCCTCACCATCCACCTTATCAGCTTCTGGCTTACAGAAACCATTTTCATAGTGACGTATACTAACTACATATCCCAGAGTTCTTTGCTTATGTTTGCATGACGTCTTCAAGATGAGCCAGATTCAAATATCAGATTTTTGTTTTTGTGTACACTCGCATAACAATAAAGTCTGACTTACAGGACGCAAGAATATTGCACTGCTGGAGTAAACACAGGCCAACATGAAAAAGGACGTGTGGTGAAAATTCTGTTGGAATTACAGATGACAAAATGGGCCTCTGAGGCAGGTGGGGGACAATAGCTGCATCTGCATCAAGGCTAAGAGTATAATGGGCTTTATATAGGCTAGCAGGAAGTGACAGTGCAGTCAGCTGGCTGTCAGCTTATTGTCCTGTGTGTCCCTTGAGGCAAGCTCCATTAGTCACCTGTGTCAATGAGTAGGGCACCTCCTGTGGCAGATACTCGAGGAGCTTCTCTCGGATTATGTTGGTGCACACTTCTTCTGGATTCTGGTCAGTCAAGACCTTGCTGTGGTACTGCCACAGTCCTGGCTTGGCTGCTTTAATGAAGTAGCTCTTGGAGGAGGAGATGAGTTATTGTTAAATATAAAAGATTTTTCAGTGGAGGAAAAAAATAGCTGAAATACACTTGTCTATTGGCTGTGCCTGATGAGACAATTCACACATGAAATAAAAGGACAAGCAAATAAGCACCAAAAAACAATGAAAGTTTAAAGACCTCACACCTTTAGCACCTCCACGTCCTCTCGGTCCAAGGAGGACAGCATGAACACGTCCTTGAAGTGGGGCCAGCCACTCTGGCTGACCAGGTTCTTCAGCTGCTCTTTGCTCTGCACCAGGCTGGGCTCAGCTCCACCCTCAGGTCCCGTGTCATCCTCATCAAGCAACAACTCTGACTCCCTCTTAGGCCTCTCAGCTCGCTTGATGACTCGTCTCACCAGTGTTTTCCGATTGTTCACAACCCCCTGAGTCAGATTCTGCGTGAATTCCAGCAGCTTATCCTTCGCCTTCACCAGGTCCACCTTTGAGATGTGAGTGTTAGACAGGACAACAGCTCAGGCTATGGATCGAATGTTTTGTGAAAGCTAGTTGACAAACATTTTCTTCTTGTACGCCACCAATGAATTAACTGTGTAACCAGAGGCTGTGTCTCTTATGTCTGCGTCCCATAGATGTCACTTGTTGTCAAAAAACTATTAACAAATAAATCAATGAGCTTCACTGTTGCTCGACAGACAAATACTGGGTGCAGTCGCATCTTAATATGTTGCTGTTTTCATCAGCTGGAAACTACAATGCCCAGCTGGAAACTACAATGCCCAGCTGCTTCAGGAAAGATCAATACATTTCAGACAGAAGATCCAGCATGTATCCTGAACAATAATGATGGGGTAGGTTTTTTTGGGATGTCTTTCTAGAAAATATAATGGGTTTGGTTGGATGGGTAAATAAAATAATGAATGAAAGCAGCATGTGTGTGTATGTGAGAAAAATAGAGGGAGAGAGAGAAGAGAAAAAAAGGAACTGAGTTCCTTAATGAAGTGTTTCTTGTTGTGCTATCAAGGAAACATTATTTGGATTTATTCGTTCTCTTTATTTAGCCTCTTCCCATGCCTGCGGTCGGTGCTAAAAAGCAGATTCAGCACCGCTGAGAGAGCGCAGTCAAAGTCTCTCCTCCTGACAACCGTCATATTCTAATCAACAAAACATAAACATACAAAGCATTAATCTGATCATTTATGCTTTATTTATCACAGATTGGAATTGGGCCATTTAAGTATTCTAAGACCCAATTGTTAGAGAGTTCAACAAAAAATCTGAGTAGCGTTTGGATACTGCAACTACATCATTGCTGTGTGTGTTTATGAGACCTATGTGAAACAAATAGCAGAAGCTGGTGGCACAGGGTTCAGGAAGGAGGATACCTTGTTGAGGACGAGTATCGCTGGGATGTTTGGGTGCTGGGCCAGACATTTAAGCACCTCAACGTCCAGCTTTCTGCATGCCCATCTGTCAGCCACATCCACCACGATAACCACTGAGAATGAATAAAACACTGTTTCACTCTTCAATGGCTGTTAGACTCAAGTACAGATAAATATAAAGGCGTATCGTACTCAGGTCAGCCTCCCTCAAGGAGATCCAGGGATCCACCAGCAAAGACTTCTCCAGGTTGTGTCTGTGAAGATGGAGCGCATGTTAGCTTGAGCGCTAATGCTACATGGACAAAGACATTTTTTTGTGGTAAATCTAAAAAAATCCTGGCACCTTTTGACCTTCGAAGGAGTGGTGAGTCCTGGGGTGTCTAGTAGAATCTAAAAGCAAAAGAAGAAAACGCAGATTCATTTGAGCGTTCAAAGGTTGGCCATCAGGGAGAACAGTGGGGAGAAAACTCTTACAATCTGTGTATTGTCCTTTGTGAAAACGCCCAGCGCGCGAGACTGTGTGGTGTGGACTTTCTTTGACATGGCAAACACCTTTAAAAAAAAAAAAAAAAAGATACGACTTCACACACTGAGCATCATTTCATCCACAGTGTGCAGGTTAAAAGGAGGGACAGTGGAGACCTTTTTCCCAAGAAGCTGGTTGGACAACGTGGATTTCCCTGCATTTGGGGCGCCGATTATAGCCACTCTCAAGAGCTTTGAGTTGTCCGGCTGATCTGGAGTTCTCAGTAGTAGGGCTTTTTGCTGGTCTGAAAAAAGGAAACAAATAAAATTAAGTATTTCAACGGCCACACTTTATCAGAATGATGAATGTGATGTTAATCTTGAAAGACAATTGTCTGGTTACCGCTGTCTAGTGGCAGGGAAGCTGGATTGCATTCATAGCTGCCATCAGCCTCCACAACTCCCCCTCGCCCAAGTCTGTTGAGAAACGCCTTTGATGTGATGAAACACGCAGGAGAGAAGAAAAGTGAGCTCGTCCTTCCTCCGCTGCAGGCAGCGTTTCCTGTAAACGTACCAACATCGCCATTACGTTGACAAGATGCAGATCTTTGTCATAAACATCAGTATCATCTTGTGTGTGTGAACAGATGCACACAGCCTACAGGCCCATTTATGCTCAACGTTAAATACGCATACAGATCCAGACGGAGCCTTTTGTCCGTCCTCTGCATTCATTTCGTCCGTATTTCTGCACGTTTCCAAGAAGCTTACAGATACGAACCAAACAGAGCAGTACCACCAGAAATCGTGGGGGCAGTGTTGCTACCCGATTGGTAGCTCGAGTCAGACACAAAGACCAAATAGCAATGGCGGAACTTTGTGAAGAGACAGTGTGCGACTTGTTGTGCTGGATGTGTGGAAAGTGCCTGCAGTGGTTCTAGATTCTGATGGAATGGATGCTGTTTATGAGAAAAACCATGGGGGGGGGGGGTGTAAATTTCAGGCCTGTTGAGAGCTCTATTTTAAATGAAACTACTCTCAGTCTCTGCTGCATCAGGCCCAAAGCTGAGGACTGACCACAATAAAGCCTTTTTTAAAGAAAATAACAAAATATTTTGTTGTTTTTCTTGTTTGTCATATTTGGCAACTGAAAGTTATTGATGCACATTTGAAGTTCTAACACTCCAGTTCTTTTAGTTCACACAATAGTGAGATTAATGATGATCTACCTAACTAACTATGGCCTTTGTTCAGCGTTCCAACTGTGATGAACATATACATGAAATGAATTTCAACAAAGAGCTGAAATTATGGCTTGTGCAGATTGAGACATCGGCCAGAAATGACAAATTTTAATCCTGCAATTGTAATATTGGTAGAAATAAAATATATATATATACTTTTTAATAATGGCAAAGTTTTCTAAATCTCATATTAATGTAAACAAAAATAATGAATTTAAAAAAAAGGGTTAAAAGGGTTTTCTATGGAGATTTTCCTCAGTCGATGTGAGGGTCTAAGGGCAGAGGATGTTGTTATGGTGCCATGTGAAGCCCTTTGAGACAAACTGTTTGTGAAAACGGGCTATACTAATAAAATTGCCTTGCCTTGAATATTCAGAAGTCTGGACTGAAGAATCTGAAAGGCGTGTTCTACGATATCATAAAGATGCGTCCGGTCCAGCCAGTCAAATCTCCGTCCAACAGACATCTTCTAAAATCTTTGTGTCTGACACATAGTTTCTATTTTGTAAAAGAATCAATTCATTTACCATAAATGCAGTTGTAATTTTACTAAATTCTATAACATGACATCTGGAAAGCATAAAGTTAGGTATGAATATATATCTAAAATAAGGACTGTCAATTATTTAAAAAAATAATGAATTACAAATGTTCAATTCATCTAAATTGATTCCATGCATGATTCCGGGCCCTGACTAGACCTTTAAATATCTGAGTTAAAATGTGAAAAATGTGCGTGGATGTGCAAATAAATCAATTTTGGAGGTATAAAAACAATAAAACAACAACAAACAAACAAAAAAACCCGACCTTCTTCTTCTTTTAATTTCTGGCAGTCTAGCTGCAGACGAGGACTGTTGCTGCCCTCCACTGGTCACTTGCTAAGTCCACAGTTCGGGTTAAGGTGTAAGGAGGATCGATTGTGTTTATGTTTCCATCATGTTTCCAACCCTATTCAAAATATTCCAAGATAAATTCTGTTCAAAGTATTGCCTAGACAGCTTTACTCCCCAGGGCGCAGTTTCAGAAGCAGAAAGCCTACTCTTTTTCCTGCCACTCTGCACGTCTACACGTCGTTTTAACTAAACGAAAACAGCAGAGCCTTAAATGCATTCAACCTGCTAGCTCGGGAGGTTCCAGCCAGAGGTTCCGCTGTGCCACCTGGAAAAGGATTTGTGTAGGCCCCTGAGCTCGTGGTCACGGTATCCTTTTGTTTTTCTTAAACTTTACTGGTAATATCAAAATGTACTTCCAAGACACAAGTAAACAAAGTTAAGACGTCTGACACTGACCCGCTGAGAGAAGCAATGACGAAGGTCCCCGTGGTGTAGACGCAGCGAGGCGAGAGAAGACGGCGGAGACCCCGGCGAGCCGACTGCACACACTCAGCACCATGATGAGCCTTTAATGTCGCTAACTGCTGATGTCAGATGATATTACTTTGTTTGACGTTAATCTGAAAGAGGTAAGTCGTTAGTTCGCCTTCACATTGCTGTCTCGGAGGAAGACATCATGGTTGTTCAATCAAAGAGCACCAACATCCGCTGTCAAGAGCATCCTCACAGAGGTGTTAGTGCGCCGCCACACCGCCACCTAGCGACCGCCACCTTCATTACAGGACAGTCCTTCCTCTCGGTACTCTCAGCTTTAGACTTAAAATATGGTCTAAAACAATCTTTCAAAGCTCCGTTGCAGCATTGTTCCCTATCTACATACTTACTTGTTTGTTTTTCCACGCATACTTATAAATACTAATATATACATAAATTAATTTTTAATGTTTCTTTACCTTTGCCTGGCTATTTTCCTTGTTTTAATTAAAGAACAGGGGGAATACTTCTTTCTAAAACTTGGTGAATAAAGCAGATTCGGATTTGAGGTCTTACTTCTGTTTATAATGTTTTTGTCACAATGTTGATTCGTCAAAATATGTCTGACAGGTTGTTTTGTTATGTTATAGTAATGATATTTGCACTCCACTAAAGAGTACCAGAATATAACACTCAGTTCCTTGGAAAATGACAGGCAAAAAAAAAAAAAAATGGAGAGGAGACATGATTTTATAAGAAAAAAAGAATCAAAAAAGAAATTAAAAAAGGACCAAACAAAATAGTGAATTTTAAATCAGCTAAAAAGAAGTACAGAGGTGACATTGTTCCAATGGATTGCAGGTGGTGAATCATGTTGATATGTAAAGTGCTGACACAGTAATACAACAAACTAAAATAACAGTAGGATTGAATTATCCTTCATTTCGCAGCACACCCTCTGTAACTCCCTGAGGACTCCTTGGGCCCTAGTTTGGGCACCACCTGTCTACAGCAGGTAGAGCATTCAGAAGCTAAAACCAGCCTATGGCAAATTCAAATCACCTCATCACAATGCATGAGAACATCTGCTGACATGAGCGACTCACAGTTTGAGGAGGATGACAGGGTTCACAGGATCTTTTGGCTCAGGTGATATTCTATGGATTGTTTTGTGAGGGACGGTGCTCCTTTAACCACGAATCGGATTGCACTGCACAGAATTTTCTCTCCTTCTTGTCCCCTGAGTGCTCAGAACAGAGCTTATCCCCAAGGGTGCACGAAGCACAGTTGCGACAGTGTTGTTGTGGATATTCACAGCATTCAAAGTAATAACCAACCTGAGGAAAATACTGCATGAATACCCACTCAAGCTGGTAAATTGATTTGATGTCTGGAGGGTTAATCAACGGGCTAAAATGATACACATTGCATATTGATTGATTAATGTAACATGTTGTTTTCATTATCTACGTCACAGCCAGGCAGAGCAGATGTCTCCCCGTAGTCCATCAAACACTCTGGCTGTTTGTTAGTCCTAGAGGACTCGCTCTGGGCAGAACAAACACCTCCACTGGGGAGGATGATGAAGGGTATCAGGTAGCTCACAATCTGTCATCATCTAACTCTAAAAGCTCTTCAGCAATGGAAGGGCAACAAAAATGGAGCTTTTAGCAGACACTTACTGCCGAATTCCAATTGAACCAGAAACCAAAAGGATATTTGAGGATCAGTAATGTTTAAACTTTCTCTCTATCTGCCTTCCTCCCACTCTTTCTCTCGCTCTCTTTTTCCCTCTTTCTCTCTCAAATTCATTCAAGGCCTTTTCTCCCTCAGGGCTTTCCTCACATGGCCATTTCACGTGGGAGTGTATCAGAGTTCTCTCTATGACTGCATTAACTTTGGCCTTCAGGAAGCGCTCTCTCTCTCTCTCTCTCTCTCTCTCTCTCTCTCTCTCTCTCTCTCTCTCTCTCTCTCTCTCTCTAAAAAGGCTTTGCCGGCAGACTATTTAATCATAAGCTGTAGCCCATTTTGCCGTTTGAAGAGCACTTGCCAATGAGACTCAGCGCAGTGTGATGGAAAACCTCCCTCTACTGCAACGATTCAGCTGGCTGTTGATTCCTAATCAATCCTGTTTTCTGTACTTCATCTGAAACCTGTAAACTGTATATATATATATATATATATATATATATATATATATATATATATATATATATATATATATATATATATATATATATATATATATATAAAATGCACTTCCTGCAGCCAAACCAGGTGATGTCTCTGCTGCATCATGTTACGCTCTGGCAAGCTCTGTTGTTGATCTGCTCCGGCAATGACACAAGCTGGGATTAGACATGCAATAACTGGCAGCTTCTCCACTAATAAGAGGACCTCACCACTCATGAGGAATAACAAAGTTCATGGAATAATAACCATGAGCCATGGGGCATGTCAACAGGGAGCAGAGGTGGGAAAAACAATCTGTCAGAGCATCCATCACTCTATCATTGCTGATTGCGGCGAGAGGCGTGAGGCTGCACAGCTGGCTGACTGTCTCTAAACCAACTTGCTCATGCTGAAGACTCCAACACAGATGGGCAGTTGTGAAAGATTCATGTATAGATGGATGAACTTCCACATCTGATGAACGAGACTTAACTGTTGAGACTTACATGCTGATGGTCCCTCAAGGTCTCTGGATTCAGCAATCACTTCTCCATCCCTGCTCAGACTGATTTATAAAAGAGGCGATTTAGCTCCCAAACTACCCATATAGGTCACACTGATGCTCTGATTGTACAATCTCTCTCTCTCAGTGGGGGAGATAAAATCCACAAAAAAAACTTTTATTCCTTCTAGACTTGCAATCGATGGGACTTGTCTGTGAAGTGGATCAATAATGCCTCCCTTTGAAATCATCAATCACGTCAGTAGTGAATTTAAAAAGCGTAATTAGGAACAGCGTTCTTAAACATCCTGTATTGACGTCTTCTTTGCTATGGAGAAAGACACCATTCTGCATCATTAACTTTGTATTATTGCCTGATGGAGCCTGCTGCTGCTGCTTCCCCACCTGCTGAACTTGGAGTGCAGTGTGTGATTGGGCTTTCAGAACAAATTTTACCCTCTTTCACTCGCTGATGGGGGAAGTGATGCTTGCAGGCCTAAATTTGGCTGTCCGCATCGGCGCCAAGGCCACAGAGTTATCTGTCACAATGCTTCATTCCAGAAATGTTTGTAATTTCCCCTCTAATCATATAATCTGATTATTTTGATGCAGGTTCTAACCTGACGTGACATTACACAGCTGTGAGCACATTGTTCACACTTGTGTTGTCCATCTCTCTCTCTCTCTCTCTCTCTCTCTCTCTCTCTCTGATGATAAAATGATGTCAATGCTGTGGAGAGGGCAGGTGGGCGGTGGTAATGGTGTAATTTATTTTAGTTGTCACCGAAATATAAGTCTTTGATTAGGGAGCTATACGCATCAGGCTGCACAAATAGAACCTTTCATCAAATCACAGGCCATGTGACACTGACTGAGACGGTTTCTCTCAAGTTTTTATCTTTTGAAAAACAAATTCAGGATGCATGAAGATGGTGGTACAAGCAGTAATGATGATGGAAATTATTGCCCACGGTTTCCGGTAAACCTCCATACAACCACGCATATAGAATCTACTTTAATTACAGATTATTCCAAAATACATGGCTGCCACCACTGCAGTTCAATGGAGGGCAATTTTGTTTGTGATATTTGTCTCAATTGACCCTTCAGGGGACCGAGGTTATTGCATGATGATGCACTTTGACAGTATAGCTGCATGTTGCGGTGGTGTAACAGTTAGGCCTGTTGTGCTGATGTGCAGGCAACATCAGGTTAGATGTTCAAAATACAAAATACACAGCAGCAGAGGCGTTTCAGACTGTTTTGAATATTTTTAGTAAAAACTCACCCACCACCAACTATGACACTTGCTGGTATATTGTTTTTTATCTGTATTCATACCACTCCTATTAAAATAATTATTTTGTTCCAGCCCAAAATGTCACCAAGCTGTCTCACCTTTAAAGGCTTCAATAATTATATAGCCATCTCCTGCCTGTGAATCCCAAAAACACTTATGATTAATGTTTTTGCTGTTTGATTTTTAATTTTTTTTTATTATTATTTATTTTTTTTATTGTTGCAGCAGTCAAGGTGCAACAACCCATCAGGCATTTATTTTGTTAACTGTGTGCTTTGGAAAGAAAATGGGCAGTTATCAGGAGCCCAAAACAGAGAATAAAATAGTGACGTTTAGGGAAAGGACAATAAATTCCTTGAACATTCATGCAGTGGAGAAGATGCCATATGGAGTTTATGACCACTTGTAGTGGTATGAAGTGAAGATATTGTGAATATTGAAAAGTCATGACCATATTTTGTTTTGGAGCTCCTCTTTTGAAGCCACAGATTTGTCAATCAGTACATTGCTGTCTTTCTTTTTATATTTTGATGAGAGGTTGGAATTAAAGACATACCTTAAAGCTAATCCTGCTTTAACCTTTACCCAGGAAAAATAATTTACAAATTGTATATTCTGCTATAGGAAAGAATAATCCTGATGAAAATGGTTATTTAGGCAGTTAATCATGATAATGAGAAGTTTTCTCATTAACTTTTCATCAATCTGTCTTCTTAAAAGTTAGTCAGTGGTGTTGTCCACTGCTGGTCTTTAAAAAGTAAATATTTTCAACTGAAACTCAGAAATTCTGACTTGCTGGTTCAACCAGAATGCGTCACTCATTAAGGCATTTCCACAAGCTACTTCCTCTCTTTTGCTCCGTTTGTATTGTGAATGTTTACATGAATTCACATGCAGTACACACATGATATAGTTCTGCCGTCACATAAACAATTGGTATCAATCATGATGAAAATAACAGCAATAATCATTATAACCATAATAATAATGATCAATTATTGATATGATATGATATATGATATGGTATGATATGATATGTAAGGTTGGTACAGCAGATTACAAATGTAAAATCATTTTTTCAATATCTCGCTAATTTATACACCTTCTATATAAATGTAAAGCCTTTAAACGGTCCAATAGAAAGTCCAGCCGCCTGTACCTTTAACCACTCCGGACTGTCCTGCGCAGCGCACAGCGCTGTCTGGAACGTACACAGCTAATGCGCATGCGCCGGAAGTTGCTGCCGCAGACAGCAGCAGCAGCAGTGATTCGGCAGCGCAGGGCAACGGGAGAAAATCTGTCCGTTTTAAACCATGGCGACGAACTAAACGATGCCTTTCTCAGAGGTAAACGGAGAGTAAGTAGTTGCATTTTTATAACACAGCTGCTGCCCGATACTGCGTGACATCCCCATATATTTTATTATAGATACTGGGAAAGAGCGGAATGAGAAGGCAACAATGGGACTATGTGTATGTTTCAGACTGGTTGGCTAGGTTAGCTAGCCAGGGTCCCAGGCAGTCAGCTGGCACCCTGGCTGGCAACCTGCGGGTTTACCGCTGCTGTGCTGGTCTGGTGTACGTATGCCAGAAACCCTTACGGTTTAACTGGCTCTTGTTAGCCAAAAATATGTGACTTGCGCAGAATAGGAGACATAAATAGTTGTTGAGGGCTAGTGTTGTCTGAATGAACTGGGATTATGTTAATGAGCTGCTTGGCTAGTTGTTTTTTGCATGATGACAGCAATCTGTAAGGATTAATTAGAGCTGAATTTATCTCCCAACTCATCACCGTGATTATATTTCCATCATTACGATTTTATTGCCATGATTCTTACAGTTTTGTGCCCCCCCGACACCCCCCTCGAGGGAAATAGTAAGTTACCTTTCTGGATGAAGTATGGCTATCTCCTGCTTTTTACTGTGCCTAAATTGTCTCCGTTATTCTCGTTCGGACACGTCTGTTGAAATCCAAATTTAGATTGTCGGTCACTTTTAGCCGTGATGCTGATGTTGAGCACGCCTCCGTGTGTCTGATTTAGTATCAGAGAGATGAGAGAAAGGTCTTTACACCTGCAAAGGCAAGTGTTAAAGGTGATAACAAAGGGTTGACGTCACCGGGCTCATCCTGCCTGATCCTGCCGCACAACCTCGACCACCGAGGAGGAGGAGGAGGAGGAGGAGGAGGGCAGGAGTAGTTTCAGAAGAGCAGATCTCTCTTTTTGCCATAATGTTCCGAAGGAAAGGGTCTCTCTCTGATCAAATTTCGGGTATCCTAAGGGCGCGCTGAACTAATAGGATCTTATCGATGTCCGACCCTTATCTTTACACGACGGAATGTTAATGATCCCACAATGTGTCCGTGTTGTTTTTGGCTGCTCTGAGTCTGGCTTTATCGTTTATAATGTCATGGAGCTGGACGGATATGATTCAAACATACCGCAGTTGTGACTGTCTGGACTATGGAAGGCATCAGATTTGCTCTGCACATGGTAAGATGATAAAACTGAGAGATTTAAAGACTATTTGCATGTTTTGAAGTGAAAAAAGACACCTCTCCTTATGCAAAATATGACTATCTGTCCGTTAGCATAACAAAGGTAACCATGTTGATGACAGCAGGGAGGATGTGCTCACAGATATCCTGTGCTTACTCAAGCGAGAGTCTGACATTACTTGGCTAGAAGTGCAGTTTTGCAATATAGCTTTCTTCCCCTACGTTTTCCAGAGAGCAGATAATTAAATTTCAGACCTTGTTGTCTGGGAAACTCAGACCGCAGGACTCTGTGCATATAGGAGGAAGGAACCCTTTTTGCATTGGGGTGCTATGTTTCCCAGAGCAATGAAGATGAATTAGGTTTGAGAAGCAAATGACTGGAAGGCCTCTGCTCATCTGTAAAATGCTTGGATGTGAAATCTAATTGCAGATATGTAGAGAGAAGTTGTGTTGCAGCGTTGCTGTCTGACAACCTCTGTGCTAACACATCTCACAGCTTGAATGTTTGAACTAAGAGTTTGTGTTGGTTGACCTTTGATTTAAGTGCTAATCGCAAAGATTTTCATTAAAAATGCCTTTTGAATTACCGTCTTTTGCAGAATGAGATAGAACAATGTAGGCTCACCAATGAGAAACCCTTGCATTTACAGTATTACCAAGTACTACGAATGGGGTGTCTGTGGTGACATCTCTTGTGCTGAATGACTTGCAATAGGCAATTGGTGAGCCTTTTATATCAGTCAGCAGGTTTAGGACTTTTTTTAGGCTTCATTCATGTCTTTCATAGGAGCTTGGTCGTCATTTGTTTTTATTGGCATCATTCGTATGACTTTGGATTTTCAGTTGTTTGTGTTTATTCTCTCCTCATGAACACATGGTCTGTTAGTCCGCTCTTGCAGGGAGAGGATAGGAATATTTCAATTGCTGTTCTACTGCTATAGATTATTCGCATTTCAGGTATCTTTTAGACAGGAATGTAGGTCTTCAAGACATTTAATGGTTAATGGTGGTTTTATCCAGACTTTGTTTACAAGTTGCCAACCTTATGTTAAGCAGTTGGTTGTGGACACTTAGCTTAGCTGTCCCCAACCTCAGAAGCTCACATCTGACAACATCACATGGTTAACCACTACTGAGACATTTGAGCTAGTTACCAACGTGGACTTGATTCATCAATCTAAAGAATTAAACAAGACTATTTGTCATTGCATCAGCACTTAGTTTGGCCACACTGCCAGTCAGCAGAGACTGCTAGAATGTTAAATACATATACTCCGGACTTCTGTTCAACAGCCAGTCAGCGCTTACAATCCCTGACGATAATAGTCACAGGCAGGGCCAACAACATCGTCCCCATGTTGCCAAATCAAAGCTACTGATACCTCAGATGTCTCTGTAATGGTGAAACATATCAGGTCAGGTGCGCAAACACTTGGGTGTGTAGAACATGCAAAGACCATCTTGGCTTCCATTGTATGACTCAGTTGTATGTCTGTGACACCATACCAACACTCTTTAGTTTTGAAGTTAACTGTGGGAGATGAGGACCAAACTCTTGCCTGAAATTACAGCTTATCACCAAAGGTTCTGCCCAAGACAATGCAACTGAAGTCTTTAGTTTATCACTTTAGGGCAGAAAATGACTTTTAATTGCTCTTAAATTATAAAAGTAGCAGATGAGCTGGAACGTCAAGAACACCTACTTCATTTGTTTGTGTCAGCATTGTAGAAAATGACTGTGTTCCATTTGCCCACGAGTCATGTGCTGACTCTTTGACCTGTCACCACAAACCCAGAGTCTTTGCTGAAAGCAAACTGACAGAAAAGCAAGTTTGCTTTGGGTTTTTCAGCCAGCCACTGACAAATATATTGGAACATATTGATTCACATTGTGGGCAGAGGAGGGTAATTTGCAATAAAATACTGGTGCAGCATCTTGGCTGCTTTGGCCTCAGTTGCTTGTAGACAGTCAAGGGTAAACTATTGCATAAGAATATATAGTGTACAGAGAGCTTACATGACTGCTTTAAAGTAGAGAATACAGTACTCTGTGTGTGTGTGTGTGTGTGTGTGTGTGTGTGTGTGTGTGTGTGTGTGTGTGTGTGTGTGTGTGTGTGTGTGTGTGTGTGTGTAACCCCAGTACACGTAACTCAGACTTGTTTAAGAAAATGGCAAAGCAGATATTAGTAGGTGATACTGGAGTAAAATCAATCGGTCAGGCCGCCAGATGTTTTGTGTTCCAGAAGGTTCTGCATGTGTGTGTCAGCCAAACACTCTGATTCGACTGTTTCAGACAGCAGTAATAAGAGGATAATATCAAAGCTCTTCTTTATTTCTGGGAGACTTCAGTGCAAGACTATGAATAACAGATCACAAGGTACAAAGAGGGAAGCAAGAGAACTTGAGCAGCTTTTATGTTTCAGCTGTTGTTGGGAGCTCATTAAAACACATTGATTAGTAACCGTCCTGATTCTGTGATTGTTGTCTCTGAAGTGGTTTCAGATAACCAGCATATTTTTTGATGCAATAATTTTCTCGGCTGGAATGAGCCACGAGCTGAAGCCAGTCATTTGATGTAGCATTTTAGAGATGGTGCTTGAATTGGAAATGTGTAACCATGCACTCTCCCCAATGCATTTGTTCCTTTCATATTCCAGTGGGCACCCATGTATGTTAAATCTCTCGCAGGTGTTTTCTGTGGATTTTATGTGCATAGCAGATTTTTATTTTCCTCACCTGGCTAGTTTTAGATCCTCATCCATTTGCTAAATGAGGCAGGTATCAATGATGGTAGCAGCCAGCTCTACCGTCGAGTCCCCCAGTCACCAGTGCAGCTGTCGGCTCACACTCACCCGTGTAGCCGCCCACCACTCAGAGAGGCCACCTGATGTCTTTTCAGCTGTATAAGTCTAGTTTGAAACAGGGAGCAGATGTTTGGTTGTTTTTTATGAGTGGGAAAAGTCAGGAGACAGCATGAGGGTCAAAAATGAGTCAGCTTGGGAGTAAAGTACTGCAGCCAAATGATGCATCCAGATCAGGTGTTTAGGACGTCACGGGCAGTTTCTGGATACCTCTGAGAACAAGGACTGACCTACAGGTCTGTGGGTCAGCTGTTCATGGCTTGTTTTGTGTTGTGCCAAATGACTGCAGGCCGTAGCCCTGATTTTAGGATGCACTTTGAGTCTTTGTTTGCAACATGTGACTTGTTTCTGCATGGATTTGCATGTTAGCTGGCAAGGCCAATTAGGCCGAAAAGCTCTCTTCTTGCTGGGTAGTTTGCAATATCAGCAAACCAGAAGCCTTAAGCCAGCAGCAACTTCTGCAACCTAATACCAAAGGGCTTTTAGGAATTGTTGTGTCTTTAGCCCGAGGGCAATCAGGGAGGAATCTAAACCTTACTATGACATTCACAGCAATAACAGCAGTCAGCGCAGCAGGAGGGACAAGGCTCAGTCTAGGACAGCATCTCTGTCTGATCAGGCTCTTCACTGGAGACAACAGGGTGGTTTATCCACCTCCATCTCACAGGAACAGCAGAGGAGCAGGGCAGATGCTGTTATCTGTTGTTTATGGCAGAAGATAAGGCTGTCTGCATCGGATCACTGACCCACACCAACAGTTCCCACCCCCAGTACCATGCTCTCTCTCTGCAATAACAGGTTGCTAGGCGAGGCGAGTCCCACATCACTCTTAAGTAATCCTAATAAACACCATTAGCATGTCTGTGGTTATTGCTGCAGTTTTCCAATGGCCATGCCAGCTTTACATATCAGGGCATCATTAGCCACTGCCAGAAAGACTCACAGCCTGACCCGGTCTGTGGGGTCAGAAAGAATGCCACAACAGAGCACCAGTAAAGCTGTTGGGGATATCAAGTGGAGAGGATGGAGGGAGCTCAAAGTGTCATAGTTGGCACAGACATTAGATGAGGCTAAGCTACCAGAGGATTAGAGGGGGAGGAGATGTAAAATGCTGTCGGCTAATTGGGCTTTATTTTTAATATTTCAGAGGGTTCATTAGAGACAGAATTTCAGTTCTGGTTGTAGCCTGAGTCTTTTGGGGACAAGCCTTATAACCTGAATAATGGAGAGTAGGTCTTCACAGTTAACACATTGTAAAATGTCTTAAGTAGAATCCTACTATTATTCACCAGAAATTCTGCTATGTTTCATGTTTACTATTCATTGTTTGTGCGTAATTATGTCCTGAGTTATCTCACATCCTCTCTTGTGAGAACTGTACTGTAAACATCAGTCAAAGTTGTTTATCTTCTTGGTAGGAAAGTTAGTAAATCGTTGTAAAAGTGTTGTTGTTTTTAACTTCCTAAGATTTAGCGGGACTCAATAACCTAAAGAATGAAGTTTAGGTCATCGTCTGTAAAGGCCTGGCTGGTGTCAGAGGCTCAGTGCTGTGCCAGGAAGGGATGGAGGCTGAGCTGAGAGGGCTGCTGAGGTGAGCGTCGGGCACACAGCACTTTGCCATGACCCTCCTCAGTTTATCATCGGTTGCACCACTTCTCCAGGCCTGAGTGTGTGGGTGTGTTTTTCTGTGTGCGTGCAGTGAGCCGGAGAGCGGGCGGCACTTAGAATGGGGCTCTTTATAACCTCCTAACCCTCTGGTCCTGTTTGCAGCCATTGTTGGCCACAGTGAATGGTATCTCCGTGCCTTGAAAAGTAACCAGATGACATTCTTCCTGTTGTTCAAAAGGGCCTGAGGTTGTGTTGTGAAAAGCGGCTGAAAGGATAGGCTAAGACTGTGACCTTCAGAGGCTAATCTCTGGCATGTCATTCAGTGCCTGTTTGAAGTAAATGCAGACCTTTTCCCCTGATAGCTATATACTAATTCAAACACAGCAGAAATTCATCGCAGGTTTTCGGCAGTTACACTCCACAAGCAGTTAAGCTAGTTTTTATTGAACCTCCACTTTAAAGGAACAAGAGGGTGTTTTGTAGCGTCTGAACTGAATTGTTATTCCAAACAGGCAGTGTGTCTGACACCTACATTGTCCAAATAGTCTCTCCGGATGGTGAGTGAGCCCTCTGTGCACAGACCTGTGGCATCAGCAGCCCCTCTGTGCTGCATGCTGAAATCTCCCCGCTTCTGTGAAAAAGGCAATGGGGATGAAATGCATTCGGTGAGACTGTAAACTTCAGCGCTGCTCTCCAACTAGCGTACGTTGTCTGTGTCTCTCCTCCTCTCTGGTGTACTCACTGTCTTCAGCTGGCTATGTTTTCCTGGAATGTGCAGAGATGCAGTTGTCACTCTGCGGGGGGATGTTGGCTGTAATCACAGTTCAAAGGTCAGCTCTGTAGTAGGATTCAACTAAGAACAGGGGTCACGCTATTCTCTTGAACTCGAGGACCATACTTGATAAAACTGCCTGAGTGCACTGACATGATCTTATGAAGAAGCGTGGCCTTTTTTTTTTGTTTTTTTTGTTTTGCTGTATATACAGATGTTTAGACTTCGAACAACAAATATTCGATTTCTGACAGCACAGCACTGCTAAACAGTTGTAGAGAGTATCTAAAATTGGGACTGGCAGCTGAAAGACAGTAAACTGTATTCTACACATTCATGATGAAGATCATGAATGTGTAGAATACAGTTTACTGTCTTTCAGCTGTCTTTGTACCCATCTAAATAATCTCCAAGAGCAGTTCTTTGGGTCAGAACAAAGTTTCCACCCTCAACTCGCTGAAAGGCACTCCTGCTTCCTGTGTTAGCACTATGCCACCTGCATAGGGTTAAGAATGGAGTCAGAGCTCTCACAGGGGTTTCTTGTCTCTGGCCCCCTTTTTTTTGCAAGAGCTCACTGCACTGGGGATTGATGTTTAACATACCACAGAAAAGAAAAGCTGTCAGGTTTTTAGGGCCTCTTTTGTCAGACGTCTTTCAACGATAAATGATTGGCATATCTCCTGCCATTTCCCCCCTTTGTTTGCATCTGCTGAGTCTGAGAGCAGATAATGAAATTGACCATTATTTGCAATGTGTGTGCTTGGCTGTGTGCGTGTACACGTGCGAACACATAACACACAAGTTTGTTTACAAAGGAAGCGTTGAATTAGAAAAGGAAAATGTCAACTTTTATCATGCCACCGCACAACCATTTTGCAT